>NW_026577900.1:997548-1330064 GCF_029407905.1 Bubalus kerabau | reverse complement strand
AAGCCTCCTATGGAGTTTGGAGAGATGACTCGGGATTGTTTTCCTGGCCATGCAGGAAAAAAGGCCCTCATCTCGCGATGACGGGGGCGTCTCGTGGGTTTTCTGCAGCTGCGGCGCCAGTATCAGATTTCTCACGAGGTACGACGGGGAACTCAGAGAGCCTCTCGTGTGGTGCTAGGGACGTCAGGTCTCCGTGCATGTGGTGAAGGGGAGTGCGTGATTGCTCTCGAGTCATAGTAGGCGAATCGGGCCTCAAGACGCATTGAAGAAGGACTCTCGAGGTCTTTCTCGGGTTGCGGCAGGGAACCCTGGGTTCCCCCGACTTGTGTCGGTGACCTCAGGCAACTTCTCAGGGTGCCTCTGAGAAGTCAGGGACACTGTGGATTTGGGAGGGGCCTTTCGTTACTCAACTGGGTTTGGTGCAATCGAAGAGGGCCTCATCTCGAATGGAGGCAAGAAACTCAGGGGTCCTCTCCATTTCTGACTCGGGTCGCAGAGTACCTACCGAGTATGGACAAGAGAGTCACGCCTCGTCTTCTGTGGAGGAATGGATCTCCGCTTGCCTTTCGAGTTGTTCATGGAGTGACAGGCCACTTGTTGAGCTGTGTGTGGAACCTGCGGGTTTTTCCAGACGATGCAGAGGGGTGTCAGTGCCCCTTCGTGTTGTGCCTTCATCCAAAGGGTTGCCTTCAAAGAGGTGTCCGGGCATCGGGTTCTTTTCAAGAGCGTACCAGAAAATTGGGGTCTTTCAGCATGTGGTACCACCCACGAGGCTACGTCTCGAATTTCCTCGGGAGACCGGCCTCATCCTGAGGTTCGCCGGGAAGGTAGGGAACCCCTTGCAGACAAAGCAGGGGAATCGATCCACCGGTCACGATCAGAAGGGGAGAAGGGGCTCAGATGAAGTGGTGCCGGGAACCTCGGTGGTCCCCTCGAGTGAGACCTGTATGTCACGGCACTTTTGAGGTCGCATCAAGGGTGCCAAGTACAGTTTCGCACTTCAAGACGGAACGTGGGAATTCTCTGGAGATGCTCTAGCGGGCAAGGGCCTCATATTGCGATGACGAGGGAAACACGTGGTTTTTCTCGAGATGCGGCGGGATTCTCGAGTTACGACGGGGAATTCAGGCTTCCTCTTGTGTTGGCCCAGGAAGTCCAATCTTCCATTCAACTTGTCACAGAGAGCTGTGGGTTGCTCTCGAGTCACTTCAGGGCAAAGAGTCCTCATCTAGGCTTGGGTCTAGGACGTAGTGTTCCTCTCCAGGGGCAACAGGGATATCGGGGTCGCATTCCAGTCTCACCTGGTGGGTCACGCCTCGTCTCGAGTGGAAGCAAAGGACTCCACTATCCTCTCGAGTCACGACGTGTAACTCTTGGAGCCCAATGAGTGGCCTAAAGGGAGTCAAGCGTCCTGTGTAGCTTGGACAGAAGGTTCACGCTTGATCTGCATACCATTCAGTTAAAGATGGCCCTCCTCTCTTGATGACGGGAGCATCTCATGGGTTTTCTCGAGCTGCGGCGTCAGTGTGGGGTTTCTCACGAGATATGATGGGGAGCTCAGGGAGCCTCTCGTGTGGCGCCAGAGAAGTCAGGCCTCCATGCGTGTGGCCAGGCAGATCGCGTCATTGCTCTGGAGTCATGGGAGGGACTAGGGCCTCAAGACGCATTTAAGAAGGACTCTCGAGGTCTTTCTTGGGTAGGGGCGGGAAACACTTATTTCCCTCGACCTCTACCGGGGACCTTAGGGAACTTCCCAGGTGCCTCTGAGAGGTGAGGGATACTGAGGTGTTAGAGGGGCCTCTCGGGACTCGACTAGGTTTGACGAAATGAAAGAGGGCCTCATCTCGATTGGAGGCAGGAACCTCAGGCTTCCTCTCCATTTCTGACTCCGACCGCAGGGTCCCTGCAGGGTTGGGACAGGAGAGTCAGGCCTCGTCTTGTCTGAGTAATGGAACTCTGCTTGCCTCTTGAGTCGTTCAGTGGGTTTCAGGCCCCTTGTCGAGCTGTGTGTGGAACCTGCGGGTGTTTCCAGAAGATGCACAGGGGTGTCATTGCCCCTTCATTTTGTGCCATCCCCCACAGGGTTGCCTTCAAAGAGGTGTCCGGGCATCGGGTTCATTTCAAGAACGGACCGGGAAATCGGGGTCGTTCGGCATGTGGCAGCACCCACGTGGCTCATCTCGAATTTCCTCGTGAGACCAGCATCATCCTGAGGTGCGCCGGGAAGTCCGGGAACACCTTCCACACAAAGAAGGGGAATCGACTCTCCTGTCGTGATCAGGTGGGGAGATGGGGCTCAGATGAAGTGGGGCCGGGACTCTAGGTGTTCCACTCGAGGGAACCCGGCATTTCAGGGAACTTTAGGGGTCGCAACAAGGGAGCCAAGTACCGTTTCCCACTTCAGGACGGAACATGTGACTTCCCTGGGGACGCTGTAGCGGGCAAGGGCCTCATTCTGTGAAGACGTTGGAACCACGTCGTTTTTCTCGAGTTGAGTCTGGATTCTCGAAAACGACGGGGATTTCAGGCTTCCTCTTGGGTTGGCCCTGGGAAGCCCAATCTTCCCCTGGAGTTGCGAGGGAAAGCTGGGGGTTCTGCTCGAGTCACTACAGGGCCAAAGAGACCTCATCGAGGCGTGGGTCCAGGACCTAATATTCCTCTCAAGGGAAGACAGAGATCTCGGGTTTCCATTCCAGACTCCCCCGGGGAGTCAGGCCTCGCCTCGAGGGGAAGCAGAGGACTCCGCTTTCCTCTCAAGACGCGACACGGATCTCTTGGAGCCCAATGAGTGGACTCAAGGGTGTCGAGCCTCCTCTTCAGTTTGGAGAGAGGACTCGGGATTGCTCTCCAGGCCAGGCAGGAAAAGAAGGCCCTCATCTAGCGATGACGGGGGCATCTCATGGGTTTCCTCAGGCTGCGGCGCCCATGGGAGTTTTCTCACGAGGCACGACGAGGACCTCAGGGAGCCTCTCGTGCGGTGCCAGGGAACTCATGTCTCCATGCGCATGGCGAGGGGGAGCTGGTCATCACTCTCGAGTCATGGGAAGTGACTAGGGCCTCAAGACGCGTTGAAGAAGGACTCTCGAGGTCTTTCTCGGGTGGCGGCGGGAAACCCTCGTTTCCATCGACTTCTGCAGGGGACTATAGGGAACTTCCCATGGTGACTCTGAGAGGTGAGGGATGCTGTGGAGTTGGCAGGGCCTCTCGGGACTCTGCTGGGTTCGGCGCAATGGAAGAGGGCCTCATCTCGAGGGGAGGCAGGAACCTCAGGCTTCCTCTCCGATTCTGACTCCGACTGCACAGTCCCTGCAGTGTTGGGACAGGAGAGTCATGCCTCGTCTTGTCTGAGGAATGGAATTCTGGTTGCCTCTCGAGTTGTTCCGGGAGTCTCAGGCCCCTTGTCGAGCTGTGTGTAGACCCTGCGGGTTTTTCCGGATGATGCACGGGGGTGTCAGTGCCCCTTCGTGTTGTGCCTTCACTCACAGGGTTGCCTTCGAAGAGGTGTCCGGGCATCGGGTTCTTATCAAGAGCAGACCGGAAAATCGGGGTCGTTTGGCACGTGGCACCTCACACATGGCTAGTCTCGAATTTCCTCCTGAGACCGGCCTCATCCTGAGGTGCACCAGGAAGGCCGGGAACCCCTTCCAGAGAAAGCAGGGGAATCGACTCTCCTGTCGCGATCAGGAGGGGAGAAGGGGCTCAGATGAAGTGGTGCCGGGACCCTCGGTGTTCCCCTCGAGGCACCCAGAGTGTCGGCGAACTTTTGCGGTCTCCTCAAGGGTGTCAAGTACCGTTTTACACTTAAGGACGGAACATGGGACTTCCCTGGAGACGCCGGGAATTTCGGTCTTCCCCTGGAGTGAGACCGGTATGTTGGGGAACTTTGGGGTCGCATCAAGGGTGCCAAGTAGCATTTCGAACTTTAAGATGGAACGTGGGACTTCTCTTGAGACTCTAGCTGGCAAGGGCCTCATATTGCAATGAAGGGGGAACCACATGGTTTTTAAGACTTGAGGCTGAATTCTCGAATTACGATGGGAAATTCAGACTTCCTCTTGTGTTGACCGTGGGAAGACCAATCTTCCATTCAAATTGTGAGGGAGAGATGGAGGTTGCTCTCGAGTCACTGTAGGGCAAAATAGACCTCATCTAGGCTTGTGTCTAGGACATAATGTTCCACTCCAGGGGCGACAGGGATCTCGGGGTTGCATTCCAAACTCACCCGGGGAGTCAGGCCTCGTCTCGAGGGAAGCAAAGGACTCCGCTCTCCTCTCGAGTCGCACCGGGTATTTCTTGGACCCAACTGAGTGGCCTAAAGGGAGTCAATCCTCCTGTGAAGTTTGGAGAGAGGACCAGGGATTGCTCTCCAGGTCAGGCAGGAAAAGAAGGCCCCCATCTCTCCTTGACGGGGGCATCTTGTGGTTTTTCTCGAACTGCGGCACCACTGTGTGTTTTCTCACGAGGTACGATGGGGTACTCAGGGAGCCTCTTGTGTGGTACTAGGGAAGTCAGTTTTCCTGCTTGTGGCAAGGGGAGCGCGTCCTTGCTCTGGAGTCATGGTAGGGGAATCGGGCATCAAGAGACGTTGAAAAAGGACTCTCCAAGTCATTCTCGGGTTACTTCAGGAAACTCTGGGTTCCCTCGACTTGTGCCAGTGACCTCAGGTAGTTTCTCAGGGAGCCTCTGAGAATTCAGGGATACTGTGGTGTTGGGAGGGGCCTCTCGGGACACCACTGAGTTTGGTTCAATGGAAGAGGGCCTCTTCTCTAGTTGAGGCAGGAACCTCAGGGTTCCTCTCCATTTCTGACTCCGATCGCAGGGTCCCTGAAGAGTTGGGCCAGGAGAGTAAGGCCTCGTCTTGTGTGAAGGAATGCAACTTCACTTGCCTCTCGAGTTGTTCACGGGGTGACAGTCCACATTTGGAGCTGTGAGTGGAATCGGCGGGTTTTTCCAGACGATGCATGGGGATGTCAGTGTCCCTTCGTGTTGTGCCTTCATCCACAGGGTTGCCTTCGAAGAGATGTCCGGGCGTCAGGTTCTTATCTAGAGTGGACCGGGAATTCGGGATCTTTCAGCATGTGGCACCAACCATGAGGCTACTTTTCGAATTTCCTCATGAGACCGGCCTCATCCAGAGGTTCACGGGGAACGTCGGGAACCCCTTGCAGACAAAGCATGGGAGTCGACCCTCCTGTCGCGATCAGGAGGGGTGAAGGGGCTCACAGGAAGTGGTGCCGTGAACTTTGGTGTTTCCCTCGAGTGAGACCGCTATGTCAGGGAACTTTGGGGGTCGCATCAAGGGTGCCAAGTACCGTTTTGTACTTCAGAATGGAACGTGGGACTTCTCTTGATATGCTGTAGTGGCCAGGGCCTCATCTTGCGATGACGGGGGAGCCACGTGGTTTTTCTCGAGTTGCGGCGGGATTCTCGAGTTACGACGGGGATTTCAGGCTTCCTCTTGTGTTGGGCCAGGGAAGTCCAATCATCCATTCGAGTTGCGAGCGAGAGCTGGGGGTTGCGCTCGAGTCACTGCAGGGCAAAGGAGACCTCATCTAGGCTTGTGTCCAGGACCTAATGTTCCTCTCCAAGGGCCACAGGGATCTCAGGTTTGCATTCCAGACTCACCCAGGGAGTCAGGCCTCGTGTCGAAGGGAAGCAAAGGACTCCGCTCTCCTTTCGAGTCGCGACGGGCACCTCTTGGAGCCCACTTTGTGGCCTAAAGGGAGTCAAGCCTCCTGTGAAGTTTGGAGAGAGGACTTGGGACTGCTCTCCAGGCCATGCAGGAAAAGATGGCCCTCATCTCGCGATGACGGAGGGGTCTTGTGGGTTTTCTCGAGCTGCGGCGCCAGTGTGGGGTTTCACACGAGGTACGTCAGGGAGCTCAGGGAGCCTCTCATGTGGCGCCAGGGAAGTCAGGTCTCCATGTGCGTGGCGAGGGGGAGCGCGTTATTGCTCTCGAGCCATGGTAGGGGAATCTGACCTCAAGACGCATTGAAGAAGGACTCTCGAGGTCTTTCTTCGATTGTGGCAGGAAACCCTTATTTCCCTCGACGTTTGCCGGTGGCCTCAAGGAGCTTATCAGAATGCCTATGAGAAGTCAGGGATACTGTGGAGATGGGAGTGGCCTCTCGGGACTCCACTGGGTTTGTTTTAATGGAAGAGGGCCTCATCTCGGGTTGAGGCAGGAACCTCAGGTTTCCTCTCCATTTCTGACTCAGATCGAAGCGTGCCTGCAGAGTTGGGATTGGATACTCAGGCCTCGTCTTGTCTGAGGAAGGGAACTCCGCTTTCCTCTCTCATTGTTTAAGGGGTGACAGGCCAGTTGTGGAGCTGTATGTGGATCCTGTGGGATTTTCCGGATGATGAACAGGGTTGCCAGTGCCCCCTCGTGTAGTGCCTTCATCCACAGGGTTGCCTTAGAAGAGGTGTCCGGGCATCGGGTTCTTATTAAGAGCAAGACCGAGAAATCGTGGTCTTTCGGCACGTGGCACCAACACGAGGCTACGTCTCGAATTTCTTCGTGAGACTGGCCTCATCCTGAGGTGCGCCATGAAGGTCGGGAACCCCTTCTAGACAAAGCAGGGGGATCGACCTTCCTGCCGTGATCAGGAGCGGAGAAGGGGCTCAAATGAAGTGGTGCCAGGAACTTCGGTGTTCCCTTGGAGTGAGACCGGTATATTGGGGAACTTTTGGGGTCGCATCAAGGGTGCCAAGTAGCATTTCGAACTTTATGACGAAACATGGGACTTCTCTTGAGACTCTGTAGCGGGCAAAGGCCTCATATTGCGATGAATGGGGAACCACGTGGTTTTTAAGAGTTGCGGCGGGATTCTCGAGTTACAACGGGAAATTCAGACTTCCTCTTGTGTTGGCCCAGTGAAGACCAATCTTCCATTCGAATTGCGAGGGAGAGATGGGTGTTGCTCTCGAGTCACTGTAGGGCAAAATAGACCTCATCTAGGCTTTTGTCCAGGACATAATGTTCCTCTCCAGGGGCAACAGGGATCTCGGGGTTGCATTCCAGACTCACCCGAGGTAAGGCCTCATCTCGAGGGGAAACAAAGTACTCTGCTCTCCTCTCAAGTCGCGACAGGTATCTCTTGGAGCCCATTGAGTGGCCTAAAGGGAGTAAAGCCTCCTGTGAAGTTTGGAGAAAGGACCAGGGATTGCTCTCCAGGTCAGGCAGGAAAAGAAGGCCCTCATCTCGCGATGTCGGGGGAGTCTCGTGGTTTTTCTGGAGCTGCGGTGCCAGTGTGGGGTTTCTCACAAGGTACGACCGGGAGCTCAGGGAGCCTCTCGTGTGGTGTCAGGGAAGTCAAGTCTCCATACGAGTGGCGAGGGGGCGCACGTCATTGCTCTCGAGTCATGGTAGAGGAATCAGGGCTCAACACAATGAAAAAGGACGCTCGAGGTCTTTCTCGGGTTGCGGCAGGAAACCCTGGGTTCCCTCGACTTGTGCCTGTGACCTCAGGTAGCTTCTCAGGGTGCCTCTGAGAAGTCAGGGATACTATGGAGCTGGGAGAGGCCTCTCGGGACTCCACTGGGTTAGCTGCAATGGAAGAGGGCCTAATCTTGAGATCAGGAAGGAACCTCAGGGTTCCTCTCCATTTTGGACTCAGATCGCAGGGTCCTTGCAGAGTTGGGACAGGAGAGTCAGGCCTCGTCTTGTGTGGAGGAATGGAACTCCGCTTGCCTCTCAAGTTGTACAAGGAGTGACAGGCCACTTGTCGAGCTGTGTGTGGAACCTGCGGTTTTTTCCAGACAATGCACGGCGGTGTCAGTGCCCCTTTGTGATGTGCTTTCATCCACAGGGTTGCCTTCGAAGTGGTGTGCGGGCATCGGGTTCTTATCAAGAGCGGACCAGGAAATCAGGGTCTTTTGGAATGCGGCACCACACACGAGGCTACATCTCGAATTTCCTCGTGAGACGGGCCTCATGCTGAGGTGCCCCTGGAAGGTCGGGAAAGCCTTCCAGACAAAGAAGGTTAATCGACCCTACTGTCGCGATCAGGAGGGGAGAAGGGGCTCAGATGAAGTGGTGCCGGGAACCTCGGTGTTCCCCTTGAGTGAGACTGGTATGTCAGGGAACTTTTGGGGTCTCACGAAGCTTGCCAAATACTGTTTCAAACTTCAAGACGAAACGTGGGACTTCTCTTGAGACGCTGTGGTGGGCAAGGGCCTCATCTTGTGATGAAGGGGAAACCACGTGGTTTTTTTCGAGTTGCGATGGGATTGTTGACTTACGACGGGGAATTCAGGCTTCCTCTTCTATTGGCCCAGGGAAGTCCATTCTTCCATTCGAGTTGCCAGAGAGAGCTGGGTGGGAATTGCTCTCGAGTCACGGCAGGTCAAAATAGACCTCATCTAGGCTTGTGTCCAGGACCTAATGTTCCTCTCCAGGGGCGATAGGGATCACGGGGACGCATTCCAGACTCACCCAGTGAGTCAGGCCTCGGCTCGGGGGGAAGCAAAGGATTCTGATATCCTCCTGGGTCACGATAGGTATCTCTTGGAGCCCACTGAGTGGCCTCCAGGGAGTCAAGCCTCCTGTGGAGTTGGAGAGAGGAGTCGGGATTGCTCTCCAGGCCATACAGGAAGAGAAGGCCCTCAGCTCGCAATGACGGGGGCGTCTTGTGGGTTTTCTCGAGTTGGGGCGCAAGTATGAATTTTCTCACGAGGTACAACGGGGATCTCAGGGAGCCTCTCATGTGGCGCCAGAAAAGTCAGGTGTCTATGCGTGTGATGAGGGGGAGCCCATAAATGCTCTCGAGTCATGGTAGGGAAATCGGGACTCAAGACGCGTTGAAGAAGGAGTCTCAAGGTCTTTCTCAGGTTGTGGCAGGAAACCCTGGGTTCCCTCGACTTGTACCGGTGACCTAGGGAGCTTCTCAGGGTGCCTCTGAGAAGTCAGGCATACTGTGGACTTGGGAGGGGCTCTCGGAACTCCACTGGGTTTGGTGCAATGGCAAAGGTTCTCATCTCGAGTTGAGGCAGGAACCTAAGGGTTCCTCTCCATTTCAAACTCCGACCACAGGGTCCCTGAAGAGTTGGGACAGGAGAGTCAGGCCTCGTCTTGTGTGGACGAATGGAACTCCACTTGCCTCTCGAGTTGTTCACAGGATAACAGACCATTTGTCGAGCTGTGAGTGGAACCTTCGGTTTTTTCCGTAAGATGCATGAGGGGGTCAGTGCCCCTTCGTGTTGTGCCTTCATCCACAGGGTTGCCTTCAAAGAGGTGTCTGGACATCGGGTTCTTATCAATAGCGGAGCAGGAAATCGGGGTCTTTCAGAACGTGGCACCATCCATGAGGCTACGTCTCGAATTTCTTCGTTAGACTGGTGTCATCCTGAGGTGCGCCATGAAGATTGGGAACCCCTTCCAGACAAAGCAGGGGAATCGACCATCTTGTCGCGATCAGGAGGAGTGAAAGGGCTCAGTTGAAGTCGTGCCGGGAACCTCGGTGTTCCCCTCGAGTGGAACCGGTGTGTCGGGAAACTTTTGGGGTCGCTTCAAGGGTGCCAAGTACCGTTTTGCACTTCAATACGGACTTGGGGCTTCACTTGACACGCTGTAGAGAGCAAGGGCCTCATCTTGGGATGACGGGGGAATCACGTGGTTTTTCTCAAGGTGCGGCGGGATTCTCGAGTTACGACGGGGAATTCAGGCTTCCTCTTGTGTTGGCCCAGGGAAGTCCAATCTTCCATTCGAGTTTCGAGGGAGAGCTGGGGTTTGCTCTTGAGTCACTGCAGGGCAAAAGAGACCTCATCTAGGCTTGTGTCCAGGACCTAATATTCCTTTCCAGGGCCGACAGCGATCTCGGGTTTGCATTCCAGACGCATCCTGGGAGTCCAAGCTCGACTCGAGGGGAAGCAAAGGACCCCGCTCTCCTCTCGAGTCGCCACAGGTGTCTCTTGGAGCCCACTGAGTGGCCTAAAGGGAGTCAAGCCCCCTGTGGAGTTTGGAGAGAGGACTCGGGATTGCTCTCCAGGCCATGCAGGAAAAGAAGATCCTCATCTCGCCATGACAGGGGCGTCTTGTTGGTTTTCTCGAGCTGTGGTGCCAGTGTGCGGTTTCTGACGAGGTGCGACGGGAAGCTCAGAGAGCCTTTCGTGTGGCGCCAGGGAAGTCAGGTCTCCATGCGCATGGCAAGGGGGAGCGCGTCATTGCTCTCGAGATATGGTACGGGAATCGGGCCTCAAGATACGTTAAAGCAGGACTCTCAAGGTCTTTCTCAGGTTGCGGCAGGAAACCCTGGGTTCCATCGACTTCTGCCGGTGACCTTAGGGAGCTTCTCAGGGTGCCTCTGAGAAGTCAGGCATACTGTGGATTTGGGACGGGCCTCTCGGGACTCCTCTGGTTTTGCGGCAATGGAAAAGGCCTCGTCTTGAGTGGAGGCAGGAACCTCAGGCTTCCTCTCCATTTCTGACTCGGTGCGCAAGGTCCCTAGAGTTGTGACAGGAGAGTCAGGCATCGTCTTGTGTGGAGGAATGGAACTCCGCTTGCTTCTCGAGTTGTTCACGAGGTGACAGACCACTTGTGGAGCTGTGTGAGCACCTGCGGGTTTTTCCGGAAGATGCACGGGGTGTCAGTGCCCCTACGTGTTGTGCCTTCATCCACAGGCTTGCCTTCGAAGAGGTGTCCAGGAGTCTGGTTTTGATCAAAAGTGGACCATGGAATCGGGGTCTTTCGGCATGTAGTATGGCCCTCGAGGCTACCTCTCGAATTTCCTCGTGAGACCGGCCTCATCCTGAGGTGCGCCGGGAAGGTCGGGAACCCCTTCGAGACAAAGCAGTGGAATCGACCCTCCTATCGCGATCATGAGAGGAGAAAGGCCTCAGATGAAGTGGTGCCGGGAACTTCAGTGTCCCCTCTAGTGAGATCGGTATATAGGGGAACTTTTGGGGTCGCATCAAGGGTGCCAAGTACTGTTTTGCACTTCAAGACGGAATGTGAGACTTCTCTTGAGACGCTGTAGGGGGCAAGGGCCTCATCTTGCAATACAGGGAACCACGTGATTTTTCTCGAGTTGCGGCGGGTTTCTCAAATTACAACTGGAAATTCAGGCTTCCTCTTGTGTTGGCTCAGAAAGGCCAATCTTCCATTCGAGTTGCAAGGGAAAGCTAGGGGTTGTGCTTGAGTCACTGCAGGGCCAAAGAGACCTCCTCTAGGCTTTTGTCCAGGACCTAAGGTTCCTCTCCAGGGGCGACAGGGATCCAGGGTTGCATTCCAGACTCACCCTCGTAGTCAGGCCTCATCTCGAGGGGAAGCAAAGGACACCGCTCTCCTCCTGAGTATCGACGCGTATCTCTTGGAGCCCACTGAGTGACCTAAAGGGAGTCAAGCCTCCTTTGGAGTCTGGAGAGAGGATTCGGGATTACTCTTCAGGTCATGCAGGAAAGAAGGCCCTCATTTCACCATGACAGGGGCGTCTCGTGGGTTTTCTCGAGCTGCGGCGCCAGTGTGGGGTTTCTCACGAGGTACGATGGGGAGCTCAGGGAGACTCTCATGTGGTGCCGGGGAAGTCAGATCTTCATGCGCGTGGCGAGGGGGAGCGCGTCATTTTTCTCCAGTCATGGTAGGGGAATCGGGCCTCAAGACGCGTGAAGAAGGACTCTCGAGGTTTTTCTCAGGTTACGGCAGGAAACCCTGGGTTCCGTCGACTTATGCCCGTGACCTCAGGGAGCTGCTCAGGGTGCCTCTGAGAAGTCAGGGATACTGTGCAGTTGGGAGGGGCCGCTCCGAACTCCACTGGGTTTGGTGCAGTAGAAGAGGGCCTTATCTCGAGTTGAGGCAGGAACCTCATGGTTCCTCTCCATTTCTGAATCGGATCTCAGTGTCCATGCAGAGTTGGGACAGGAGAGTCAGGCCTCGTCTTGTGTGGAGGAATTTAACTCCTCTTGCCTCTCGAGTTGTTCACGGGGTGACAGGCCACTTGTCGATCTGTATGTGGAACTTGCGGGCTTTTCCAACGATGCAGGAGGGTGTCAGACCCCTTCGTTTTGTGCCTTCGTCCACAGGATTGCCTTCGAAGAGGTGTCCTAGCATTGGGTTCTTATCAAGAGCAGACAGGGAAATCGGGGTCTTTCGGCGTGTGGCACCAACCACAAGGCTACGTCTCGAATTTCCTCGTGAGACCGGCCTCATCCTGAGGTGCGCCGGGAAGGTCCGGAACCCCTTCCAGACAAAGCAGGGTAATCGACCCTCCCATCGCGATCAGGAGGGGATAAGGGGCTCAGAACAAGCGGTGCACCGAACCTTGGTGTTCCCCTCGAGTGAGACCAGGGTGTCGGGGAACTTTTGTGGTAACATCAAGGTTGCCAATTACCGTTTTAAACTTCAAGATGGAACGTGGGGCTTCTCCTGAGACGCTGTAGCTGGCAAGGGCCTCATCTTGCGATGACGGGGGAACCACGTGGTTTTCCTCGAGTTGCGGCGGGATTTTCGAATTACGATGGGGAATTCAGGTTTCCTCTTGTGTTGTCCCAGGGAAGTCCATTCTTCCATTCGAGGTGCGAGGGACAGCAGGGGATTGCTCTCGAGTCACTTCAGGGCAAATGAGACCTCATCTATGCTTGTGTCTAGGACCTAATGTTCCTCTCCAGGGGCGACAGGGATCTCGGGGTTGCATTCCAGACTCACCTGAGGAGTCAGGCCTGGTATATAGGGGAAGCAAAGAATTCCGCTCTCCTCTCGAGTCCCAATGGGTATCTCTTGGAGCCCACAGAGTGGCCTAAAGGGAGTCAGGCCTCCTGTGGAGTTTGAAGAGAGGCCTCAAGATTGCTCTCCAGGCCATGCAGGAAAAGAAGGCCTTCATCTCGCGATGACGGAGGCGTCTCGTGGGTTTTCTCGAGCTGGGGAGCCAGTGTGGGATTTCTCACGAGGTATGACGGGGAGCTCAGGGAGCCTCTCGTGTGGTGCCAGGGAAGTCAAGTCTCCATGCGAGTTTCGAGGGGGAACGCGTCATTGCTCTCGAGTCATGGTAGGGGAATCGGGATTCAAGACGCGTGAAGGAGGATTTTTGAGGTCTTTCTCGGGTTGCGTCAGGAAACCCTGTGTTCCCTCGACTTGTGCCGGTGACCTCAGGGAGCTTCTAAGGGTGCCTCTGAGAAGTCGCGATACTGTGGATTTGGGAGGGGCCTCTCGGGCCTCCACTGTTTTTGGTGTAATGGAAGAGGGCCTCATCTCGAGTGGAGTCAGGAACCTCAGGGTTCCTCTCCATTTCGGACTCCGATCGCAGGGTCCCTTCAGAGTTGGGACCGGAGAGTCAGGCCTCGTCTTGAGTGGAGGAATGGAACTCTGCTTGCCTCTCGAGTTGTTCATGGGATGACAGGCCTCTTGTCGAGCTGTGTGTGGAACCTGCGGCTTTTACCGAATGATGCACGGGAGTGTCAGTGACCCTTCGTTTTGTGCCTTCGTCCACAGGGTTGCCTTCGAAGAGGTGTCCGGGCATCGGGTTCTTCTCAAGAGTGGGCCGGGAAATCGGGGTATTTCGGCATGTGACACCACCCCCGACGCTATGTCTCGAATTTCCTCGTGAGACCGGCCTCATCCTGAGGTGCACCGGGAATGTGGGGAACCCCTTCCAAACAAAGCAGGGGAATAGACCCTCCTGTCTCGAACAGGAGGGGAGAAGGTGCTCAGATGAAGTGGTGCGGGAACCTAGGTGTTCCTGTCGAGTGAGACCGGCGTGTCCAGGAACATTTGGTGTCGCATCAAGGGTGCAAAGTACCGTTTCGCACTTCAAGACGGAACGTGGTTCTTTTCTTGAGAGGCCATAGCAGCAAGGGCCTCATCTTGGGATGACGTTGGAAACACGTGGTTTTTCTCGAGTTTCGGCGGGATTCTCGAGTTACGAAGGGGATTTCTGGCTTCCTCTTGTGTTGGCCCAGGGAAGCCCAATCTTCCATTCGAGTTGCGAGGGAGAGCTGGGGGTTGCGCTCGAGTCACTGCAGGGCAAAAGAAACCTCATCCAGGCTTGTGTCTAGGACCTAATGTTCCTCTCAAGGGGTGACTGGGATCTTGGGGTTGCATTCCAGACTCACCCAGGAGTCAGGCGTCGTCTCGAGGGGAAACAAAGGACTTATCTCTCTTCTCGAGTTGCGACGGGTATTTCTTGGAGCCCACTGAGTGGACTAAAGGGAGTCAAGCCTCCTCTGGAGTTTGGAGAGAGGACTCGGGATTGCACTCCAGGACATGCAGGAAAAGAAGGCCCTCATCTCACGATGACGGGGGGGGGGGTCTCAGTGGTTTTACTGAGCTGCAGCGCCTGTGTTGGTTTCTCAGGAGGTACGACGGGGAGCTCAGGGAGCCTCTTGTGTGGCGCCAGGGAAGTTAGGTCTCGATGCGTGTGGCAAGGGGGAGCGCGTCATTGCTCTCGAGTCATGGTAGGGGAATCAGGCCTCTAGACGCGTTGAAGAAGGACTCTCAAGATCTCTCTCGGGTCTTGGCAAGAATACCTGAGTTCCCTCGACTTGTGCCGGTGACCTCAGGGAGATTCTCCGGGTGCCTCTGAGAAGTCAGGGATACTGTGGAGTTGGGAAAGACCTCTCGGGACTCCACTGGGTTTGGTGAAATGGAAGGGGGCCTCATCTCGAGGGGAGGCAGGAACCTCAGGGTTCCTCTCCATTTCTGATTCCAATCGCAGCCCCCTGCATAGTTGGGAGAGGTGAGTCAGGCCTTGTCTTGTGTGCAGGAATGGACCTCCGCTTGCCTCTCGAGTTGTTCACTGGGTGACAGGCACTTGTTGAGCTGTATGAGTAACCTGCGGTCTTTTCCGGACGATGCACGGGGGTGTCAGTGCCCCTTCGTGTTGTGCCTTCATCCACACTATCTTCGAATAGGTGTCTGGGCATCGCGTTCTTATCAAGAGCGGATCGGGAAATCGCGGTCTTTCGGCATGTGGCACCACCATCGAGGCTACGTCTCGAATTTCCTCGTGAGACAGCCTCATCTGAGGTGCGTGGAGAAGGTCGGGAACCCCTTGCAGACAAAGCAGGGGAATCGACCCTCCTTTCGCGATCAGGAGGGGAGAAGGGGCTCAGATGAAGTGGTGCCAGGAACCTCGGTGTTCCCCTCGAGTGCGACCCGTATGTCGGGGAACTTTTGGGGTAGCATTAAGGGTGCCAAATATCATTTCGCACTTGAAGACAAAACGTGGGACTACTCTTGAGACGCTGGAGCGGGCAAGGGCCTCATCTTGCAATGAAGGGGAAACCACGTGGTTTTTCTCAAGTTGAGGTGGAATTCTCGAATTACTACTGGGAATTCAGGCTTCCTCTTGTGTTGGCCCAGGGAGGTCCAATATTCCATTCGGGTTGCGAGGGAAAGCTGGGGAGTGCTCTCGAGTTACTGCAGGGCAAAAGCGACCTCATCTAGCCTTGTGTTCAGGACCCAATGATCCTCTCCAAGGGCGACAGGGATCTCGGGTTTGCATTACAGACTCACCCAGGGAGTTAGGCCTCGTCTCGAGGGGAAGCAAAGGACTCGGCTCTCCTCTCGAGTAGCGACGCGTATCTCTTGGAGCCCACTGACTGGTCTAAAGGGAGTCAACCCTCCTCTTCAGTTTGGAGAGAGGACTCAGGATTGCTCTCCAGGCCATGCAGGAAAAGAAGGCCCACATCTCGAGATGACGGGGGCGTCTCGTGTGTTTTCTCGAGCTGCGGCGCCAGTGTGGGGTTTCTCACGAGGTACGACGGGGAGTTCAGGTAGCCTCTCGTGTGGCAACAGGGAAGTCAGGTCTCCATTGGCGGGGCAAGGGGGAGCGCGTCATTGCTCTCAAGTCAGGGTAGGGGAATCGGGCCTCATGACGGGTAGAAAAAGAACTCTCGATGTCTTTCTAGGGTTGCGGCAGGAAACCCTGGGTTCCCTTGACTTGTGCCGGTGACCTCAGGGAGCGTCTCAGGGTGCCTCTGAGAAGTCAGGGATACTGTGGATTTGGGAGAGGCCTCTCGGGACTCCTCTGGGTTTGGTGCAATGGAAGTGGGCCTCATCTCGAGTTGAGGCAGGAACCTCAGGGTTCTGCTCCTGACTTCCTGGAGGCCGGATCTGACTCAGATCGCAGGGTCCCTGTTGAGTTTGCTCAGGAGTGTCAGGTCTCGTGTTCTGCGGAGGAATGGAACTCCACTTACATCTCAAGTTGTTCAAGGATGACACCACTTTTCGTGATGTGTGTGGAACCTGCGGGTATTTTGGAGATGCACGGGGGCATCAGTGCTCCTTCATGTTGTGCCTTCATCCACAGGGTTGCCTTCGAAGAGGTGTCCGGGCATCGTGTTCTCCTCAAGTGCGGACCGGGAAATTGGGGTCTTTCAGCATGTTGCACCACCCACGAGGCTACGTCTCGAATTTCCTCGTGAGACCGGCCTCATCCTGAGGCGCGCAGGAAAGTCCGGGAACCCTTTCCAAACAAAGCAGGGGAATCGACCCTCCTTTCGGGATCAGGAGGAGAGAAAGGGCTCAGATGAAGTAGTGCCGGGAACCTCGGTGCTCCCCTTGAGTGAAAGTCGGGTAACTTTTCGCGTTGCATCAAGGGTGCCAAGTACCGTTTCGCACTTCAAGACGGAACCTGGGACTTCTCTTTAGACGCTGTAGTGGGCAAGGGCCTCATCTAGCGCTGACGGGGGACCCACGTGTTTTTTCTCGAGTTGCGGCCGGATTCTTGAGTTACAATGGGGAATACAGGTTTCCTCTTGTGTTGGCCCAGGGAAGTCCAATCTTCCATTCGAGTTGCAAGTGAGAGCTGGAGATTGCTCTCGAGTCACTGCAGGGCAAAATAGAGCTCATCTAGGTTTGTGTCCAGGACCGAGTTTTTCTCTCCAGGGGCGACAGGGATCTCGGGGTTGCATTCCAGACTCACCCGGGGAGTCAGGCCTCGTCTCGAAGGGAATGAATGGACTCCGCTCTCCTCTCGAGTCGCGACGGGTATCCCTTGGAGCCCAAGAGTGACCTAAATGGAGTTAAGCCTCCTGTGGAGTTTGGACAGAGGACTCGGGATTGCTCTCTAGGCCATGCAGGAAAAGAAGGCCCTCATCTCGCGATGACGGGGCGTCTCGTGGGTTTTCTCAAGGTGCAGTGCCTGGTTGGGGTTTCTCACGAGATAGGACGGGGAGCTCAGGGAGACTCCTGTGGTGCCACGGAAGTCAGGTCTCCATGGACGTGGCGTGGGGGAGCGCCTCATTGCTCTCGAGTCATGGTAGGGGAATTAAGCCTCAAGACGCTTCGAAGAAGAACTCTCGAGGTCTTTCTCGGGGTGTGGCAGGAAACCCTGGGTTCCCTCGACTTGTGCCCATGACCTCAGGGAGCTTAGCGGGGTTCCTCTGAGAAGTCAGGGATACTGTGGAGTTGAGAGGGGCTTCTCGGGACTTCACAGGGACTGGTGCAATTGAAGAGGACCTAATCTCGGATTGAGGCAGTAACGTCAGGGTTCCTCTCCATTTCTGACTCGGATAGCAGGGTCCCTGCAGAGTTGGGACAGGAGAGTCAGACCTCATCTTGTGTGGAGTAATGGAACTCCGCTTGCCTCTCGAGTTGTTCATGGGATGACAGGCCACCTGTCGAGTTGTATGTGGAACCTGCGGTTTTGGGGGACGATGCACAGGGGTGTCAGTGCCCCTTCGTGTTGTGCCTTCATCCACAGGGTTACCTTCGAAGAGGTGACCAGGCATCGGGATCTTATCAATAGCGGACCAGGAAATCGGGGTCTTTCGGCATGTGGCACAACCCACGAGGCTACGTCTCGACTTCCCTCGTGAGACTGGCCTCATCCTGAGGTTCGCCGGGAAGTCTGGGAACCCCTTCCAGACAAAGCAGGGGAATCGACCCTCCTGTCGCCATCAGGAGGGGAGAAGAGGCTCAGCTGAAGCAGTGCTGGGAACCTCCATGTTCTCCTCGAGTGAGACTGGGGTGTCAGGGAAATTTGGGGGTCGCATCAAGGGTGCCAACTACCGTTTCACACTTCAAGACGGAACATGGGACTTCCCTGGAGACGCTATAGCTGACAGGGGCCTCATATTTCGATGATGGAGGAGCCACGTTGTTTTTCTCCAGTTGCCGCGGGATTCTCGAATTACAACGGGGAATACAGGCTTCCTCTTGTGTTGGCCCAGGGAAGTCCAATCATCCATTCGAGTTGGGAGGGAGAGCTGGGGATTGCACTTGAGTCAATGCAGGACAAAAAAGACCTCATTTAGGCTTGTGTCCAGGACCGAGTTTTCCTCTACAGGGGCGACACGGATCTCGGGATCCCATTCCAGACTCACCCAAGTAGTCAGGCCTCGGCTCGAGGGGAAGCAACGGACTCTGCTCTCCTCTAGAGTAGCAACGTGTATCTCTTGGAGGCTACTGAGTGGCCTAAAGGGAGTCAGGCCTCCAGTGGAGTTTGGAGACTGGACTCGGGATTGCTCTCTAGGTCATGTAGGAAAAGAAGGCCCTCATCTTACGATGATGGGGGCGTCTCGTGAGTTTTCTCGAGCGGCGGTGCCAGTGTGGGGTTTTCATGAGGTAGGACGGGGAGCGCAGGGAGCCTCTCGTGTGGCGCCAGGGAAGTTAGGTTTCAATGGGCGTGGCGAGGGGAATGCGTCATTGCTCTCCAGTCATGGTAGGGTATCGGGCCTCAAGATGCGGTAAAGAAGGTCTCTCGAGGTCTTGCTCAGAATGCAGCAGGAAACCCTGGGTTCACTCGACTTGTGCCAGTGACCGCAGAGAACTTCTGAGGGTGCCTCTGAGAATCAGGGATACTGTGGAGTTGGGAGGGGCCTCTCGGGACTCCACTGGGTATGGCACAATGGAACAGGGCCTCATTTCGAGTTGATGCAGGAACGTCAGGTTTCATCTACATTTCTGACTCCGATCGCACGGTCCCTGCAGAGTTGGGAAAGGAGAGTCAGGCCTTCTCTTGTGTGGAGGAACGGAACTCCGCATGCCTCTCTAGTTCTTCAAGGAATGACAGGACACTTGTCAATCTGTGTTTGGAATCTGCGTGTTTTTCCATACTATGCATGGGGATGTCAGTACCCCTTCGTGTTGTGCCTTCACACACAGGGTTGCCTTCGAAGAGGGGTCCGGGCCTCAGGGCCTTCTCAAGAGCGGACCGGGGCATCGGGGGCGTTCGGCATGTGGCACCACCCACGTGGTTCGTCTCGAATTTCCTCGTGAGACCGGCCTCATCCTGAGGTGCGCCGGGAAGGTCGGAACCCCTTGCAGACCAAGCAGGGGAATCGACCCTCCTGTCTCGATCAGCAGGGGAGAAGGGGCACAGATGAGGTGATGCCGGGAACCTCGGTGTTCCCCTCCAGTGAGACCAGTGTGTTGGGGAACTTTTGGGGTCGCATCAAAGGTGCCAAGTACCGTATCGCACTTCAAGATGGAACGTAAGACTTCTTTTGAGACGCTGTAGCGGCAATGGCCGCATCTTGCGATGAATAGGGAACGATGTGGTTTTTCTCGAGTTGTGGCGGGATTCTTGAGTTACAACGGGAAATTCAGGCTTCCTCTTCTGTTGGCCCAGGGAAGTCCAGTCTTCCATTCGAGTTTCGAGGGAGAGTTGGGGATTGCTCTCGAGTCACTGCAGGAAAAAAGAGACCTCATCTAGGCTTGTGTCCAGGACCTAATGTTTCTCTCCAGGGGCGACAGGGATCTCCGGTTCGCATATCAGACTCACCCGAGGAGTCAGGCCTCGTCTTGTGGGGAAGGAAAAGACTCCACTCTCCTCTCGACTCGCGACGGGTATGTCTTGGAGTCCACTGAGTGACCAAAAGGGAGTCAAGCCTACTGTGGAGTTTGGAGAGAGGACTCGGGATTGATCTCCAGGCCATGCTAGAAAAGAAGGCCGTCATGTCGCGAAAACGGGGGCGTCTCGTGGGTTTTCTCTATCTGCGGCGCCAGTGTGGGGTTTCTCACGAGGTATGACGGGGAGCTCAGGGAGCCTCTCGTGTGGCGCCAGGGAAGTCAGGGCTTCATGAGTGTAGCAGAGGGAGCGCGTCATTGCCCTCGAGTCATGGTAGGGGAATCAGGCCTCAAAATGCGTTGAAGAAGGACTCTTGAGTTCTTTCTATGGTGGCGGCAGTAAACCCTGGGTTCACTCGAATTGTGCTGGTGACCTCAGGGAGCTTCTCAGGGTGCCTCTGAGAAGTCAGGGATACTGTGGAGCTGGGACGCGTCTCTCGGGACTCCACTGGTTTTCGTGCAATGGAAGAGGTCCTAATCTCGAGTGGAGGCAGGAACCTCAGCGTTCTTCTCCTGACTTCACTGGCGCTGGTCTGATTCGGATCGCAAAGTCCCTGCAGAGTTGGGACAGGAGAGTCAGGCCTCGTCTTGTGTAGAGGAATGAAACCCCACTTGCCTCTCGAGTTCTTCAGGGGTGAGAAGCCACTTGTTGAGCTGTATGTGGAACCTGCGGGTTTTTCCGGACGATGCACGAGGGTGTCAGTGCCCCTTTGTGTTGTGCCTTCATCCACAGGGTTGCCTTCGAAGAGGTGTCCAGGCATCGGGTTCTTATGAAGAGTGTACAGGGAAATCATAGTCTTTTGGCATGTGGCACCACCCGCGAGCTACGTCTCGAATTTCCTCGTGAGACCGGCCTCATCCTGAAGTGCCCTGTGAAGGTCGGGAACCCCTTACAAACAAAGCAGGGGAAGTGATCCTCCTATCACGAACAGGAGGGGAGAAGGGGCTCAGATAAACTGGTGCCGGGAACCTCGGTGTTCACCTCGAGTGAGACCGATATTTCGGGGAACTTTTGGAGTCACATCAAGGGTGTCAAGTATCGTTTCGCACTTCAAGACGGAACGTGGGACTTTTCTTGAGAAGCTGTAGCGGGCAAGGGCCTCATCTTGCGATGACGAGGGAACCAAGTGCTTTTTCTCGAGTTGCGGTGGGATTCTCGAGTTACGAAGGGGAATTCAGGCTTCCTCTTGTGTTGGCCCAGGGAAGTCCAATCTTCCATTCGAGTTGTCAGGGAGAGCGGGGGATTGCTCTCGAGTTACAGAAGGGCAAAAGAGACCTCATCTAGGCTTGTTTCCAGGACCTAATGTTCCTCTCCAGGGGAGACAGGGATCTCGGGGTTGCATTCCAGACCCACCTGGTGAGTCAGGCCTTGTCTCGAGGGGAAGCAAAGGACTCCATTCTCCTCTCGAGTCGCGATGGGTATCTCTTGGAGCCCACTAAGTGGCCTAAAGGGAGTCAAGCCTCCTGTGGAGTTTGAAAAGAGGATTCGGTATTCCTCTCCAGGCCATGCAGGAAAAGAAGGCCCTCATCTCGCGATGACAGGGGCGTATGGTGGGTTTTCTCAAGCTGCGGCGTCAGTGTGGGGTTTCTCACGAGGTACAACAGGGAGCTCAGGGAGCCTCTCTTATGGCGCCAGGGAAGTCAGGTCTCCATGTGCGTGGCGAGGGGGTGCGTGTCATTTCTACAGAGCCATGGAAGCAGATTCGGGCTTCAAGACACGTTGAAGTAGGACTCTCGAGGTCTTTTTCCCATTGTGGCAGGAAACCCTGGGTTCCCTCGACATGTGCCGGTGACCTCATGGAGCTTCTCCGGGTGCCTCTGAGAAGTCAGGGGTACTGTGCAGTTGGGAGGAGCCTCTCTGGACTCCACTGGGTTTGGTGCAATGGATGAGAGCCTCATCTCGAGTGGAGGCAGGAACCTCATGTTTCCTCTCCTGGGTTTCCTGTCGCTGGTACTGACTCGGATCGCAGTTTCCCTGCAGAGTTGGTACAGAAAATCAGGTCTCGCCTTGTGTGGAGGAATGGAACTCCACTTGCCTCTCGAGTTGTTCACGGGGTGACAGACCACTTGTTGAACTGTGTTTGCAACCTGTGGGTTTTTCTGGACGATGCACGGGAGTTTTAGTAACCCTTCTGTGGTGCCTTCATCCACAGGGTTGCCTTCGAAGTGGTGTCCGGGCATCGGGTTCTTATCCAGATTGGACCGCACCATCGGGGTCTTTCGGCATGTGGCACCACCCACGAGGCTACGTCTCGAATTTCCTCCTGAGAAAGGCCTCATCTTTAGGTGCGCCGGGATGGGCGGGAACTCCTTCCAGACAAAGCAGGGGAATTTACCCTCCTGTCGTGATCAGGAGGGGAGAAAGTGATCAGATGAAGTGGTGCCGGGAACTTCGGTGTTCCCCTCGGTGAGAACGGTGTGTCGGGGAACTTTTGGGGTTACATCAAGGGTGAAAAGTAGCATTTCGCACTTCAAGATGGAACGTGGGACTTCACTTGAGACGCTGTAGCGGGCCAGGGCCTCAACTTGGGATGACGAGTGAACCACGTGCTTTTGCTCGCATTGCGGCGGGAGTCTCGAGTTTCGACGGGGAATTCAGATTTCCTCCTGTGTTGGCCCATGGAAGTCCAATCTTCCATTCGAGTTGCGAGGGTGAGCTGGGATCCCACTCGAGTCACTGCGGGGCAAAATAGACCATATCTAGGCTTGTGTCCAGGACCGAATATTCCTCTCCAGGGGTGACAGGGATCTCGGGGTGGCATTCCAGACTCACCCAGGAAGTCCGGCCTTGTTTCTAGGGGAAACAAAGTATTCCGCTTTCCTCTCGAGTCGCGACGGGTACCTATTGAGCGCACTGGGTAGCCTTAGTGAGTCAAGCCTCCCGTGGAGTTTGGAGAGACGACTCGGGATTGCCCTGCAGGCCATGCAGTGAATGATGGCCCTCATCTCACGATAACGGGGGCGTCTCGTGGGTTTTCTCGAGCTGCGGCGCCAGTGTGGGGTTTCTCCCGAGGCACGACGGGGATCTCAGGGAGCCTCTTGTGCGGCGCCAGGGAAGTCAGGTCTCCATGCGCGTGGCGAGGGGCAGCGCGTCATGGCTCTCGAGTCACGGGAGGGGACTAGGGCCTCGAGACGCGTTTAAGAAGGACTCTCGAGGTCTTTCTCGGGGGGCGGCGGGAAACCCTCGTTTCCCTCGCCTTCTGCCGGGGACCTTAGGGAACTTCCAGGGTGCCTCTGAGAGGCGACGGATCCTGAAGAATTGGCGGGGCCTCTCGGGACTGCACTGGGTCTGGCGCAACGGAAGAGGGCCTCACCTCGAGGGGAGGCAAGAACCTCAGGCTTCCTCTCCGTTTCGGACTCCGACCGCAGGGTCCCTGCAGAGTTGGGACAGGAGAGTCAGGCCTCGTCTTGTCTGAGGAAGGGAACCCCGCTTGCCTCGCGAGTTGCTCAGGGGGTCTCAGGCCCCTCTTCGAGCTGTGTGTGGAACCCGCGGGTCTTTGCGGACGATGCACGGGGGTGGCTGTGCCCCTTCGTGTTGTGCCTTCACCCACAGGGTTGCCTTCGAAGAGGAGTCCGGGACTCGGGTCCTTCTCAAGAGCGGACCCGGGAATCGGGGGCGTTCGGCATGTGGCACCACCCACGTGGCTCGTCTTGAATTTCCTCGTGAGACCGGCCTCATCCTGAGGTGCGCCGGGAAGGCCGGGAACCCCTTCCAGACCACGCAGGGGAATCGACACTCCTGTCGCGTTCCGGAGGGGAGAAGGGGCTCAGAGGAAGCGGTGCCGGGACCCTCGGTGTTCCCGTCGAGGGAACCCGGCGTGTCGGTGAACTTGGGGGTCGCAGGAAGGCTGTCAGGGACCGTTTCGCCCTTCAGGGCGGAACAGGGGACTTCCCTTGAGACGCCGTCACGGGCAAGGGCCTCATCTTGCCAAGAGGTGGGAACCCCGTGGTTTTTCTCGAGTTGCGGCGGGAATCTCGATTTACGAGGGGGATCTCAGCCTTCCTCTTGGGTTGGCCCTGGGAAGCCCAATCTTCCCCTCGGGTTGCGAGGGAGAGCTGGGGGTTGCGCTCGAGTCACTGCAGGGCCCAAGAAACCTCACCTAGGCGTGTGTCCGGGACCTAATATTCCTCTCCAGGGAAGGCAGGGATCTCGGGGTTGCATTCCAGGCTCCCCCGGGGAGTCAGGCCTCGTCTCGAGGGGAAGCCAAGGACTCTGCTCTCCTCTCGAGTCGTGACGCGGATCTCTTGGAGCCCCCTGAGCGGCCTCAAGGGAGTCCAGCCTCCTCTTCAGTTTGGATAGAGGACTCGTGATTGGTCTCCAGGCCATGCAGGAAAATAAGGCCCTCATCTCGCGATGACCTGGGTGTCTCATGTGTTTCCTCGAGCTGCCGCGCCAGTGTGGATTTCCTCACGAGGTACGATGAGGATCTCAGGGAGCCTCTAGTGCAATGCCAGGTTAGTCAGGTCTCCATGCGCGTGGCGAGGGGGAGCGTGTCATGGCGCTCGAGTCATTGTAGGGGAATCGCGACTCAACACATTTTGAAGCACTCTCGAGGTCTTTCTCGAGTCGCGGCAAAAAACCCAGGGTTCCCTCGACTTGTGCCTGTGACATCAGGGAGCTTCTCTTTGTGCCTCTGAGAACTCAGGGATACTGTGGAGTTGGTAGGGGCCTCTCGGGACTCCACTGGGTGTGGTGCAATGGAAGAGGGCCTCATCTCGAGTGGACGCAGGAACCTCAGGCTTCCTCTCTGTTTCTGACTCGGATCCCATGGTCCCTGCAGAGTAGGGACAAGAGAGTCACACCTAGTCTTCTGTTGAGGAATGGACCTTCGTTTGCCTTTCGAGTTGTTTACAGGGTGACACGCCACTTTTCGAAATGTCTGTGGGACCTGCGGGTTTTTCTGGACGATGCACGAAGGTGTCAGTGCCCCTTCGTGTTGTGCCTTCATCCACAGGATTTCCTTCAGAGAGGTGTGCTGGCATCGGGTTCTTTTCAAGAGTGGACCGTGAAATTGGGGTCTTTCGGCATGTGGCACCACCCACGAGACTACGTCTCGAACTTCCTCATGAGACCGGCCTCATCCTGAGGTGCGCCCGGAAGGTCGGGAACCCCTTGCAGACAGAGAAGGGGAGTCGACCCTCCTGTCGCAATCAGGAGAGGAGAAGGGGTCAGATGAAGTGGTGCCGGGAACCTCGGTGTTCCCCTTGAGTGAGTCTGGTATGTCGCGGAACTTTTGGGGTCGCATCAAGGGTGCCAAGTACCTTTTCGCACTTCAGGATGGAACGTGGACTTCTCTTGAGATGCTGTAGCGGACAAAGGGCCTCATCTTGCGATGACGAGGGAAGCACGTGGATTTTCTCGAGTTGCGGTGGGATTCTCGAGTTACGACGGGGAATTCAGGCTTCCTCTTGTGTTGGCCCAGGAAGTCCAATCTTCCATTCGAGTTGCCAGGGAGAGCTGGGGATTGGGCTCCATTCACTGAAGGGCAAACTAGACCTCATCTAGGCTTGTATCCAGGACTTAATGTTCCTCTCCATAGGCGACAGGGATTTGGGGTTGCATTCCATACTCACCCGGGGAGTCAGGCCTCATCTCAAGGGGAAGCAAAGGACTCCACTCTCTTCTCGAGTCGCGACAGGTATCTCTTGGAGCCCACTGAGTGGTCTTTGCTCTGTAGGAGAGCTCTAGTGTACATAAGCCTGTACATAAGTGAACACAGACATTCTGTGTGCATGTTGCTGCGTACCCAAAATAGGGCCACAAGGAGCCTCATGCTCTCCATGCGGCTCGGAATCTGTGCAGCCACGCAGCAGCTGAAGAATCCAACCAATTGCTCTTTTCTTACCTCTGACAGAGCTCGCATTGCCGTAGCCCTTGGCAGTTTGGAAACACTGGACTCTAACCCCTCTCAAAGTAGGCCTGGGTTCTAGTTCGAATAGAAAGTCAATAGCGGAGCTGAGGACAGGAACGCGGCAGTCATTTATCACACGCTCCTGCAGCCTGCTACTACAGGGACACTAACGCTAGAAGCTAGGAATGTCTTTGCAAGGTGCGCAAAGGACAAGGGAGAACCTCGACCCTGACTCTAGTATTTCAGCCCCCTGAGCAGATCTGAGGTTCTCCCGCTGTAGAAGCTAACCCATTCCTTTCAAATACAGGCTTCCTAACACAGGGCCAGTTGGCTGCTTGCTCTTCCACGAAGCAGGCTTCCTTAACTTGCAAACTGCGAATTCCGCTTAACAGCCTGGAGGAAAAATCGCTTCTTGCAAGATTTTTTTCAGAGGCTGTATCCCCGGAGCTGGGGCCAAGCTAGGGGACCCATACTGACAAGGGAAGGCAAAACCACATCCAATGTCTTTGCTCTGGAGGACAGCTTTGGTGAGCCTAAGTCTTTCAGGAATATTTCTGGCTCCAACAGAGTCAAATTCTGTGTGTGAAGCTGCACAGCCAAAATAGGGGAACAGAGAGCCTGATTCTCTCTGTGTAGCTTTGAAGCTGTCATTCAAACAACAGCTTGAGAATCCATACAATGCTCTCCCTTACTGTTAAGAGAATTCTCATTGCTGTAGTCCTTGACAGTTTGTAGAAATCCGCACCCTAACCCTTCTCCAAGTAGGCCTGGGTCCTAGCTCGGAACAACAGGCAACGGCGGAGCTGAGGCCAGTAAGGCACAAGTGAGGTCTCACACATTCTTGAAGCCTGATCGTCCAGGAGCAGTAAGGCCTCTTTTTCCCTGCAGGAGGCTCGCTTGCCTTGCCTCCTGTGAACTGCATTTCCCAGCCTGGGCGCAAAGCTGTTCCTGGAGATTTTTTCTCAGGGGTTGTTTCCCTGGAGCTGGGTCGGACCTCGGGGGCCCAACTCACAGGGGAAGACAAAACCACATGGACAGGTCTATGCTCTGTAGGAGAGCTCTAGTGAACCTCATCTCTCAGGAACATTCTTGGCTTCTACAGAGACACCTCTGTGCATGAAGCTACACACCCAACATAGTGGCAAAGGGAGTCTGATTCTCTCCGTGGGTGCTGATGCTTTGTGGCAAAGCACCTGCTAAGAATCCATCCGCATAGGCTTCCCTCACCTTGACAGAGGTCTCATTGCTGTAGTCCTTGGCAGTTTGGAAAGAAGCTGACCCTTACCCTTCACCAAGTAGGCCCTTGTCCTTGTTTGAATGGAAAGGCAGTAGCTGAGCTGAGGCCAGTAAGGCGCCAGTCAAGTCTGACATATTCCCGATGCCTGCTCCTTCATGGAAAATAACGTTAGAATCTGGGAATGTCTTTGCAAGGCTGGCAAAGGGCAGTCAGGAACCTCGACCCTGCCTCTGGAATTTCTATCTTCTCAGCACATCTGGCGGTCTCGGTCAGGAGAAACTAACCCATTCCTTGCAAATATAGGCTTCCAAACACAGGCCGGTTGGCTGTCTCTTCTTGCCAAAGGAAGCTTGCTTATCCCACCTCCTGCGAACTCCGCTTCCCAGCCTGGGGGATAAGAGGTTCTTGGAGATCTTTTCTCAGAGGCTGTTTCCACGGAGCAGGGGCCGATCCCGGAGACCCACACGCACAGGGGAAGGGAAAACCGCATGGATAAGTCTTTGCTCTCTAGGAGTGCTCTAGTGAACCTCAGTCTATGGGGAATGTTCTTGGCTCCAACGGGGACATCTCTGTGTGGGAAGCTGCATAGCCAACATAGAGACACAGAGACCTGATTCTCTCTGTGCAGCTTTGACGCTGTCATTCAAACAACAAATTGAGAATCCACACAATGCTCTCCCTTACCACTGAGAGTTATCATTGCTGTAGCCCTTCGCAGTTTCTGGAAATCGACACACAAACACTTCTCCAAGTAGGCCTGGGTTCAAGTTCAGATGAACATGCAATAGCGGAGCTGAGGCCAGTAAGGCACCAGTCAGGTGTCACACACTCTGGCAGCCTGCTCCTCCAGGGACAGTAAGGCCTCTATTTCCCTTCAGGAGGCTCGCTTGCCTTACTTCCTGTGAACAGCGTTTCCCAGCCTGGGCGGAAAGCAGTTCCTGGAGATCTTTTCTCAGGGGCTGTTTCCCCGGAGTTGGGGCGGACCTCGGGGACCCAACTCACAGGGGAAGGCAAAACCAAATGGACAGGTCTATGCTCTGTAGGAGATCTCTAGTGAACTGCCGGGGTCCAGCCCCAGCTGATCCAGGGTATTCGAAGCAGAGACGGCGTAGGCGAGGGTCAGGGAACAACTGCTTAATTAAACGTTAATTAAGGATATAAAGAGTAATAAAATGAGGATAGCTCAGTAGGAAAATTCAGTGGAGAAAAGAGGCTGAGTAGCTTGGTTTACGCGGGGGACCAATAAAACTTCAAGACAAGAAGCTTGCACCACTTACGTAGGCCGCAGGCGTCCTTCCGTTCTCCCGAAGGAGAGGAGACACTGAGGCCTCCCCGGTCGGATCTTAGAAGCCCAGGCAAAATTAGTAAGCTTGGTGGGTTCCGCGCTCCAGATGGAGACTCAACCAGAGTGAGAGAGAGAGAGAGAGACATGGGGAGACCAGTATTTCGAGAAACTGATCCCAATTCTTTATTTTCCATGGTCTACTTTTATACACTGAGATGTTATGCCAAAGTCACGTGGGGTCAGCAGTCCTGACTTTTATCAAAGTCAGGTGCTTCATACAAAAGTATACAGAGGTCTTAGGGGTGTTACATCATCTTCTGGCCGGGGGGCCTGCTGACAATTTACGACCCTCTCCTTGTGACAGCGGTCAGTCAACCAGGACACTTATTTCTCCAGGGGTGATTATTCTTAAAACAGACGCCACCCAAATAAAGTTACATTCCTATAGGGTGAGGGTGTAGTGGGTTTTAGTTAAGGAAAGAATGTACTTAGCCTAAGGTCTAACGTGATTTATATCAAAGGTTAATACTTATTTCTTCTATATATTCATTAATGTGTATAAGGGCAGGGGATGTGGAGACTTAGCAGTAAACATCAGCTCAACAAATGAAAAACCCTTCACCAATATGATTTTTAATCAGCCCATTATACTTATACTAATAATTTTCTAACTTTCCTAAGGAACCTGTTTTTAGAAGGTTTAAAGCATCTCGTGCCTCTCATGGTTGAGAGGCTGTGAGCAATCACATGTGGCCGGACAAGCCTGTCAGGCAGGCTAGAGAACCTTCAGAGGAGTTTGTAGGTTAAAAAACTCTTGTCACACCCAGGGGTTTTTATCAACTGGAGCTCTAGGTTAACTCCTTCTCCGAAAGAGGTGGTGGGGGACAGCCCCCTGTAAAGTCAGAGGTGTAGGTGAGAGCACAAAGTAGTAAGGTAGGCAGGCTCTGGTGATGGGGGTAGATGCTCGAGGATTTCCAGGGGGACTCCTGAGGCTCGATCCCGCCTTTGCGTATGTCGAGCCTCCTTCCTCATGACCTTTGCCATGGGCGGAGTGCCTCACTCTGGCCCCCAACAGTGAACCTCCTCTCTCAGGAACATTCTTGGCTCCTATCGAGACACCTCTGTGTGTGTAGCTACACACGCAACGTAGGGGCAAAGGGAGCCAGATTCTTTCCGTGGGGTGCTGATGCTTTGTGGCAAAGCACCTGCTTGAGAATCCATCAGCTTACGCTTCCCTCGCCTTGACAGGGGTCTCATTGCTGTAGCCCTTGGCAGTTTGGAAAGAAGAGGACCCTTACCTTTCATAAAGTGGGTCCTTGTCCTAGTTTGAAAGGAAAGGCAAGAGCTGAGCTGAGGCCAATAAGGCGCCAGTCAAGTCTGACATATTCCTGAAGCCTGCTCCTTCATGGAAAATAACGCTGGAATCTAGGAATGTCTCTGCAAGGCTGGCAAAGGGCAGTCAGGAGCCTGCACCCTGCCTCTGGAATTACTGATTTCTGAGCAGATCTGGAGGTCTCCTTTAGGAGAATCTAACTCATTCCTTCCATATTGAGACTTCCAAAAACAGGCCGGTCGGCTGCCTCTTCGTGCCCGAAGGAGGCTTGCTTTTCCTGCCTCCTATGAACCCAGCTTCCCAGGCTCTGGGAAAAGCGGATATTGAAGATCTTTTCTCAGGGGTTTTTTCCATGGAGCTGGGGCCGAGACCAGAGACCCAATTGCACAGGGGAAGGAAAACCACATGGACAAGTCTTTGTTCTCCAGGAGACCTCTAAGTGAAACTTACTCTGTCAGGAACGTTCTTGACTCCTATGGAGACACCCCTGTGTGTGAAGCTGCGTACCCAACAAGGGGGCACAGAGAGACAGATTCTCTCTTTGCAGCTTTGAAGCTGTCATTCAAACAACATGTTGAGAATCCATACAATGCTCTCCCTTACCTCTGAGAGAGTTCTCATTGCTGTAGCCCTTGGCAGTTTTTAGAAATCCGCACCCAAACCCTTCTCCAAGTAGGCCTGGGTCCTGGTTTGGATGGCCATGCAATGGCGGAGCTGAGGTCAGTAAGGCACCAGTCAGGTGTCACACATTCTGGTAGCCTGCTCCTCCAGGGACAGTAAGGCCTCTTTTTCCCTGCAGGAGTCTCGCTTGCCTTGCCTCCTGTGAACTGCGTTTCCCAGCCTGGGCCAAAAGCGGTTCCTGGAGATCTTTTCTAAGGAGTTGTTTCCCCGGAGCTGGGGTGGACCTCGGGGACCCAACTCACAGGGGAAGGAAAAACTACACGGACAAGTCTATGCTCTGCAAGGAGACCTTAGTGAATCTCAAGTCTTAGGAACATTCTTGGCTCGTACAGAGGCACCTCTGTGTGTAAAGCTACACACCGAACATAGGGGCACAGGGAGCCTGATTCTCTCCGTGGGGTGCTGATGCTTTGTGGCAAAGCACCTGTTTGAGAATCCATCCGCTTACGCTTCCCTCGCCTTGACAGAGGTCTCATTGCTGTGTCCCTTGGCAGTTTGGAAAGAAGCAGACCCTTACCCTTTACCAAGTAGGCCCTGATCCTAGTTTGAAAGGAAAGGCAATAGCTGAGCTGAGGCCAGTAAGGCACCCGTCAACTCTGACATATTCCCGATGCCTGCTCCTTCATGGAAAATAGCGCTAGAATCTAGGAATGTCTTTGCAAGGCTGGCAAAGGGCAGTCAGGAACCTCGACCCTGCCTCTGGAATATCTATCTTCTGAGCAGATCTGGAGGTCTCCTTCTGGAGAAGCTAACCCATTCCTTGCAAATATAGGCTTCCAAACACAGGCTAGTTGGCTGCCTCTTCTTGCCCGAAGGAGGCTTGCTTTTCCTGCCTCCTATGATCCCTGGTTCCCAGCATGGGGGAAAAGCAGATCTTGGAGATCTTTGCTCAGGGGTTGTTTCCACGGAGCTGAGGTTATGCCCGGAGACCCACACATACAGAGGAAAGCAAAACTACATGAACAAGTCTTTGCTCTCTAAGAGAGCTCTAGTGAACCTCAGTCTTTGACGAACGTTCTTGGTTCCTACAGGGACAACTTATGGGGTCAGAGAGCCTGATTCCCTCTGTGAAGGTTTAACGCTGTCATTCAGAAAACAGCTTGAGAATCCATACAATTCTCTCCCTTATCTCTGAGAGAGTTCTCATTGCTGTAGCCCTTGGCAGTTTTTTAGAAATCCGCACCCAAACCCTTCTCCTAGATGGCCTGGGTCCTAGTTCAGAGGAACATGCAATGGCGGAGCTGAGGCCAGTAAGGCACCAGTCAGGTCTCACACACTCTTGCAGCCTGCTCCTCCAGGGGCAGTAAGGCCTCTTTTTCTCTGCAGGAGGCTCGCTTGCCTTGCCTTCTGTGAACTGCGTTTCCCAGTCTGGACGAAAAGCAGTTCCTGGAGGTGTTTTCTCAGGGGTTTCTTCCTCGGAGCTGGGGCGAACATCGGGAACCCAACTCACAGGGGAAGGCAAAACCATATGGACAGGTCTATGCTCTGTAGCAGAGCTCTAGTGAACCTCATCTCCCAGGAACATTCTGGGCTCCTATAGAAACACCTCTGTGTTTGAAGCTACACACCCAACATAGGGGCAAATGCAGCCTGATTCTCTCCGTGGGGTACAGATGCTTTGTGGCAAAGCACCTGTTTGAGAATCCATCCGCTTCCACTTCCCTCTCTTTGACAGAGGTCTCTTTGCTGTAGCCTTTGGCAGTTTGGAAAGAAGCAGACCCTTACCCTTCACCAAGTAGGCCCTTGTCCTAGTTTGAACGGAAAGGCGATAGCTGAGCTGAGGCCAGTAAGGCGCCAGTCAAGTCTGACATATTCCTGAAGCCTGCTCCTTCATGGAAAATAACGCTAGAATCTAGAAATGTCTTTGCAAGGCTGGTAAAGGACAGTCAGGAACCTCGACCCTGCCTCTGGAATTTCCATCTTCTGAGCAGATCTGGAGGTCTTCTTTTGGAGAAGCTAACCATTCCTTCCAAATAGAGGCTTCCAAACACAGGCTAGTTGGCTGCATCTACTTGCCCGAAGGAGGCTTGCTTGTTCCGCTTCCTGTGAACTCCGCTTCCCGCCTGGGGGAAAAGTGGTTCTTGGAGATCTTTTTTCAGGGGCTATTTCAACGGAGTTGGAGCCGAGCCCGGAGACCCACACGCACAGAGGAAGGCAAAACCACATGGACAAGTCTTTGCTCTGTAGGAGAACTCTAGTTAACCTCAGTATGTGAGGAAAGTCTTGGATTCCACGGGGATACCTCTGTGTGTGGAGCTGCGTACCCAACAAGGGGGCACACAGGGCCTGATTCTCTCTTTGCAGCTTTGAAGCTGTCATTCAAACAACAGCTTAAGAATCCATACAATGCTCTCCCTTACCTCTGAGAGACTTCTCATTGCTGTAACCCTTGGCAGTTTTTACAAATCCGCACCCAAACCCTTCTCCAAGTAGGCCTGGGTCCTGGTTTGGATGGCCATGCAGTGGCGGAGCTGAGGTCAGTAAGGCACCAGTCAGGTGTCACACACTCTGGCAGCGTGCTCCTCCAGGGACAGTAAGGCCTATTTTTCCCTGTGGGAGGCTCGCTTGCCTGGCCTCCTGTGAACTGCGTTTCCCAGCCTGGGCAAACAGCGGTTCCTGGAGATCTTTTCTCAGGGGCTCTATCCCCAGAGCTGGGGTGGACCTCGGGGACCCATCTCACAGGGGAAGGAAAAACCACATGGACAGGTCTATGCCCTGTAGGAGACGTTAGTGTGTCTCATCTCTTAGGAACATTCTTGGCTCGTACAGAGACACCTCTGTGTGTAAAGCTACACACCGAACATAGGGGCACAGGGAGCCTGATTCTCTCCATGGGGTGCTGATGCTTTGTGGCAAAGCACCTGTTTGAGAATCCATCCGCTTACGCTTCCCTCGCCTTGACAGAGGTCTCATTGCTGTGTCTCTTGGCAGTTTGGAAAGAAGCAGACCCTTACCCTTCACCAAGTAGGCCCTGATCCTAGTTTGAAAGGAAAGGCAATAGCTGAGCTGAGGCCAGTGAGGCACCCGTCAACTGTGACATATTCCCGATGCCTGCTCCTTCATGGAAAATATTGCTAGAATCTAGGAATGTCTTTGCAAGGCTGGCAAAGGGCAGTCAGGAACCTCGACCCTGCCTCTGGAATATCTATCTTCTGAGCAGATCTGGAGGTCTCCTTCTGGAGAAGCTAACCCATTCCTTGCAAATATAGGCTTCCAAACACAGGCCGGTTGGCTGCCTCTTCTTGCCTGAAGGAGGCTTGCTTTTCCTGCCTCCTATGATCCCTGGTTTCCAGCATGGGGGAAAAGCAGATCTTGGAGATCTTTGCTCAGGGGTTGTTTCCACGGAGCTGGGGTTATGCCCAGAGACCCACACATACAGGGGAAGCCAAAACCACATGAGCAAGTCTTTGCTCTCTAAGAGAGCTCTAGTGAACCTCAGTCTTTGACGAACGTTCTTGGCTCCTATGCGGACACCTCTGTGTGTGAAACTGCGTACCCAACATGGCGGCAGAGAGCCTGATTCTCTCTGTGCAGGTTTAATGCTGTCGTTCAGAAAACAGCTTGAGAATCCATACAATTCTCGCCCTTACCTCTGAGAGAGTTCTCATTGCAGTAGCCCTTGGCAGTTTGTAGAAATCTGCAGCTAAACCCTTCTCCAAGTAGGCCTGAGTCCCAGTTCGGAGGAACAAGCAATGGCAGAGCTAAGACCAGTATGGCACCAGTCAGTTTTCACACACTCTGGCAGCCTGCTCCTCCAGGGACAGTAAGGCTTCTTTTTCTCTGCAGGAGGCTCACTTGCCTTACTTCCTGTGAACAGCTTTTCCCAGCCTGGGCGAAAAGCGGTTCCTGGAGATCTTTTCTCAGAGGCTGTTTTCTCGGAGCTGGGGCGGACCTCGGGGACCCAACTCACAGGGGAAGGTGAAACCACATGTACAGGTGAGCACTCTGTAGGATAGCTCTTGTGAGCCTCATCTCTCAGGAACATTCTTGGCTCCTGTAGAGACACCACTGTGTGTGAATCTACACACCCCACATAGGGGCAAAGGGAGCCTGATTCTCTCCGTGGGGTGCTGATGCTTGGTGGCAAAGAACCTTCCTGATAATCCATCCGCTTATGCTTCCCTCGCATTTACGGAGGTCTCATTGCTGTAGCCCTCGGCAGTTTGGAAAGAAGAAGACCCTTACCCTTCATAAAGTAGGCCTTTGTCCTACTTTGAATGGAAAGGCAATAGCTGAGCTGAGGCCAATAAGGCACCAGTCAAGTCTGACATATTCCCAAAGCCTGCTTCTTCAGGAAGATAACTGTAGAATCTAGGAATGTCTTTGCAAGGTTGGCAAAGGGCATTCAGGACCCTGCACACTGCCTCTGGAATTACCGACTTCTGAACAGATCTGGAGGTCTCCCTTAGGGGAAGCTAACCCATTCTTCCAAGTAGAGGCTTCAAAACGCAGGCCGCTTGGCTGCCTCTTGCTCTCTGAAGGAGGCCTGCTTTTCCCGCCTCCTATGAACCCCACATCCCAGCCTCTGGGAAAAGCGGATCTTGAAGATCTTTTCTCAGGGGTTGTTTCCACGGAGCTGGGGCCGAGCCTGGAGCCCCAAACGCACAGGGGAAGAAAAACCACATGGACAAGTCTTTGCTCTCTAGGAGAGCTCTAGTGAACCTCACTCTGTCAGGAACGTTCTTGTTTCCTATGGAGACACCCCTGTCTGTGAAGCTGTGTACCGAACATGGAGACACAGAGTCTGATTCTCTCTGTGCAGCTTTGAAGCTGTCGTTCAAACAACAGCTTGAAAATCCATACAATGCTCTTCCTTACCCGTGACACAGTTCTCATTGCTATACCCCTTGGCAGTATTTAGAAATCCATACCCAAACCCTTCTCCTAGTAGGCCTGGGTCCTAGTTCGGAGGAACATGCAATGGCGGAGCTGAGGCCAGTAAGGCACCAGTCAGGTCTCACACATTCTGGCAGCCTGATCGTCCAGGGACACTAAGACCTGTTGTGCCTTGCAGGAGGCTCGCTTGCGTTACCTCCTGTGAACTGCGATTGCCAGCCTGGGGGAATAGTGGTCCCTGGAGATCTTTTCTCAGGGGCTCCTTCCCCTGAGCTGGGGCGGACCTCGGGGACCCAACTCACAGGGCAAGGCAAAACCATATGGACAGGTCTATGCTCTGTAGCAGACTTCTAGTGAACCTCATCTCTCAGGAACATTCTTGGCTCCTATAGAGACACTTCTGTGTGTGAAGCTGCGTACCTAACATAGGGGCACAGAGAGCCTGATTCTCTCAGTTCATTTTGACCCTGTCGTTCAGAAAACAGCTTGAGAATCCATAAAATGCTCTCCCTTACCGCTGAGAGAATTCTCACTGCGGTAGCCCTTGGCACTTTGTAGAAATCCGCAGCCAAACGCTTCTCCAAATAGGCCTGGGTCCTAGTTCGGAGGAACAGGCAATGGTGGAACTGAGGCCAGTAAGGCAACAGTCAGGTTTCACACACTCTGGCAGCCTGCTCCTCCAGGGACAGTAAGGCCTCTTTTTCTCTGCAGGAGATTCGCTTGCCTTACTTCCTGTGAACAGCGTTTCCCAGCCTCAGCGAAGTGGTTCCTGGAGATCTTTTCTCAGGGACAGTTTCCCCGGAGGTGTGGTGGACCTCGGGGACCCAACTCACAGGGGAAGGAAAAACCACATGGACAGGTCTATACTCTGTAGGAGAGGTTTAGTGAACCTAATCTCTCAGGAACATTCTTGGCTCCTATAGAGACAACTCTGTGTGTGAAGCTACACTCCCAACATTGGGGAACAGGGATCTTGGTTCTCTCCGTGGGGTGCTGATGCTTTGTAGCAAAGCACCTGCTTGAGAATCCGTCCTCTTAGGCTTCCCTCACCTTGACAGAGGTCTCAATGCTGTAGCCCTTGGCAGTTTCAAAGAAGAAGACCCTTACCCTTCATAAAGTAGGCCCTTGTCCTAGTTTGAATGGAAAGGCAATAGCTGAGCTGAGGCCAATAAGGAGCCAGTCCCCTCTGGCACATTCCCGAACCCTGCTCCTTCATGGAACATAACTCTAGAATCTTGGAATGTCTTTGCAAGGCTGGCAAAGGGCAGTCAGGAACCTCGACCCTGCCTCTGGAATTACCGACTTCTGAGCAGATCTGGAGGCCTCCTTTAGGAGAAGCTAACCCATTCCTTCCAAATAGAGGCTTCAAAACACAGGCAGGTTGGCGGCCTTTCGTGCCCGAAGGAGGCTTGCTTTTCTCTCCTCCTATGAACCCCAGTTCCCAGCCTCTGGGAAAAGCGGATCTTGAAGATATTTTCTCAGGGGTTCTTTCCACGGAGCTGGGGCCGAGCCCGGGGCCCAAAGGCACAGGGGAAGGCAAGACCACATGGACAGGTCTATGCTCTGTAGCAGACCTCTAGTGAACCTCATCTCTCAGGAGCATTCTTGGCTCCTATAGAGACACCTCTGTGTGTGAAGCTGCGTACCTAACATAGGGGCACAGAGAGCCTGATTCTCTCTGTTCATTTTGATGCTGTGATTCAGAAAACAGCTTGAGAATCCATAAAATGCTCTCCCTTACCACCGAGAGAATTCTCACTGCTGTAGCCCTTGGCACTTTGTAGAAATCTGCACCCAAACGCTTTTCCAAGTAGGCTTGGGTGCTAGCTCGGATGAACAGGCAATGGCGGAGCTGAGGCCAGTAAGGCAACAGTCAGGTTTCACACACTCTGGCAGCCTGCTCCTCCAGGGACTGTAAGGCCTCTTTTACTCTGCAGGAGATTCGCTTGCCTTACTTCCTGTGAACAGCATTTCCCAGCCTCGGCGAAGCGGTTCCTGGAGATCTTTTCTCAGGGACAGTTTCCCCGGAGGTGTGGCGGACCTCGAGGACCCAACTCACAGGGGAAGGCAAAACCACATTGACAGGTCTATGCTCTGTAGGAGAGGTTTAGTGAACCTAATCTCTCAGGAACATTCTTGGCTCCTATAGAGACAACTCTGTGTGTGAAGCTACACTCCCAACATTGGTGCACAGGGAGCTTGATTCTCTTTGTGGGGTGCTGATGCTTTGTGGCAAAGCACCTGCTTGAGAATCCATCCTCTTAGGCTTCCCTCACCTTGACAGAGGTCTCATTGCTGTAGCCCTTGGCAGTTTGCAAAGAAGAAGACCCTTACCCTTCATAAAGTAGGGCCTTGCCTTAGTTTGAATGGAAAGGCAATAGCTGAGCTGAGGTCAATAAGGAGCCAGTCCCGTCTGACACATTCCCGAAGCCTGCTCCTTCATGGAAAATAATTCTAGAATCTAGGAATATCTTTGCAAGGCTAGCAAAGGGCAGTCAGGAACCAGTACCCTGCCTCTGGAATTACCGACTTCTGAGCAGATCTGGAGGTCTCCTTTAGGAGAAGCTAACCCATTCCTTCCAAATAGAGGCTTCAAAACACAGGCAGGTGGACTGCCTTTTCGTTCCCGATGGAGGCGTGCTTTTCTCTCCTCCTACGAACCCCGGTTCCCAGACACTGGGAAAAGTGGATCTTGAAGATATTTTCTCAGGGGTTGTTTCCACGGAGCTGGGGCCGAGCCTGGAGACCCAAAGGCACAGGGGAAGGCAAGAGCACATGGACAAGACTTTGCTCTTTATTATAGCTCTAATGAACCTCACTCTGTCAGGATCTTTCTTGATTCCTATGGAGACACACCTGTGTGTGAAGCTGCGGCCACAGAGAGCCTGATTACCCCTGTGCAGCGCTGAGTCTGGGCGGCTAAACAACAGCTTGGAAATGCAGCCTGGGGCGCTTCCCTTCCCTCTGACAGAGCTCTCCTTCGGTCCCTAAGCCCTCTGCAAGGAGGCATGGATCATAGGTGCAAAGGGAAAGGAAGAGCGGAGTTGAGGCCAGTAAGGCACCCGCCAGTCACGTCTCCCCCACTTCCGCAGTCTGTTCCTTCCCCTGCGCGAAAGCTAGAAGCTGGGAAGGGCTTGGCGAGGCTCGCCCAGGCAGAGCAGCCTCTAGGCCGGGGCTCTGCGATATCGCGCCTGGGTGCAGATCTGGAGCTCCGCCGGAGTGGAAGCTCATTCGGTCCTTCCCAATACAGGCTTGCAAGCATCCGACGGCGGCCTGACTCTATTCTCCCGCGTGCTGGGAGTGGGCTTCCAATCCTGAGCACAGAGCACTGCTTGGAGCTCTCTGCTCAGGGGCTGGTTCCCCTGTGCTGGGACTGTGCTAGGGAGCCCAAAGTCACAGGGGAAGGCCCCAAACCACATGCACATGACTCTGCTCTGGAGCTGAGCTCCGGGGAAGCCCAGTCTGTAAGGCGGTTTCTGAACACAAACGGAGGAACACTCTGGCTGTGGAGCTCCCTCCCCACGACAGGGGCACTGGGACCCTGATTCCCTCTGTTCAGCGCTGAGTCTGGGCTACCAAGCAACAGCTTGGGAATGCAACCTGGGGCATTTCCCTTCCCTCAGACAGAGGTCTCCCTGCGGGAGGCTTTCGCAGTTTGCACACCCCCGTGCCCTAAGCCGTCTGCAAGGAGGCCGGCTCCTAGGTCCAAAGGGAAGGCAAGAGCGGAGCTGAGGCCAGTCAGGAGCCAGTCATGTCGCCCACACTCCCGCAGCCTGCTCCTTTGCAGGCGCAAACGCTAGAAGCTGGGAAGGGCTTGGCGAGGCTCGCCCAGGCAGAGCAGCCTCTCGACAGGGGCTCTGTCCTATCGCGCCTGGGCGCAGGTCTGCAGCTCCGCCGGTGTGGAAACTCACTCGGTCCTTTCCAATACAGGCTTGCAAGGACCCGCCGGCAGCCTAACTCATCTCTCCCGCGTGCTGGGACTGGGCATCCAGGCCTGGCACAAAGCACTGCCTGGAGCTCTTTGCTCAGGGGCTGGTTCCCCTACGCTGGGGCTGTGCTAGGGAGCCCAAACGCACATGTCAAGGCCCCAAAACACATCCACACGTCTCTGCTCTGCAACAGAGCTCCGGGGAAGCCCAGTCTGGCAGGCGCTTTCTGGGCACAAAGGGAGGAACACTCTGGCTGTGGAGCTTCCTCCCCAAGACAGGGGCACTAGGACCCTGATTCCCTCCGTTTACCGCTGAGTCTGCATTGCCAAGCAACAGCTTGGGAACGCAGCCTGGGGCGCTTCCCTTCCCTCGGACAGAGCTCTCCTTGCGGTAGGCCTTGGTAGTTTGCATACAATGGGGCCCTAAGCCCTCTGCAAGTTGGCCTGGCTCCTAGGTCCAAAGGGCAGGCCAGAGCGGAGCTGAGGCTGTCAGGCTCCAGACACATCTCCCATACTCCTACATCCTGCTCCTACCCGGGCGTGAACGCTAGAAGCTGGGAAGGTACCTGGACCGTGCAGGGGCGGGGTGAACGCGGGCGGCGTGGGGCGGGAGTCGGCTTCTGGCGGGGGTGGGGGCGGGCTTCCCAGTTGTGCTCTCGGAGGTGGACACTGAGGCTGAAAACGCGCCGGGAGCGCGGCAGGGGCGGGGCTAACCCTGGCGGCGCGGGGCGGGGGTCGGCTCATGGGGGGGATGGGGAGGGGTTCCCAGTTGCGCTCTCGGGGGTTGCAACTGCGGCTGGGAACTCCCATTTCGTCCGCTCCTGGGTCCCCAAGGATCGCCATCCCATGGGTGCAGCGGAGGGCTGCGGACCACGGGTAAGGGAACTGGGACTGCGTGGAGCAGGGAACCAAGTATTCCGCCGTCTGTTGGCACATTCTCGGAGCTCCCCAAACTGGCGGTCGCAGAAAGGCCTTGCCTTTGGGGCCAAGGCCTTTACCGCTCCACCCCTCTGCTGAAAAATCTCAGAGTCTGCGCGGTTCTTCCAAGCAGCCTAGTGTCCGCTGGAAGTCCAAGGGACAGAACACTGAATTCTTGCCGGCTGGCCCAGCCCTGCTTCTGGCACTTTGTAAGCCAGCGGGCCCTTGAGCACCTGCTGGGATGGGAAAGGGAAGGGTCCACGAATTGCACCCTAGAAACTTAGTAGGGTGCATGGATTTCAAACCCTGGTGGCCGCCCAGGCAGCAAAGAAGGGGGGAGGGCACCTTGCTGCCCTTTCATGGCAGAATATGTGGTTGTCCAGCTGCGTGGGCCTTTTCATGAGGACCCTGTGCAATAAAAGTTTGGTGTTTTGGAACTGAATAATTAGAACGTGTAAAAGCTTTAAATTATGTGGTGGTGTAATTAAAAAACAAAACAAAACAAAACCAATCTCCAAGTGTTTTGCAAATGGAGGTTTAAATATTGAAGGACTGTATTCCTTGCACTGTGGCATTCTATCAAGAAGTGTGCAGGATTTTTTTTTTTTTTAAGAAAAGTGTTCGAAGTGAGGGAAACAGGAAACCCAGAGGTGCCCCTGTATTTTGGGGAAGGCCTTAGGAGGTCACTTGGAAATGCTGCTGGCTGTGCGGGAGAGGGGCAGATGGGCTGTGCAGGCTTGTCCTTTGCATGGATGATCTTGTGTGTGGAAACCCAGCTCGGAGCCATCTCCTGATGTGTAAGAATTTCGCAGACAAACCTTGAGCTAAGCAATGCATTTTTTCCTAAGAAAATGTTTGTCTTAAGCGATGTAAATATCCTATGTATTTCCGCTAGACTCTGGCTTCAGGTCGCTTCCCCAAAAAGGCTCATAAGCGATTTGAACAAAACAGCATGTTTTCCTCCTAGCTTGTTCTCCTTATCTATGTTAAGGAAATGATATATTTGCCTGCAATACTGCCTTTCTTCAAGATTCATGTCAATCAAGTTTTGGCCCGGGATGACTCACCTGCTGCCAATATTATCTCAATGCATGTCGTGGGGGAGGGGCCTGGTGCCATTCCCTGTAACAGTTCATTTCTTTCCTTAGCTGACTGCTAGTGCCTGTAGAATATCTGGCTAAAGACCAGCAGGGGGTACTCTTACTACCCCCCCCCACCCCGCCTTGAGTCTAAGTCAGCAGCTTTCTCTATCTCTTTCATACTTTAATAACAGTTGATGGCACAAAAGCTCTGAGCGATCAAATCATATCAAATCTTCATTTCAGATTGAAGATGCATTCCATGGTATTGCCATCTTAAGTCTTTCCATCGTTATGGAATATCTGTCCATGTATTCAGGATAGTTTTCAGCCAGGGTGTATAATTTCCAGTGTGCCAGTCTTGTCATCCTCGTTACATCCATGGCAAAGTGTTTTATTCATGTTGATATTATTGAAAGGGAATTTTTTAAAATTCCTTTTCAGATTATTATCTGCTAATGTATACAGATAAAACTGTGTAATCATTCATTTTTATCAGTTTGGACAGCTTGATAGTTGTCTTTAATTTCTTTACTTTCTGACACTTTAAGATTATCCTGGGACACATATGTAATGCCTCACCCCTAAATTCAGACATGTGTTCAAAGAACTTCTGTCCTTTTATTTATTTATTTATTTATTCTTTAACATTGAAATCGTTTTGACTATGCTGGGTGTTTGTTGCTAGATGGAAGTAGCTAGAACCTCTGGACTGCAGTCTCTCATCTCTTGCTGACCTCTTGTTGACCTCTGCAGAATCCTGGTAGGTGGGAGCTTGTTAGTTCCTTGTTCCTTATCAGAAACCTCCTGTGGTAAGTGTTTTTCTCTTCTCTGTTGCCTGGTAAGGGTGGGTGGTCATGGGCATCCCAAGGTTGGCTAGAAGTCAATTATTTAGGCAGGCTTGTGCACAGATATGGGAGAAGGCAATGGCACCCCACTCCTGGAAAATCCCAAGGATGGAGGAGCCTGGTAGGCTGCAGTCCATGGGGTGGCTAAGAGTCGGACACCACTGAGTGACTTCATTTTCACTTTTCACTTTCATGCATAGGAGGAGGAAATGGCAACCCACACCAGTGTTCTTGCCTAGAGAACCCCAGAGACTGCGGGGCCTGGTGGGCTGCCATCTATGGCGTGGCACAGGGTCGGCCTCAACTGAACCACTTAGCAGCTGCAGCAGCAGCAGCAGCAGCAGTGCATAGATATCAAAGGGGATGAGAACAGTCAGGTAGGATCACATATGTCATCGTGAAACAATACTTCTCCTCTTAGCCAAAGCTAACGAAAGATTTCTGTTCTAGGTCAACCTAGAAGAGATCACTTAAGAGGTAAAGAAACTTAAACTCCATTAGCAAAGGCAGTTCAACATCTCAAGAAAACTTGTGCTAGGCACAAAACTCTTTTCTGGGGGCCTACTTTCCCTACAACCTCCTTATCCCATTCTGTACCCATTCCTCTGCTTCTCCCGTCCTGAAAATGCCACCTGTAAGACAGAACTACTTCGTTTTCCTTCTTAAAGTGTGATTGCATTCCATACATTCTTGTAATAACAAGTCATACATTTCCCTTCAGCAACCAAGAACTGACTCTTATATTGGCATTTGATAGATTGGTGAGCATACCTATCAGTGATAATAGCGCCCACCCCGCTTCCTGCAAGAACAGAACAAAACAAAACAAAACAAAGAAATTGCTTTCTTACATTTAATATGTTCGGATGGTGCCAGTCACTATTCATGCAGAGTCAAAAATCTCTTTTGTTTCTGTGTAAAAGGGAGGTCCTTTCAAGTCGTGAATGTTTAAGAAGTTTCATTTATTTGGAAGTGACCTAGCTATTCAATACACTGTCGTCACTTAGTTTAGCACCAGGATAGAAACTCAGGTAACCAAAACACCTGGAGGAACGATTGTAAGTTCAGTTCAGTTCAGTTGCTCAGTCGAGTCTGACTCTTTGGGACCCCGTGGCCTGCAGAACGCCAGGCTTCCATGTCCATCACCAACTCCAGGGCCTTGCTCAAACTCATGTCCATCGAGTCAGTGATGCCATCCAACCATCTTATCCTCTGTCATCCCCTTCTCCTCTGACTTCAATCAAGACTATGAGAGGCAGATATTTTAGAGTATAATTACTGTTAAGAGTTTATCTAAAAGCTCATATCACATTTACATATTTTACATTGGTTGTTGCTGTTTCCAGGTACTTTCTTGCTGACAAGCTTGTGACAGATATAACAATAGAGCAATTTTTACCTCAAAAGAAACCTAGGCACTATGAACATGTTGTGCTTAATGTTGTTGACTCTTAGACATGTCTATAGTGGAGGAGCAAAACCAAAAATACTAGATATTTAATATTGACTAGTTCCCAGTTCACGGGACTCTGACATTCATTTAGGTCAATGTTTTCTTGTATTTCCAGCAGTTTGATTTGGAAGGGCTGCCTTGTCTTGAGACCATTGAAATCAGAACTCAGAACTTGAGCAATATTATCAAAAAACACAAGGCTCACACTGACATATACCTTAATCCAGACAGACAGACAAGACATCTTCCAGTTTTCCGCCTGAGATTTAAAATATTTCTTTGAGCCGTTTTCCTGGGAAGTGGTGGTGGGGGAGGGGAGTGGGGGTGGCAGCGAGGCAGGCTTGGGTAACAAGCTAATTGTTGGTCATTGCATATGCAAAGAACCAGCTTTCCAGGTTCCAAGGAAAAAAGTTTCCTTGGTACCCAATTTTGTTTGGATCTATAGACTCTCATGGCCCTCCTAGGTCAGGACATCTTTCCTTTTTGTAGTCCTCGTTTTATCCCTAAATCATAGACAGCTTGGATTGTCTCTGTGGGCTGGATGTATTGTCCTCGTGTTTGACCTGGCGGCAGCAGCGAGGTCCGAGAGCCTCTCCTGGAACCGGGCATGGGGACGGGGCTCACCGGGAGCCCCTGGTGGAAGTGGGCAACGCACCGGGAGCGCGCCAGGAGTGGGGCGATCCCGGGCGGCGCGGGTCGGGGTTCCGGTCGGGAGGGGGTGGGGGGCGGTAACAGTTGTGCTCTCGGGGGTCCCCACTGCAGCTGGAAACGCGCTGGGAGTGCGGCAGGGGCGGGGTGAACCCGGGTGGCGCGGGGCGGGGTTCGGCTCCTGGCGGGGGTAGGGGAGGGCTTCCCAGTTGTGCTCTCGGTGGTGGCCACTGCGGCTGGAAATGCGCCGGGAGCGCACCCGGGGCGGGGTAAACCTGGGCTGCGCGGGTCGAGATTTCGATGGCTGTGGGTGGGGGGTTGGTCCCAGTTGTGCTCTCGGGGGTCGCCACTGCGGCTAGGAACGCCCATTTCCTACGCTCCTGTGTCCCCAAGGATCCACATCTAGTGGGTGCAGTGGAGGGCTGCGGGCCACAGGTCAGGGAACTGGGACTGCTTGGAGCAGGGAACCACGTATTCCGCCCTCTGTTGGCACATTCTTGGAGCTCCCCAACCTGGCGGTTGCAGAAAGGCCTTGCCCTTGGCGTCAAGGCCTTTACCGCTCCACCCCTTTGCTGAAAAATCTCAGTCTGCACGGTTTTCCCAAGCAGCCTAGTGTCCCCTGGAAGTCCAAGGGACAGAACCCTGAACTCTGGCCGGCTGGCCCAGCCCTGCTTCTGGCACTTTGTAGGCCAGCGGGCCCTGGAGCACCTGCTAGGATGAGAAAGGGAAGGGTCCGCGAATTGCACCCTAGAAAGTTAGTAGGGTGCATGGATTTCAAACCCTGGTGGCCGCCCAGGCAGCAAAGAAGGGGGGAGGGCACCTTGCTGCCCTTTCATGGCAGAATCTGTGGCTGTCCTGATGCGTGGGCCTTTTCATGGGGACCTTGTGCAATAAAAGTTTGGTGTTTTGGTACTGAATAATTAGAAATTGTAAAAAGTTTAAATTATGTGGTGGTGTAATTAAAAAACAAAACAAAACAAAACCAAGCCCCAAGTGTTTGGCACAGGGAGGTTTAAGTATTGAAGGCCTGTTTTCCTTGCACTGTGGCATTCTATCAAGAAGTGTGCAGGATTTTTTTTTTTTTTAAGAAAAGTGTTCGAAGTGAGGGAAACAGGAAACCCAGAGGTGCCCCTGTATTTTGGGGAAGGCCTTAGGAGGTCACTTGGAAATGCTGCTGGCTGTGGGGAAGGGGGGCAGATGGGCTGTGTAGTCTTGTCCTTTGCATTCATGTTCTTGTGTGTAGAAACCCAGCTCGGAGCCATCTCCTGATGTGTAAGAATTTCGCAGACAAACCTTGAGCTAAGCAATGCATTTGTTCCTGAGGAAATGTTTGTCTTAAGCGATGTAAATATCCTATGTATATCCGCTGGACTCTGGCTTCAGGTCGGTTCCCCCAGTAGGCTCAGAAGCGACTTGAACAAAACTGTATGTTTTCCTCGTACCTTGTTCTCCTAATCTATGTTAAGGAAATGATATATTTGCCTGGAATACTGCCTTTCTTCAAGATTCATGTCAATCAGTTTTTGGCCCAGGATGACTCACCTGCTGCCAATGTGACCTCAAGGCATGTCGTGGGGGAGGGGCCTGGTGCCATTCCCTGAGACAGTGCCTTTCCTTCCTTAGCTGACTGCTAGTGCCTGTAGAATATCTGGCTAGAGACCAGCAGGGCGTACACCCCGCCTCAAGTCTAAGTCAGCAGCTTTCTCTATCTCATTTATACTTTAATAACAATTGATGACACAAAAGCTCTGAGCGATCAAATCATATCAAATCTTCATTTCAGATTGAAGATGCATTCCATGGTATTGCCATCTTAAGTCTTTCCATTGTTATGGAATATCTGTCCATGTATTCAGGATAGTTTTCAGCCAGGGTGTATAATTTCCAGTGTACCAGTCTTGTCATCCTCGTTACATCCATGGCAAAGTGTTGTATTCATGTTGACATTATTGAAAGGGAATTTTTTTTAATTCCTTTTCAGATTATTATCTGCTAATATATACAGAAAAAACCGTGTAATCTTTCGTTTTTATCAGTTTGGACAGCTTGATAGTTGTCTTTAATTTCTTTCCTTTCTCATACTTTAAGATTTTCCGGGCACCATACATGTACTGCCTCACCCCTAATCTCAGTCATGTGTTCAAAGAACTTCTGTCCTTTATTTGTTTACTTATTTTTTGCAACATTGAATTCGTTTTGACTATGCTGGGTCTCTGCTGCAAGATGGAAGTTGCTAGGACCTCTGGACTGCAGTCTTCCATCTCTTACTGACCTCTTGTTGACCTCTGCAGAATCCTGGTTGGCGGGAGCTTGTTAGTTCCTTGTTCCTTACCAGGACCTCCTGTGGTAAGTGTTTTTCTCTTCTCTGTTGCCTGGTAAGGGTGGATGGTCATTGGCATCCCAAAGCTAGCTAGAAGTCAATTATTTAGGCAGGCTTGTGCATAGATATGGGAGAAGGCAATGGCACCCCACTCCAGTACTCTTGCGTGGAAAATCCCATGGATGGAGGAGCCTGGTAGGCTGCAGTCCATGGGGTGGTTAAGAGTCGGACACCACTGAGCGACTTCACGTTCACTTTTCACTTTCATGCATGGGAGGAGGAAATGGCAACCCACTCCAGTGTTCTTGCCTAGAGAACCCCAGGGACTGCGGGGCCTGGTGGGCTGCCGTCTATGGGGTCGCACAGAGTCGGACACGACTGAAACGACTTAGCAGCAGCGGCGGCGGCAGCAGCAGCAGAAGCAAGGCATCGATATCAAAAGGGCTGCAAACAGTCAGGAAGGATCACATATGTCACCGTGAAACACTACTTCTCCACTTAGCCAAAGCTAACCAAAGATTTCTGTTCTAGGTCAACCTAGAAGAGATCACTTAAGAGGTAAAGAAACTTAAACTCCATTAGCAAAGGCAGTTCGACATCTCAAGAAAACTTGTGCTAGGCACAGAACTCTTTTCTGGGGGTCCACTTTCCCTACAACCTCCTTATCCCATTCTGTACCCATTCCTTTGCTTCTCCCATCCTGAAACTGCCACCTGTAAGACAGAACTACTTCGTTTTCCTTCCTCAAGTGCCATTGCATTCCACATACTTTCTTGATATAACAAGTCATACATTTCCCTTCAGCAACCAAGAACTGACTTTTATATTGGCATTGGCTATAGCCCGCCCCCCTCCCCCCACCCCCAAGAACAGAACAAAACAAAACAAAACAATTGCTTTCTTACATTTAACATGTCAGGATGGTGCCAGACACTATTCATGGAGAGTCAAAAATCTCTTTTGTTTCTGTGTAAAAGGGAGGTCCTTTCAAGTCCTGAATGTTTCAGAACTTTCATTTATTTGGAAATGACCTAGCTATTCAATACACTGTCGTCACAAGGATAGAAACTCGGGTAACCAAAACACCTGGAGAAACGTTTGTTAGTTCAGTTCAGTTCAGTTGCTCAGTCGTGTCTGACTCTTTGGGACCCCGTGGCCTGAAGGACGCTAGGCTTCCGTGTCCGTCACCAACTCCAGGGGCTTGCTCAAACTCATGTCCATCGAGTCAGTGATGCCATACAACCATCGTATCCTCTGTCATCCCCTTCTCCTCTGCCTTCAATCAAGACTATGAGAGGCAGATATTTTAGAGTATAATTATTGTAAAGAGTTTGTCTAAAAGCTCATATCACATTTACATTTTTTACTTTTGTTGTTGTCGTTTCCAGGTAGTTTCTTGCTGACAAGCTTGTGACAGATATAACAATAGAGCAATTTTTACCTCAAAAGAAACCTAGGCACTATGAACATGTTGTGCTTAATGTTGTTGACTCTTAGACATGTCTATAGTGGAGGAGCAAAACCAAAAATACTAGATATTTAATATTGACTAGTTCCCAGTTCACGGGACTCTGACATTCATTTAGGTCAATGTTTTCTTGTATTTCCAGCAGTTTGATTTGGAAGGGCTGCCTTGTCTTGAGACCTTTGAAATCAGAACACAGAACTTGAGCAATATTATCAAAAAACACAAGGCTCACACTGACACATACCTTAATCCAAACAGACAGACAAGACATCTTCCAGGTTTCCGCCTGAGATTTAAAATATTTCTTTGAGCCAGTCTTCTGGGGAGTGGGGGGATGGGGGTGGCAGTGAGGCAGGCTTGGGTAACAAGCTAATTGTTGGTCATTGCATATGCAAAGAACCAGCTTTCCGGGTTCCAAGGAAAAAAGTTTCCTTGGTAACCAACTTTGTCTGGTTCTATAGAATATCATGGCCCTCCTAGGTCAGGTCATCTTGCCTTTCTGTAGTCCTCGTTTTATCCCTAAATCATAGACAGCTTGGATTGTCTCTGTGGGGTGTATGTATTGTCCTCATGTTTGACCTGGCGGCAGCAGCGAGGTCCGAGAGCCTCTCCTGGAACCGGGCGTGGGGACGGGGCTCACCGAGAGCCGCTGGTGAAGGTGGGCAGCGCCCCTGGAGCTCGGCAGGGGCGGGGCGAACCCGGGCGGCGCAGGGCGGGTGTCGGCTCCTGGCGGGGGTAGGGGAGGGCTTCCCAGTTGTGCTCTCGGAGATGGCCACTGCGGCTGGAAACGCGCCGGGAGCGCACCCAGGGTGGGGTAAACCTGGGCTGCACAGGTCGAGATTCCGCTCGCTGTGGGTGGGGGGTCGGTCCCTGTTGTGCTCCCGGGGGTCGCCAATGTGGCTGGGAACCCGCCGGGAGCCCAGCAGGGCCGGTGCAGAACCTGGCGGCGCGGGGCGGGGTGGGGGTCCGTTCGCAGCGGGGGTCGGCTCCTGGCGCGGGTGGGGGAGGGCTTTCCAGATGTGCTGTTGGGGGTCGCCATTGCGGCTGGGAATGCCCATTTCGTGAACTCCTGGATCCCCAAGGATCGGCATCCATTGGCCACAGCGGAGGGGTGCGGAACACAGGTAAGGGAACGGGGACTGCGTGGAGCAGGGAACCATGTATTCCGCCCTGTGTTGGCACAGTCTCAGAGCTCCCCAACCTGGCGGTCGCAGGAAGGCCTCGTCTTTGGGGTCAAGGCCTTTACCACTCCACCCCTCTGCTGAAAAACCTCAGAGTCTGCGCGGTTTTCCCAAGCAGCCTAGTGTCCGCTGGAAATCCAAGGGACAGAACCCTGAACTCTGGCCGGCTGGCCCAGCCCTGCTTCTGGCACTTTGTAGGCCAGCGGGCCCTGGAGCACCTGCTAGGATGGGAAAGGGAAGGGTACGCGAATTGCACCCTGGTGGCCGCCGAGGCAGCAAAGAAGGGGGGAGGGCACCTTACTGCCCTTTAATGGCAGACAGAATCTGTGGATGTCCTGCTGCGTGGGCCTTTTCATGTGGACCTTGTGCAATAAAAGTTTACCGGTGACCTTAGGGAACTTCCCAGTGTGCTTCTGACAGATGAGGGATGCTGTGGAGTTGGAGGGGCCTCTCAGGACTACGCTGGGTTTGGCGCAATGGAAGAGGGCCTCATCTCCAGGGAAGGCAGGAACCTCAGGCTTCCTCTCCGTTTCGGACTCCGACCGCAGGGTCCCTGCAGAGTTGGGACAGGAGAGTCAGGAATCGTCTTGTCTGAGGAAGGGAACTCCGCTTGCCTGTCGAGGTGTTCAGGGGGTCTCAGGCCCCTTGTTCAGCTGTGTGTGGAACCTGCGGGTGTTTCCGGACGATGCACGACGGTGACAGTGCCCCTTCGTGTTGTGCCTTCACCCACTGCGTTGCCTTCGAAGAGGTGTCCGGGCCTCGGGTTCTTTTCAAGAGCGGACAGGGAAATCGGGGTCTTTCGGCATGTGGGACCACCCACGGGGCTAGTCTCAAATTTCCTAGTGAGGCCGGCTACATCCTGAGGTATGCCGGGAAGGCCGGGGAGCCTTCCAGACAACGCAGGGGGATCGAATCTCCTGTCGCCATCAGGAGGGGAGAAGGGGCTCAGAAGAAGTGGGGCCAGAACCCTCGGTGTTACCCTCGAGGGAACCCGGCGTGTCGAGGAACTTTTGGGGGTCGCATGAAGGCTGTCAGGGACCGTTTCGCCCTTCAGGGCGGAACAGGGGACTTCCCTTCAGACGCCGTCGCGGGCAAGGGCGTCATCTTGCGAAGACGTGGGAACCACGTGGTTTTTCTCGAGTTGCGGCGGATTCTTGAGTTACGACGGGGATCTCAGGCTTCCTCTTGGGTTGGCCCTGCGAAGCCCAATCTTCCCCTCGAGTTGCGAGGGAAAGCTGGGGGTTGCGCTAGAGTCACTGCAGGGCCCAAGACACCTCATCTAGGCGTGTGTCCGGGACCTAATATTCCTCTCCAGAGAAGGCAGGGATCTCGGGGTTGCATTCCAGGTTACCCCGGGGAATCAGGGCTCGTCTCGAGGGGAAGCCAAGGACTCCGCTCTCCCCTTGAGTCGCGACCCGGATCTCTTGGAGCCCCCTGAGCGGCCTCAAGCGAGTTCAGCCTCCTCTTCCGTTTGGAGAGAGGACCCGGGATTGCTCTCCAGGCCATGCAGGAACAGAAGGCCCTCAGCTGGCGAGGACGGGGGCGTCTCAGGGGTTTCCTCGAGCTGCGGCGCCTGTGGGGGTTTTCTCCCGAGGCACGACGAGGATCCCAGGGAGCCTCTCGTGCGGCGCCAGGGAAGTCAGGTCTCCATGCGCATGGCGAGGGGGAGCACGTCATGGCTCTCGAGTCACGGGAGGGGACTAGGGCCTCGAGACGCGTTGAAGAAGGACTCTCGAGGTCTTTCTCGGGTGGCGGCAGGAAACCCTCGTTTCCCTCGCCTTCTGCCGGGGACCTTAGGGAACTTCCCAGGGTGCTCTGAGAGGTGAGGGATCCTGTGGAGTTGTCGGGGCCTCTCGGGACTCCGCTGGGTCTGGCGCAACGGAAGAGGGCCTCACCTAGAGGGGAGGCAGGAACCTCAGGCTTCCTCTCCGTTTCGGACTCCGACCGCAGGGTCCCTGCAGAGTTGGGACAGGAGAGTCAGGCCTCGTCTTGTCTGAGGAAGGAAACCCCGCTTGCCTCTCGAGTTGTTCAGGGGGACTCAGGCCCCTCGTCGAGCTGTGTGTGGAACCCGCGGGTCTTTGCGGACGATGCACGGGGGTGTCAGTGCCCCTTCGTGTTGTGCCTTCACCCACAGGGTTGCCTTCGAAGAGGGGTCCGGGCCTCGGGTCCTTCTCAAGGGCGGACCGGGGAATCGGGGGCGTTCGGCATGTGGCACCACCCACGTGGCTCGTCTCGAATTTCCTCGTGAGACCGGCCTCATCCTGAGGTGCGCCGGGAGGGCCGGGAACCCCTTCCGGACCACGCAGGGGAATAGACTCTCCTGTCGCGATCAGGAGGGGAGAAGGGGCTCAGATGAAGTGGTGCCGGGACTCTCGGTGTTCCCTTCGAGGGAACCCGAGGTGTCGGGGAACTTTTGGGGTTCTCACGAAGGGTGTCAGGTACCGTTTCGCACTTCAGGGCGGAACAATGGACTTCCCTTGAGACGCCGTAGTGGGCAAGGGCCTCATCTTGCGAAGACGTTGGAACCACGTGTTTTTTCTCGAGTTGCGGCGGGATTGTCGAGTGACGACGGGGAATTCAGGCTTCCTCTTCAACTGGCCCAGGGAAGTCCAGTTTTCATTCGAATTGCCAGTTAGAACTGGGGATTGCTCTCGAGACACTGCAGGGCCAAATAGACCTCATCTAGGCTTGTGTCCAGGACCTAATGTTCCTCTGCTGGGGCGACAGCTATCTCGGCATTGCATTCTCGACTCACCCGGGGAATCAGGCCTCGTCTCGAGGGGAAGCCAAGGACACTGCTCTCCTGTGAAGTTGCGAGGGGTATATCTTGGAGCTCACTGTGTGGCCTAAAATGAGTCAAGCCTCCTGTGGAGTTTGGAGAGAGGACTCAGGATTGCTCTCCAGGCCATACAGCAAAAGAAGGCCCTCATCTCGTGAGGACTGGGGTGTCTCGTGGGTATTCTCGAGCTGCGGCTCCAGTGTGGTGTTGCTCACGAGGTATAATGGGGAGCTCAGGGAGCCTCTCCTGTGGCGCCAGGGAAGTCAGGTTTCTATGCGCGTGGCTAGGGGGAGCGCGTCATTGCTCTCGAGTCATGGTAGGGGCATCGCACCTCAAGACGCGTTGAAGAAAGACCTAATCTAGGCTTGTGTCCAGGATCTAACGTTGCTCTCCAGGGGCGACAGGGATCTCGGGTTTGCATTCCAGACTCATCCGGGGAGTCAGTTCTCACCTCAAGGGTAAGCAAAGAATTCCGCTCTCGTCTCGAGTCGCGATGGGTATCTCTTGGAGCCCAATGTGTGTACTAAAGGGAGTCAAGCCTCCTGTGGAGTTTGGAGAGAGGACTCGGATTGGACTCCAGGCCATGCAGGAAAAGAAGGCCCTCATCTCGAGATGACGGTGGCATCTCGTGGGTTTTCTCGAGCTGCGGCGCCAGTGTGGGGTGTCTCATGAAGTACCACGGGGATCTCAGGGAGCCTCTTGTGTGGAGCCAGGAAAATCCAGTGTTCCATTCGAGTTGCGAGTTAGAACTGGGGATTGCTCTCCAGTCACTGCAGGGCAAAATAGACATCATCTACGCTTGTGTCCAGGACCTAGTGTTCCACTACTGGGCCGACAGGGACCTCAGGGTTGCATTCTCGACTCACCCGGAGAGTCAGGCCTCGTCTTGAGGGGAAAAAAAGGACTCCGCTCTCCTGTCAAGTCGCGACGGGTATCTCTTGGAGCCCACTGCGTGGCGTAAAGGGAGTGAAGCCTCCTATGGAGTTTGGAGAGATGACTCGGGATTGTTTTCCTGGCCATGCAGGAAAAAAGGCCCTCATCTCGCGATGACGGGGGCGTCTCGTGGGTTTTCTCCAGCTGTGGCGCCAGTATCAGATTTCTCACGAGGTACAACGGGAAGCTCAGAGAGCCTCTCGTGTGGTGCTAGGGATGTCAGGTCTCCGTGCGTGTGGTGAAGGGGAGTGCGTGATTGCTCTCGAGTCATAGTAGGCGAATCTGGCCTCAAGACGCATTGAAGAAGGACTCTCGAGGTCTTTCTCGGGTTGCGGCAGGGAACCCTGGGTTCCCTCGAATTGTGTCGGTGACCTCAGGCAACTTCTCAGGGTGCCTCTGAGAAGTCAGGGACACTGTGGATTTGGGAGGGGCCTTTCGTTACTCAACTGGGTTTGGTGCAATTGAAGAGGGCCTCATCTCGTATGCAGGCAGGAACCTCAGGGGTCCTCTCCATTTCTGACTCGGGTCGCAGAGTACCAGCAGAGTATGGACAAGAGAGTCACGCCTGATCTTCTGTGGAGGAATGGATCTCCGCTTTCCTTGCGAGTTGTTCATAGAGTGACAGGCCTCTTGTTGAGCTGTGTGTGGAACCTGTGGGTTTTTCCGGATGATGCAGAGGGGTGTCAGTGCCCCTTCGTGTTGTGCCTTCATCCACAGGGTTGCCTTCAAAGAGGTGTCCGGGCATCGGGTTCTTTTCAAGAGCGTACCAGAAAATTGGGGTCTTTCAGCATGTGGTACCACCCACGAGGCTACATCTCGAATTTCCTCAGGAGACCGGCCTCATCCTGAGGTTCGCCGGGAAGGTAGGGAACCCCTTGCAGACAAAGCAGGGGAATCGACCTACCGGTCGCGATCAGAAGGGGAGAAGGGGCTCAGATGAAGTGGTGCCGGGAACCTCGGTGGTCCCCTCGAGTGAGACCGGTATGTCACGGCACTTTTGAGGTCGCATCAAGGGTGCCAAGTACAGTTTCACACTTCAAGACAGAACGTGGGAATTCTCTGGAGATGCTGTAGCGGGCAAGGGCCTCATATTGCGATGACGAGGGAAACACGTGGTTTTTCTCGAGTTGCGGCGGGATTCTCTAGTTACGACGGGGAATTCAGGCTTCCTCTTGTGTTGGCCCAGGAAGTCCAATCTTCCATTCAACTTGTCAGAGAGAGCTGTGGGTTGCTCTCGAGTCACTTCAGGGCAAAGAGTCCTCATCTAGGCTTGGGTCCAGGACGTAGTATATGCTCTCCAGGGGCAACAGGGATATCGGGGTCGCATTCCAGTCTCACCCGGTGGGTCACGCCTCGTCTCGAGTGGAAGCAAAGGACTCCACTATCCTCTCGAGTCGCGACATGTAACTCTTGGAGCCCAATGAGTGGCCTAAAGGGAGTCAAGCGTCCTGTGTAGCTTGGACAGAAGGTTCACGCTTGATCTGCATACCATGCAGTTAAAGATGGCCCTCCTCTCGTGATGACGGGAGCGTCTCATGGGTTTTCTCGAGCTGCGGCGCCAGTGTGGGGTTTCTCACGAGATATGATGGGGAGATCAGGGAGCCTCTCGTGCAACGCCAGAGAAGTCAGGCCTCCATGCGTGTGGCCAGGCAGATCGCGTCATTGCTCTGGAGTCATGGGAGGGACTAGGGCCTCAAGACGCATTTAAGAAGGACTCTCGAGGTCTTTCTTGGTTTGGGGTGGGAAACACTCGTTTCCCTCGACCTCTACCGGGAACCTTAGTGAACTTCCCAGGTGCCTCTGAGAGGTGAGGGATACTGAGGAGTTAGAGGGGCCTCTCGGGACTCCACTAGGTTTGACGAAATGAAAGAGGGCCTCATCTCGATTGGAGGCAGGAACCTCAGCTTCCTCTCCATTTCTGACTCCGACCGCAGGGTCCCTGCAGAGTTGGGACAGGAGAGTCAGGCCTCGTCTTGTCTGAGTAACGGAACTCTGCTTGCCTCTCGAGTCGTTCAGTGGGTCTCAGCCCCCTTGTCGAGCTGTGTGTGGAGCCTGCGGGTGTTTCCAGAAGATGCACGGGGGTGTCATTGCCCCTTCTTTTTGTGTCTTCCCCCACTGGGTTGCCTTCAAAGAGGTGTCCAGGTATCGGGTTCATTTCAAGAGCGGACCGGGAAATCGGGGTCGTTCGGCATGTGGCACCACACACGTGGCTCATCTCGAATTTCCTCGTGAGACCGGCCTCATCCTGAGGTGTGCCGCGAAGGTCATGAAACTCTTCCAGACAAAGCAGAGGAATCGACCCTCCTGTGGCGATCAGGAGGGGAGAAGTGGCTCAGATGAAGTGCTGCTGGGAACCTCGGTGTTTCCCTCAAGTGAGACAGGTATGTCGGGTAGCTTTTGGGGTCACATAAAGCGTTCCAAGTACCGTTTCGCTCTTCAAAATGGAACGTTGCACTTCTCTTGGGGTGCTCCAGCGGGCAAGGGCCTCATTTTGGAATGACTGCGGAACCACTTGGTTTTTCTCGAGTTGCGGTGGGATATTTGAGTCACCACAGGGAATTCATGCTTCCTCTTGTGTTGGCCCACAAAAGTCTTATCTTCCATTCGAGATTCGAGGAATAGCTGGATGTGCGCTCTAGTCACTGAAGGCAAAAGAGACCCCTCCAAGGCTTGTGTGCAGGACCTAATGTTCATGTCAAGGCTCGACAGAAATCTCGGGGTTGCATTCCAGACTCACCTTGGAGTCAGGCCTCGTCTCGAGGGGAAGCAAAGGACTCCGCTCTCCTCTCGAGTCGCGACACGGGTCTCTTGGAGCCCACTGAGTGGCTTAAAGGGAGTCAAACCTCCTCTGGTGTTTGGAGGGAGGACACGGGATTGCTCTCCAGGCAATGCATGAAATGAAGGCCCTCATCTCCCGATGACTGGGGCATCTCGTAGGTTTTCTCGAGCTGTGGCGCTAGTGTGGGGTTTCTCACGAAGTAAGACTGGGAGCTCAGTGAGCCTCTCACGTGGTGCCAGGGCAGTCAGGTCTCTATGCACGTGGTGAGAGGGAGCCCGTCATTGTTCTCGAGTCATGGTAGGGGATTGGGCCTGAAGACGTGTTAAAGAAGGACTCTCGAGGTCTTTCTTGGGTTGCAGCGGGAAACCCTGGGTTCCATCGACTTGTGCCAGTGACCTCAGGAAGCTTCTCAGCGTGCCTCTGAGAAGTCAGGGTCACTGTGGAGTTGGGAGGGGCCTCTCGGAACTCCACTGGGTTTGGTGCAATGGAAGAGGGCCTCATGACAAGTTGAGGCAGGAACCTCAGGGTTCCTCTCCTGGCTTCGAATATGCCAGATCTGACTCGGATCGCAGAGTCCCTGCAGAGTTGGGACAGGAGAGTCAGGCCTCGTCTTGTGTGGAGGAATGGAACTCCGCTTGACTCTCGCGTTGTTCATGGGGTGACAGGCCACTTGTCGATTTGTATGTGGAACTTGGGGGTTTTTCTGGACGATGCACCGGGGTGTCACTGCCCCTTCGGGTTGTGCCTTGATCCACAGGATTGCCTTCGAGTTGGGTTCTGCCATCGGGTTCTTATCAAGAGCGGACCAGGGAATCGGGGTCTTTTGGCATGCCGCACCACCCACGAGGCTATGTCTCGAATTTCCTTGTGAGACTGGCCTCATCTTGAGGTGCGCCAGGAAGGTCGGGAACGCCTTCCAGACAAATCAGGGGAATCGAACCTCCTGTCGCGATCAAGAGGGGAGAAGAGTCTCAGATGAAGTGGTGCCGGGAACCTCGGTGTTCTCCTCAAGTGAGAATGGTATGTCGGGAAACTTTTGTGGTCGCATCAAGGGTTCCAAGTAACTTTTCGCTCTTCAATAAGGAACGTGGGACTGCTCTTGAGACGCTGTAGTGGGTAAGGGCCTCATCTTTCGATGACGGGGGAACCACGTGGTTTTTCTTGAGTTGCAGCGGGATTCTCGAGTTACGACGGGGAATTCAGGCTTCCTCTTCAACTGGCCCAGGGAAGTCCAGTTTTCATTCGAATTGCGAGTTAGAACTGGGGATTGCTCTCGAGACACTGCAGGGCCAAATAGACCTCATCTAGGCTTGTGTCCAGGACCTAATGTTCCTTTGCTGGGGCGACAGCGATCTCGGCATTGCATTCTCGACTCATCCAGGGAATCAGGCCTCGTCTCGAGGGGAAGCCAAGGACACCGCTCTCCTGTCAAGTCGCGACGTGTATATCTTGGAGCTCACTGTGTGGCCTAAAATGAGTCAAGCCTCCTGTGGAGTTTGGAGAGAGGACTCAGGATTGCTCTCCAGGCCATACAGCAAAAGAAGGCCCTCATCTCGTGAGGACTGGGGCGTCTCGTGGGTATTCTCGAGCTGCGGCTCCAGTGTGGTGTTGCTCACGAGGTATAATGGGGAGCTCAGGGAGCCTCTCCTGTGGCGCCAGGGAAGTCAGGTTTCTATGCGCGTGGCTAGGGGGAGTGCGTCATTGCTCTTGAGTCATGGTAGGGGAATCGCACCTCAAGACGCGTTGAAGAAGGACTCTCGAGGTCTTTTACGGGTTGGGGCAGGAAACCCTTGCTTCCCTCGGCTTGTGCCGGTGATCTCAGGAAGGTATAAGGGTGCCTCTGAGAAGTCAGGGATACTGTGCAGTTGGGAGGGGCCTCTCGGGACTCCACTGGGTTCGGTGCAATGGAAGAGGGCCTCATCTCGAGTGGAGGCAGGAAATTCATGTTTCCTCTCCTGACTTCCCCTGGGCCAGATCTGACTCAGATCGCAGTTTCGCTGCAGAGTTCGAACAGGAGAGTCAGGGCTCGTCTTGTGTGGAGGAATGGAACTCTGCTTGCCTCTCCAGTTGTTCACGGGGTGACAGGTCACTTCTCTAGCTGTGTGTGGTACCTGCGGGTTTCTCCGGACGATACCCGGGGGTGTCAGTGCCCCTTCGTGTTGTGCCTTCATCAAAAGGGTTATCTTCAAAGAGGTGTCTGAGCATTGGGATCTTATCAAGAGCGAACCGGGAAATCGGGGTCTTTCGGCATGTGTCACCATCCACGAGGCTATGTCTCGAATATCCTCGTGAGACCGGCCTCATCCTGAGATGCACCGGGAAAGGCGGGAACCCCTTCAGACAAAACAGGGGAATCGACCCTCCTGTCACGATCAGGAGGGGAGAAGGGGCCCAGATGTAGTGGTACTGGGAACCTCGGTGTTCTCCTCGAGTCAGACCGGTGTGTCGAGGAACTTTTGTGGTCGCATCAAGGGTGCCAATACCGTTTCGCACTTCAAGACGGAACGTGGGACTTCTCTTGAGACGCTGTAGGGGGCAAGGGCCTCATCTTGCGATGACAGGGGAACCACGTGGCGTTTCTCGAGTTGTGGCGGGATTCTCGAGTTTCGAAGGGGAATACAGTCTTCCTCATGTGTTGGCCCAGGGAAGTCCTATCTTCCATTCGAGTTTCAAGGGAGAGCTGGGGATTGCCCTCGAGTCACTGCAGGGCAAAATAGACCTCATCTAGGCTTGTGTCCAGGACTTAATGTTCATCCCTAGGGGCGACAGGGATCTCGGGCTTGCATACCAGACTCACCCGGGGAATCAGGCCTCGTCTCGAGGGGAAACAAAGAACTCCGCTGTCCTTTTGAGTCGCGATGGGTATCTCTTGGAGCCCACTGTGTGCCCTAAATGGAGTCAAGCCTCCTGTGGTGTTTGGATAGAGGACTCGGGATTCCTCTCCAGGCCATGCAGGAAAAGAAGGCCCTCATCTCGCGATGACGGCGGCATCTCGTGGGTTTTCTAGACTGCCGCGCTAGTTCCAGGTTTCTGACGAGGTACGAGAGGGAGCTCAGGGAGCCTCTCGTGTGGCGCCAGGGAAGTCAGGTCCCCATGAGATGGCTAGGGGGAGTTCGTCATTGCTCTCGAGTCATGGTAGGGTAATCGGTCCTCAAGACGGGTTGAAGAAGGACTCTCGAGGTCTTTCTCGGGTCACTGCATAAAACCCAGGGTTCCCTTGACTTGTGCCTGCGACCTCAGGGAGCTTCTCAGAGTGCCTCTGAGAAGTCAGGGATACTGTGCAGTTTGGAGGGGCCTCTCGAGACTCCTCCGCATTTGGTGGAATGTAAGAGGGACTCATCTCGAGTTGAAGCAGGAACCTCAGTGTTCCTCTCCATTTCTGACTCAGATCGCAAGGTCCCTGCATGTTGGTACAGGAGAGTCAGGCCTCGTCTTTTCTGGAGGATGGGACTCCTCTTGCCTCTCGAGTTGTTCTCGAGGTGACAGGCCACTTGTCGAGCTGCGTGTGTAACCTGCCCTTTTTTCCGGATGATGCACAGGTGTGTTAGTGCCCCTTCGTGTTGTACCTTCATACTCAAGGCTGCCTTCCAAGAGGTGTCTGAGCATCGGATTCTTATCAAGAGCGAACCGGGAAATTGGAGTCTTTCGGCAAGTGGCACCACCCACAAAGCTACGTATCGAATTTCCCCATGAGACCGGCCTCATCCTGAGTTGTGCAGGGAAGGTCTGGCCCCCTTACAGAAAAAGCAGGGGAATCGACCCACCGGTCACGATCAGGAGGGGAGAAGGGGCTTAAATGAAGTGGTGCCGGGAACCTCGGTGTTCCCCTTGAGTGAGACCGGCGTGTTGGGGGACTTTTGGGGTCGCATCAAGGGTGCCAAGTACCGTTTCGCATTTCAAGACGGAACCTGGGACATCTTTTGAAACGCTGTAGCGGGCAAGGGCCTCATCTTGCGATGACGGGAGAACCACGTGGTTTTGCTCGAGTTGCAGCGGGATTCTCGAGTTATGACCGGGAATTTAGGCTTCCTCTTGTTGGCCTTGAAATCCAATCTTCCATTCGGGTTGCGAGGGGGAGCTGGGGATTGCGCTAGAGTCACTGCAGGGCAAAAGAGACCTAATCTAGGCTTGTGTCCAGGATCTAATGTTGCTCTCCAGGGGCGACAGGGATCTCGGGTTTGCATTCCAGACTCATCCGGGGAGTCAGTTCTCACCTCGAGGGTAAGCAAAGAAGTCCGCTCTCGTCTCGAGTCGCGATGGGTATCTCTTGGAGCCCAATGTGTGCACTAAAGGGAGTCAAGCCTCCTGTGGAGTTTGGAGAGAGGACTCGGGATTGGATTCCAGGCCATGCAGGAAAAGAAGGCCCTCATCTCGAGATGACGGTGGCGTCTCGTGGGTTTTCTCGAGCTGTGGCGCCAGTGTGGGGTGTCTCATGAAGTACCACGGGGATCTCAGGGAGCCTCTTGTGTGGCGCCAGGAAAATCCAGTATTCCATTCGAGTTGCAAGTTAGAACTGGGGATTGCTCTCCAGTCACTGCAGGGCAAAATAGACATCATCTACGCTTGTGTCCAGGACCTAGTGTTCCACTACTGGGCCGACAGGGATCTCAGGGTTGCATTCTCGACTCACCCGGAGAGTCAGGCCTCATCTTGAGGGGAAAAAAAGGACTCCGCTCTCCTGTCGAGTCGCGACGGGTATCTCTTGGAGCCCACTGCGTGGTGTAAAGGGAGTGAAGCCTCCTATGGAGTTTGGAGAGATGACTCGGGATTGTTTTCCTGGCCATGCAGGAAAAAAGGCCCTCATCTCGCGATGACGGGGGCGTCTCGTGGGTTTTCTGCAGCTGCGGCGCCAGTATCAGATTTCTCACGAGGTATGACGGGGAGCTCAGAGAGCCTCTCGTGTGGTGCTAGGGACGTCAGGTCTCCGTGCGTGTGGTGAAGGGGAGTGCGTGATTGCTCTCGAGTCATAGTAGGCGAATCTGGCCTCAAGACGCATTGAAGAAGGACTCTCGAGGTCTTTCTCGGGTTGCGGCAGGGAACCCTGGGTTCCCTCGACTTGTGTCGGTGACTTCAGGCAACTTCTCAGGGTGCCTCTGAGAATTCAGGGACACTGTGGATTTGGGAGGGGCCTTTCGTTACTCAACTGGGTTTGGTGCAATCGAAGAGGGCCTCATCTCGAATGGAGGCAGGAACATCAGGGGTCCTCTCCATTTCTGACTCGGGTCTCAGGCTACCTGCCAAGTATGGACAAGAGAGTCACGCCTCATCTTCTGTGGAGGAATGGATCTCCGCTTGCCTTTCGAGTTGTTCACAGAGTGACAGGCCACTTGTTGAGCTGTGCGTGGAACCTGCGGGTTTTTCCGGACGATGCACAGGGGTGTCAGTGCCCCTTCGTGTTGTGCCTTCATCCACAGGGTTGCCTTCAAAGAGGTGTCCGGGCATCGGGTTCTTTTCAAGAGCTTACCGGAAAATTGCGGTCTTTCAGCATGTGGTACCACCCACGAGGCTACGTCTCGAATTTCCTCGGGAGACCGGCCTCATCCTGAGGTGCGCCGGGAAGGTAGGGAACCCCTTGCAGACAAAGCAGGGGAATCGACCCACCGGTCGCGATCAGAAGGGGAGAAGGGGCTCAGATGAAGTGGTGCCGGGAACCTCGGTGGTCCCCTCGAGTGAGACCGGTATGTCACGGCACTTTTGAGGTCGCATCAAGGGTGCCAAGTACAGTTTCGCACTTCAAGACGGAACGTGGGAATTCTCTGGAGATGCTGTAGCGGGCAAGGGCCTCATATTGCGATGACGAGGGAAACACGTGGTTTTTCTCAAGTTGCAGCGGGATTCTCGAGTTACGACGGGGAATTCAGGCTTCCTCTTGTGTTGGCCCAGGAAGTCCAATCTTCCATTCAACTTGTCAGAGAGAGCTGGGGGTTGCTCTCGAGTCACTTCAGGGCAAAGAGTCCTCATCTAGGCTTGGGTCCAGGATGTAGTGTTCCTCTCCAGGGGCAACAGGGATATCGGGGTCGCATTCCAGTCTCACCCGGTGGGTCACGCCTCGTCTCGAGTGGAAGCAAAGGACTCCACTATCCTCTCGAGTGCGACGTGTAACTCTTTGAGCCCAATGAGTGGCCTAAAGTGAGTCAAGCGTCCTGTGTAGCTTGGACAGAAGGTTCACGCTTGATCTGCATACCATGCAGTTAAAGATGGCCCTCCTCTCGTGATGACGGGAGCGTCTCATGGGTTTTTCTCGAGCTGCGGCGCCAGTGTGGGGTTTCTCACGAGATATGATGGGGAGATCAGGGAGCCTCTCGTGCAGCACCAGAGAAGTCAGGCCTCCATGCGTGTGGCCAGGCAGATCGCGTCATTGCTCTGGAGTCATGGGAGGGACTAGGGCCTCAAGACGCATTTACGAAGGACTCTCGAGGTCTTTCTTGGGTTGGGGCGGGAAACACTCGTTTCCCTCGACCTCTACCAGGGACGTTAGGGAACTTCCCAGGTGCCTCTGAGAGGTGAGGGATACTGAGGAGTTAGAGGGGCCTCTCGGGACTCCACTAGGTTTGACGAAATGAAAGAGGGCCTCATCTCGATTGGAGGCAGGAACTTCAGGCTTCCTCTCCATTTCTGACTCCGACCGCAGGGTCCCTGCAGGGTTGGGACAGGAGAGTCAGGCCTCGTGTTGTCTGAGTAATGGAACTCTGCTTGCCTCTTGAGTCGTTCAGTGGGTCTCAGGCCCCTTGTCGAGCTGTGTGTGGAACCTGCGGGTGTTTCCAGAAGATGCACGGGGGTTTCATTGCCCCTTCATTTTGTGCCTTCCCCCACAGGGTTGCCTTCAAAGAGGTGTCCGAGCATCGGGTTCATTTCAAGAGCGGACTGGGAAATCGGGGTCGTTCGGCATGTGGCACCACCCACGTGGCTCATCTCGAATTTTCTCGTGAGACCAGCATCATCCTGAGGTGCGCCGGGAAGGCTGGGAACACCTTCCACACAAAGCAGGGGAATCGACTCTCCTGTCGCGATCAGGAGGGGAGATGGGGCTCAGATGAAGTGGGCCCGGGACTCTAGGTGTTCCACTCGAGGGAACCCGGCGTTTCAGGGAACTTTAGGGGTCGCATCAAGGGAGCCAAGTACCGTTTCCGACTTCAGGACGGAACATGGGACTTCCCTGGAGACGCTGTAGCGGGCAAGGGCCTCATCCTGTGAAGACGTTGGAACCACGTCGTTTTTCTCGAGTTGCGTCTGGATTCTCGAAAACGACGGGGATTTCAGGCTTCCTCTTGGGTTGGCCCTGGGAAGCCCAATCTTCCCTGGAGTTGCGAGGGAAAGCTGGGGGTTCTGCTCGAGTCACTACAGGGCCAAAGAGACCTCATCGTGGCGTGTGTCCAGGACCTAACATTCCTCTCCCGGGAAGTTAGGGATCTCGGGGTTGCATCCAGGCTCCCCCGGGGAGTCAGGCCTCGTCTCGAGGGGAAGCCAAGGACTCCGCTCTCCTCTCGAGTCGCACCGGGTATTTCTTGGACCCAACTGAGTGGCCTAAAGGGAGTCAAACCTCCTGTAAAGTTTGGAGAGAGGACCAGGGATTGCTCTCCAGGTCAGGCAGGAAAAGAAGGCCCCCATCTCTCCTTGACGGGGGCATCTTGCGGTTTTTCTCGAACTGCTGCGCCACTGTGGGTTTTCTCACGAGGTATGATGGGGTACTCAGGGAGCCTCTTGTGTGTTACTAGGGAAGTCAGTTTTCCTGCTTGTGGCGAGGGGAGCGCGTCCTTGCTCTGGAGACATGGTAGGGGAATCGGGCATCAAGAGATGTTGAAAAAGGACTCTCCAAGTCTTTCTTGGGTTACTTCAGGAAACTCTGGGTTCCCTCGACTTGTGCCAGTGACCTCAGGTAGCTTCTCAGGGAGCCTCTGAGAATTCAGGGATACTGTGGTGTTGGGAGGGGCCTCTCGGGACACCACTGAGTTTGGTTCAATGGAAGAGGGCCTCTTCTCTAGTTGAGGCAGGAACCTCAGGGTTCCTCTCCATTTCTGACTCCGATCGCAGGGTCCCTGAAGAGTTGGGACAGGAGAGTAAGGCCTCATCTTGTGTGAAGGAATGCAACTTCACTTGCCTCTCGAGTTGTTCACGGGGTGACAGTCCACATTTGGAGCTGTGAGTGGAATCGGCGGGTTTTTCCAGACGATGCATGGGGATGTCAGTATCCCTTTGTGTTGTGCCTTCATCCACAGGGTTGCCTTCGAAGAGATGTCCGGGCGTCAGGTTCTTATCTAGAGTGGACCGGGAATTCGGGATCTTTCAGCATGTGGCACCAACCATGAGGCTACTTTTCGAATTTCCTCATGAGACCGGCCTCATCCGGAGGTTCACGGGGAACGTCGGGAACCCTTGCAGAAAAAGCATGGGAATCGACCCTCCTGTCGCGATCAGGAGGGGTGAAGGGGCTCACAGGAAGTGGTGCCGTGAACTTTGGTGTTTCCCTCGAGTGAGACCGGTATGTCAGGGAACTTTGGGGGTCGCATCAAGGGTGCCAAGTACCGTTTTGTACTTCAGGATGGAACGTGGGACTTCCCTTGATACGCTGTAGCGGCCAAGGGCCTCATCTTGCGATGACGGGGGAGCCACGTGGTTTTTCTCGAGCTGCGGCGGGATTCTCGAGTTACGACGGGGATTTCAGGCTTCCTCTTGTGTTGGGCCAGGGAAGTCCAATCATCCATTCGAGTTGCGAGGGAGAGCTGGGGGTTGCGCTCAAGTCACTGCAGGACAAAGGAGACCTCATCTAGGCTTGTGTCCAGGACCTAATGTTCCTCTCCAAGGGCCACAGGGATCTCAGGTTTGCATTCCAGACTCACCCAGGGAGTCAGGCCTCGTGTCGAAGGGAAGCAAAGGACTCTGCTCTCCTTTCGAGTCGCGACGGGCACCTCTTGGAGCCCACTTTGTGGCCTAAAGGGAGTCAAGCCTCCTGTGAAGTTTGGAGAGAGGACTTGGGACTGCTCTCCAGGCCATGCAGGAAAAGATGGCCCTCATCTCGCGATGATGGAGGGGTCTTGTGGGTTTTCTCGAGCTGCGGTGCCAGTGTGGGGTTTCACACGAGGTACGTCAGGGAGCTCAGGGAGCCTCTCATGTGGCGCCAGGGAAGTCAGGTCTCCATGTGCGTGGCGAGGGGGAGCGCGTTATTGCTCTCGAGCCATGGTAGGGGAATCTGACCTCAAGACGCATTGAAGAAGGACTCTCGAGGTCTTTCTTCGGTTGTGGCAGGAAACCCTTATTTCCCTCGAGGTTTGCCGGTGGCCTCAAGGAGCTTCTCAGAATGCCTATGAGAAGTCAGGGATACTGTGGAGATGGGAGTGGCCTCTCGGGACTCCACTGGGTTTGTTTTAATGGAAGAGGGCCTCATCTCGGGTTGAGGCAGGAACCTCAGGTTTCCTCTCCATTTCTGACTCAGATCGAAGCGTGCCTGCAGAGTTGGGATTGGATACTCAGGCCTCGTCTTGTCTGAGGAAGGGAACTCCGCTTGCCTCTCTCGTTGTTTAAGGGGTGACAGGCCAGTTGTGGAGCTGTATGTGGATCCTGTGGGATTTTCCGGACGATGAACAGGGTTGCCAGTGCCCCCTCGTGTAGTGCCTTCATCCACAGGGTTGCCTTAGAAGAGGTGTCCGGGCATCGGGTTCTTATCAAGAGCAAGACCGAGAAATCGTGGTCTTTCGGCACGTGGCACCAACACGAGGCTACGTCTCGAATTTCTTCGTGAGACTGGCCTCATCCTGAGGTGCGCCATGAAGGTCGGGAACCCCTTCTAGACAAAGCAGGGGAATAGACCTTCCTGCCGTGATCAGGAGGGGAGAAGGGGCTCAAATGAAGTGGTGCCAGGACCTTCGGTGAGACCGGTATATTGGGGAACTTTTGGGGTCGCATCAAGGGTGCCAAGTAGCATTTCGAACTTTATGACGAAACATGAGGCTTCTCTTGAGACTCTGTAGCGGGCAAAGGCCTCATATTGCGATTAATGGGGAACCACGTGGTTTTTAAGAGTTGCGGCGGGATTCTCGAGTTAAGACGGGAAATTCAGGCTTCCTCTTGTGTTGGCCCAGTGAAGTCCAGTCTTCCATTAGAGTTGCGAGGGAGAGCTAGGGATTGCGCTTGAGTTACTGCAGGGCAAAAGAGACCTTATCTAGGCTTGTGTCCAGGACATCATGTTCGTCTCCAGGGGGGACAGGGATCTCGGGGTTGCTTTCCTAATGCACGCGGGGAGTCAGTCCTTGTCTCGAGGGGAAGCGAAGGACTCCGCTCTCCTCTCGAGTTGCGACGGGTATCTCTTGGAGCCCACTGAGTGGCCTAAAGGGAGTCAAGCCTCCTGTGGAGTTTGGAGAGAGGACTCGGGATTGCTCTCCAGGCGATGCAGGAAAAGAAGGCCATCATCTCGCGATGAAGGGGGCGTCTCGTGGGTTTTCTCGAGTTGCAGCGCCAGTGTGGGGTTTCTCATGAGGTAGTACGGGGAGCTCAGGGAGCCTCTCATGTGGCGCTTGGGAAGTCAGGTCTCCATGCGCATTGCGAGGGGGAGCGCGTCATTGCTCTAGAGTCATGGTAGGTGTATCGGGCCTCAAGAACCGTTAAAGAAGGACTTTCAAGGTGTTTCTTGGGTCACGGCAGTAAACCCTGGGTTCCCTCGACTAGTGCCGGTGGCCTCAGGGAGCTTCTCAGTGTGCCTCTGAGAAGTCAAGGATACCCTGGAGTTGGGAGAGCCCTCTCGGGACTCCACTGGGTTTGGTGCAATAGAAGAGGGCCTCATCTCGAGTGGAGGCAGGAACCTCAGGGTTCATCTCCATTTCTGACTCTGATCGCAGGGTCCCTGCAGAGTTGGGACAGGAGAGTCAGGCCTCGTCTTGTAAGGAGGAATGGAACTCCGCTTGCCTCTCGAGTTATTCACGGGGTGACAGGCAACTTGTCGAACTGTGTTTGGAATCTGCGGGTTTTTCCGGACGATGCACGAGGGTGTCATTGCCCCTTCGTGTTGTGCCTTCTTCCACAGGGTTGCCTTTGAAGAGGTGTCCGGGCATCGGGTTCTTATCAAGAGCGGACCGGGGAATCGGGGTCTTTCGGCATGTGTTACCACCCATGAAGCTACGTCTCAAATATTCTCGTTAGACCGGCCTCATCCTGAGGTGCGCCGGGAAGGTTGGGAACCCCTTCCATACAAAGCATGGGAGTCGACCCTCCAGTCGCAATCAGGAGGGGAGAAGTGGCTCAGATGAAGTCGTACCGGGAACCTCGGTGTTCCCCTCGAGAGAGACCAGGGTGTCGGGGAACTTTTGGAATCGCATCAAGGGTGCCAAGTTTTCACACTTGAAGTGTGAAAACACTTCAAGAAGAAACCTGGGACTTCTCTTTAGACGCTGTAGTGGGCAAGGGCCTCATCTTGCGATGACGGGGTAACCATGTGGTTTTTCTCGAGTTTCGGCGGGATTCTCGAGTTACGATGGGGAATTCAGGCTTCCTCTTGTGTTGGCCCAGGGAAATCCAATCTTCCATTGGAGTTGTGAGAGAGAGCTAGGGATTGCTCTCGAGTCACTTCAGGGCAAAAGAGACCTCATCTAAGCTTGTGTCCAGGACCTAATGTTCCTCTCCAGGGGCGACAGAGATCTCGGGGTTGCATTTTAGACGCACCCGAGGAGTCAGGCCTCATCTCGAGAGGAAGGAAAGGACTCTGCTCTGCTCTCGAGTCCCCACGGGTATTTCTTGGAGACCACTGAGTGGCCTAAAGGGAGTCAAGCCTCCTGTGGATTTTTTTTTTAATTTTATTTTATTTTTAAACTTTACATAATTGTATTAGTTTTTCCAAATATCAAAATGAATCCGCCTCAGGTATACATGTGCTCCCCATCCTGAACCCTCCTCCCTCCTCCCCCCCATAGCATCCCTCTGGGTCGTCCCAGTGCACTAGCCCCAAGCATCCAGTGTCATGCATCAAACCTGGACTGGCAACTCTTTTCATACATGATATTTTACATGTTTCAATGCCATTCTCCCACATCTTCCCACCTTCTCCCTCTCCCACAGAGTCCATAAGACTCTTCTATACATCAGTGTCTCTTTTGCTGTCTCGTACTCAGGGTTATTGTTACCGTCTTTCAAAGTTCCATATATATGCGTTAGTATACTGTATTGGTGTTTTTCTTTCTGGCTTACTTCACTCTGTATAATAGGCTGCAGTTTCATCCACCTCATTAGAACTGATTCATTCTATTCTTTTTAATGGCGGAGTAATACTCCATTGTGTATATGTACCACAGCTTTCTTATCCATTCATCTGCTGATGGACATCTAGGTTGCTTCCATGTCCTGGCTATTAGAAACAGTGCTGCGATGAACATTGGGGTACACGTGTCTCTTTCCCTTCTGGTTTCCTCAGTGTGTATGCCCAGCAGTGGGATTGCTGGATCATAAGGCAGTTCTATTTCCAGTTGTTTAAGGAATCTCCACACTGTTCTCCATAGTGGCTGTACTAGTTTGCATTCCCACCAACAGTGTAAGAGGGTTCCCTTTTCTCCACACCCTCTCCAGCATTTATTATTTGTAGACTTTTGGATTGCAGCCATTCTGACTGGCGTGAAATGGTACCTCATAGTGGTTTTGATTTGCATTTCTATGATAATGAGTGATTTTGAGCATCTTTTCATGTGTTTGTTAGCCATCTGTATGTCTTCTTTGGAGAAACGTCTATTTAGTTCTTTGGCCCATTTTTTGATTGGGTCATTTATTTTTCTGGAGTTGAGCTGTAGGTGTTGCTTGTATATTTTTGAGATTAGTTGTTTGTCAGTTGCTTCATTTCCTATTATTTTCTCCCATTCTGAAGGCTGTCTTTTCACCTTGCTAATAGTTTGCTTTGATGTGCAGAAGCTTTTAAGGTTAATTAGGTCCCATTTGTTTATTTTTGTTTTTATTTCCAATATTCTGGGAGGTGGGTCATAGAGGATCCTGCTGTGATGTATTTCAGAGAGTGTTTTGCCTATGTTCTCCTCTAGGAGTTTTATAGTTTCTGGTCTTACGTTTAGATCTTTAATCCATTTTGAGTTTATTTTTGTGTATTGTGTTAGAAAGTGTTCTAGTTTCATTCTTTTACAAGTGGTTGACCAGATTTCCCAGCACCGCTTGTTAAAGAGATTGTCTTTAATCCATTGTATATTTTTGCCTCCTTTGTCAAAGATAAGGTGTCCATATGTGTGTGGATTTATCTCTGGGCTTTCTATTTTGTTCCACTAATCTATATTTCTGTCTTTGTGCCAGTACCATACTGTCTTGATAACTGTGGCTTTGTAGCGGAGCCTGAAATCAGGTAGGTTGATTCCTCCAGTTCCATTCTTCTTTCTCAAGATCGCTTTGGCTATTCGAGGTTTTTTGTATTTCCATACAAATTGTGAAATTATTTGTTCTAGCTCTGTGAAGAATACTGTTGGTAGCTTGATAGGGATTGCATTGAATCTATAAATTGCCTTGGGTAGTATACTCATTTTCACTATATTGATTCTTCCAATCCATGAACATGGTATATTTCTCCACCTATTAGTGTCCTCTTTGATTTCTTTCACCAGTGTTTTATAGTTTTCTATATATAGGTCTTTAGTTTCTTTAGGTAGGTATATTCCTAAGTATTTTATTCTTTCCGTTGCAATGGTGAATGAAATTGTTTCCTTAATTTCTCTTTCTGTTTTCTCATTATTAGTGTATAGGAATTCAAGGGATTTCTGTGTGTTGATTTTATATCCTGCAACTTTACTATAGTCATTGGCTAGTTCTAGTAATTTTCTGCTGGAGTCTTTAGGGTTTTCTATGTAGAGGATCATGTCATCTGCAAACAGTGAGAGTTTTACTTCTTCTTTTCCAATTTGGATTCCTTTTGTTTCTTTTTCTGCTCTGATTGCTGTGGCCAAAACTTCCAAAGCTATGTTGAATAGTAATGGTGAAAGTGGGCACCCTTGTCTTGTTCCTGACTTTAGAGGAAATGCTTCCAATTTTTCACCATTGAGGATAATGTTTGCTGTGGGTTTGTCATATATAGCTTTTATTATGTTGAGGTATGTTCCTTCTATTCCTGCTTTCTGGAGAGTTTTTATCATAAATGGATGTTGAATTTTGTCAAAGGCTTTCTCTGCATCTATTGAGAAAATCATATGGTTTTTATTTTTCAATTTGTTAAGGTGGTGTATTACATTGATTGATTTGCGGATATTGAAGAATCCTTGCATCCCTGGGATAAAGCCCACTTGGTCATGGTGTATGATCTTTTTAATGTGTTGTTGGATTCTGATTGCTAGAATTTTGTTAAGGATTTTTGCATCTATGTCATCAGTGATATTGGCCTGTAGTTTTCTTTTTTTGTGGGATCTTTGGCAGGTTTTGGTATTAGGCTGATGGTGGCCTCATAGAATGAGTTTGGAACTTTACCTTCCTCTGCAATTTTCTGGAAGAGTTTGAGCAGGATAGGTGTTAGCTCTTCTCTAAATTTTTCGTAGAATTCAGCTGTGAAGCCGTCTGGACCTGGGCTTTTGTTGGCTGGAAGATTTTTGATTACAGTTTCAATTTCCGTGCTTGTGATGGGTCTGTTAAGATTTTCTATTTCTTCCCTGGTCCAGTTTTGGAAAGTTGTACTTTTCTAAGAATTTGTCCATTTCTTCCACGTTGTCCATTTTATTGGCATATAATTGTTGATAGTAGTCTCTTATGATCCTTTGTATTTCTGTGTTTTCTGTTGTGATCTCTCCATTTTCATTTCTAATTTTATTGATTTGATTTTTCTCCCTTTGTTTCTTGATGAGTCTGGCTAATGGTTTGTCAATTTTATTTATCGTTTCAAAGAACCAGCTTTTGGTTTTGTTGATTTTTGCTATGGTCTCTTTTGTTTCTTTTGCATTTATTTCTGCTCTAATTTTTAAGATTTCTTTCCTTCTACTAACCCTGGGGTTCTTCATTTCTTCCTTTTCTAGTTGCTTTAGGTGTAGAGTTAGGTTATTTATTTGACCTTTTTCTTGTTTCTTGAGGTGTGCCTGTATTGCTATGAACTTTCCCCTTAGGACTGCTTTTACCGTGTCCCACAAGTTTTGGGTTGTTCTGTTTTCATTTTCATCCGTTTCTATGCAAATTTTGATTTCTTTTTTTGATTTCTTCTGTGATTTGTTGGTTATTCAGCAGCGTGTTGTTCAGCCTCCATATGTTGGAATTTTTAATAGTTTTTCTCCTGTAATTGAGATCTAATCTTACTGCATTGTGGTCAGAAAAGATGCTTGGAATGATTTCTATTTTTTTGAATTTACCAAGGCTAGCTTTATGGCCCAGGATGCGATCTATCCTGGAGAAGGTTCCATGTGCACTTTAGAAAAAGGTGAAATTCATTGTTTTGGGATGAAATGTCCTATAGATATCAATTAGGTCTAACTGGTCTATTGTATCATTTAAAGTTTGTGTTTCCTTGTTAAATTTCTGTTTAGTTGATCTATCCATAGGTGTGAGTGGGGTATTAAAATCTCCAACTATTATTGTGTTAGTGTTAATTTCTCCTTTCATACTTGTTAGCATTTGTCTTACATACTGTGGTGCTCCTGCGTTGGGTGCATATATATTAATAATTGTTATATCTTCTTCTTGGATTGATCCTTTGATCATTATGTAGTGACCTTCTTTGTCTCTTTTCACAGCCTTTGTTTTAAAGTCTATTTTATCTGATATGAGTATCGCTACTCCTGCTTTCTTTTGGTCCCTATTTGCATGGAAAATCTTTTTCCAGCCCTTCACTTTCAGTCTGTATGTATCCCCTGTTTTGAGGTGGGTCTCTTGTAGACAACATATGTAGGGGTCTTGTTTTTGTATCCATTCAGCCAGTCTTTGTCTTTTGGTTGGAGCATTCAACCCATTTACGTTTAAGGTAATTACTGATAAGTGTGTTATTTGTTGTTTTTCCCTTGCTGCTTTTCATATTTGTTCTTTGTGTTTGATTTTTGTTAATGTGATTAATATGTGTCTTGGGGAGTTTCGCCTTGGCTTTATCCTGTTTGGGACTCTCTGGGTTTCTTGGACTTGAGTGGGTATTTCCTTCCCCATTTTAGGGAAGTTTTCAACTATTATCTCCTCAAGTATTTTCTCACGGTCTTTCTTTTTGTCTTCTTCTTCTGGGACCCCTATGATTCGAATGTTGTAGCGTTTAATATTGTCCTGGAGGTCTCTGAGATTGTGCTCATTTCTTTTAATTCGTTTTTCATTTATCCTCTCTGATTCATTTATTTCTACCATTCTATCTTCGAATTCACTAATCCTATCTTCTGCCTCTGTTATTCTACTATTTGTTGCCTCCAGAGTGTTTTTAATTTCATTTATTGCATTATTCATTATATATTGACTCTTTTTTTTATTTCTTCTAGGTCCTTGTTAAACCTTTCTTGCATCTTCTCAATCCTTGTCTCCAGGCTATTTATCTGTGATTCCATTTTAATTTCAAGATTTTAGATCCATTTCACTCTCCTTATTCGGAATTCTTTATCAGGTAGATTCCCTATCTCTTCCTCTTTTGTTTGGTTTGGTGGGCATTTATCCTGTTCCTTTATCTGCTGGGTATTCCTCTGTCTCATCTTGTTTAAATTGCTGAGTTTGGGGTGTCCTTTCTGTATTCTGGCAGTTTGTGGAGTTCTTTAATGTGGCATTTCCTCGCTGTGTGTGGGTTTGTACAGGTGTCTTGTCAAGGTTTCCTGGTTAGGGAAGCTTGTGTCCGTGTTCTGGTGGGTGGAGCTGTATTTCTTCTCTCTGGAGTGCAATGAAGTGTCCAGTAATGAGTTCTGAGATGTCTGTGGTTTTGGGGTGACTTTGGGCAGCCTGTATCTTGAAGCTCAAGGCTGCGTTCCTTTGTTGCTGGAGAATTTGCTTGGTATGTCTTGCCCTGGAACTTGTTGGCCCTTGTGTGGTGCTTGATTTCTGTGTCGGTATGGAGGCATTTGATGAGCTCCTGTCAATTAATGTTCCTTGGAGTCAGGAGTTCCCTGGAGGCAGGGTTTGGACTTAAGCCTCCTGCTTCCAGTTATCTGTCTTACTTTTACAGTAGTTTCAAAACTTCTCCTTCTATACAGCACCATTGATAAAACATCTACGTTAAAGAAGAAAAGTTTCTCTACTGTGAGGGCCACTCAGAAAGGTTCACAGCGTTACATGGAGAAGAGAAGAGGGAGGAGGGAGTTAGAGGTGACCCAAATGAGATGAGGTGGAATCAACAGTGGAGAGAGTGGGCTGGCCAGTAGTCACTTCCTTATGTGCACTCCACAACTGGACCGCTCAGAGATGTTCACAGAGTTATACAGAGACGAGAAGAAGGAGGAAGGAGACAGAGGTGGCCAGAAGGATAAAAGGGGGGAATGAAAAGGAGGGAGACAGATCCAGCCAGTAATCAGTTCCCTAAGTGTTCTCCACCGTCTGGAATACACAGAAATTCACAGAGTTGGGTAGAGTAGAGAGGGGTTAGGGAGGAGACACAGGCGACCTGGTGGAGAAAAAGGAGAGTCCAAAGGGAGAGAGAGCAGTCAAGCCAGTAATCTCGCTCCCTAGTGAAAAATGGGTACTGAAGATTGGGTTCTTAAAGGTACAAAATTGGTAACAAATACATAAAAGCAAAAATTAAAAATCTAGAGTAGAGTTTGGACTTTCAAAAATACGATTTTAAAGAAAAGAAGAAGGAAAAGAAAGAGAGAAAAAACGAACAAAGAAAAACAAACAAGGTCGCAAAAATTATCAAGAAAATACAGGTACAAAATTGATAACTAATACCAAAAAGCAAAAATTAAAAATCTAGAGTAGAGTTTGGAATTTCAAAAATACAATGTTAAAAAAACGGAAGAAGAAAACTAAAGAGAAAACAAACAAACAAAAACAAGCAGTGTCGCAAAAATTATAAAGAAACTACAGGTACAAAATTGATATCAAATACCAAAAAGCATAAATTAAAAATCTAGAGTAGATTTTGGAATTTCAAAAATACAATGATAAAGAAAAGAAGAAAAAAAACAAAACAAAACAAAAAAACACGGTCAAAAAATTATTTTATATATATATATATATATATATATATATATATATATATATATATATATGAAGTTTGCTGAAGAAGAAAAAAATAGGGTCTTTTTTTTGCAAAGTAATAGGTTATAAAAGTGAAAATTAAAGGAACAATAGACGACTTAAAATTAAAAAAAATTAAAAAAAAGAATGAATGATCATAAAAATATATCTAGGACTTTCTCTGGTTTTGTTGTGAGTATCGTGGGTTCAGTTCATTTTTGGCTAGTTCCTTGGTCCGACTTATATTTCTCAAGATCTATAGGCACCTTCCTATGTAGTCCTAGTAACCACAGGGTTTTAATTTATTGCCTGTAGCTTCCAAGGCGATTCCCTCTGTTATAGCTTCTTTTGTTTGCTGGTCTCTTCAGTGTCTGGTTTACGCCCTGACACAAAGGGGACGGTGGAGGACACTTTTTTTTTTTAGGCTCACTTGTTCAATTGCACAGTGGGGAGGGAGGGAGGGATGCTGCAAACAAATAACACTGGCGTGCGCTCGCAGTGCCTCAGCCACACTGGGTCTGCCCCCGCTCACGGCGCGTGTAGCCTCCCTGCCCACACTGCTCGGGCTCTAGGTTGTTCCACCGGGAACAATCCGAGGCTGGCCCTGGGCTGCATGCACCTCCCAGGTCCAAGCCGCTCAGGTTCAGGCACTCGGGTAGTCCTCAGAGGCACAGACTCGGTTGGGCCTGCGTTTTGTGCTCTTCCCAGGTCCGAGCAGCTCAGGTGATGAGGTGTTTGGCGAGCGCCAATGTTGTGACTTATCGCCTCCCCGTCACTCGGTTATCTGGGTGTAAAACAGGCACACCTTCTCAGGCAGATGTTGACCGTCCAGATCCCCAAGAAGTTTTAGTTAGCAAAGAAGCCTGCTTACAGTTTTATAGATAATGTCTCTCTGGGGCTGCGATTGCCCCCTTCCGGCTCTGGCTGCCTGTCACCGGAGGGGGAAGGTCTGCAGCCGGCTATCTCTGTTCAGTCCTTTGTACCGTGCGCGGGCCTGGCGGTGTCTTAGGTTAGGGCTGGCTTTTTGCGTGGTAGATATCCCAGAGTCTGGTTTGCTAGCCCAAGTTATTTCGTTCAGATAGCGCTCAGGGTATTCAGGCCAGATTCTGACTCTAAGCGATGCAGCCCGCGCCGCGCCTCCCTGCCCAGCCCCTGCTTGCTAATGGTGTGAGCAGGCGTCTGCACTGCTTCGCGGCTGGGGGAGTTACCGTAGGGCTTGCAATCTGCGAGTTTTAATTGTTTATTTATTTTTATCCCCCTTATGTTGCCCTTTGTGCTTCCAAAGCTTGGCAAAGATTTGGCAGTGAAAAGCTTTCCTGGTGTTTGGAAACTTTTCTCTTTTTAAGACTATCTTCCCGGGACGGAAATCCCTCCCTCCCTCTTTTGTCTCTTTTTTTGTCTTTTATACTTTTTCCTACCTACTTTCCAAGAGTTGGGTTGCTTTTCTGGGTGCCTGATGTCCTCTGGCAGCATTCATAAGTTGTATTGTGGAATTTACTCGACGTTTAAATGCTCTTTTGATGAAATTGTTTGGGGGGGAAAGAGTTCTCCCCGTCCTACTCCTCAGCAATCTTGGCTCCTCTCTTGTGGAGTTTGGAGAGAGCACGCGGGATTGCTCTCCAGGCCATGCAGGAAAAGAAGGCCCTCATCTCGTGATGTCGGGGGAGTCTCGTGGTTTTTCTGGAGCTGCGGTGCCAGTGTGGGGTTTCTCACAAGTTACGACCGGGAGCTCAGGGAGCCTCTCGTGTGGTGTCAGGGAAGTCAAGTCTCCATACGAGTGGCCAGGGGGCGCACGTCATTGCTCTCGAGTCATGGTAGTGGAATCAGGGCTCAACACAATGAAAAAGGACGCTCGAGGTCTTTCTCGGGTTGCAGCAGGAAACCCTGGGTTCCCTCGACTTGTGCCTGTGACCTCAGGTAGCTTCTCAGGGTGCCTCTGAGAAGTCAGGGATACTATGGAGCTGGGAGAGGCCTCTCGGGACTCCACTGGGTTTGCTGCAATGGAAGAGGGCCTAATCTCGAGATCAGGAAGGAACCTCAGGGTTCCTCTCCATTTCTGACTCAGATCGCAGGGTCCCTGCAGAGTTGGGACAGGAGAGTCAGGCCTCGTCTTGTGTGGAGGAATGGAACTCCGCTTGCCTCTCGAGTTGTTCAAGGAGTGACAGGCCACTTGGCGAGCTGTGTGTGGAACCTGCGGTTTTTTCCAGACAATGCATGGGGTGTCAGTGCCCCTACGTGATGTGCTTTCATCCACAGGGTTGCCTTCGAAGTGGTGTGTGGGCATCGGGTTCTTATCAAGAGCGGACCGGGAAATCGGGGTCTTTTGGAATGCGGCACCACACACGAGGCTACGTCTCGAATTTCCTCGTGAGACGGGCCTCATGCTGAGGTGCCCCTGGAAGGTGGGGAAAGCCTTCCAGACAAAGCAGGTTAATCGACCCTCCTGTCGCGATCAGGAGGGGAGAAGGGGCTCAGATGAAGTGGTGCCGGGAACCTCGGTGTTCCCCTCGAGTGAGACCAGTATGTCAGGGAACTTTTGGGGTCATATGAAGCTTGCCAAATACTGTTTCAAACTTCAAGACGAAACGTGGGACTTCTCTTGAGACGCTGTGGCGGGCAAGGGCCTCATCTTGTGATGAAGGGGAAACCATGTGGTTTTTTCAAGTTGCGATGGGATTGTTGACTTATGACGGGGAATTCAGGCTTCCTCTTGTGTTGGCCCAGGGAAGTCCATTCTTCCATTCGAGTTGCCAGGGAGAGCTGGGTGGGAATTGCTCTCGAGTCACGGCAGGTCAAAATAGACCTCATCTAGGCTTGTGTCCAGGACCTAATGTTCCTCTCCAGGGGTGATAGGGATCACGGGGACGCATTCCAGACTCACCCAGTGAGTCAGGCCTCGGCTCGAGGGGAAGCAAAGGATTCTGATATCCTCCTGGGTCGCGATAGGTATCTCTTGGAGCCCACTGAGTGGCCTCCAGGGAGTCAAGCCTCCTGTGGAGTTTGGAGAGAGGACTCGGGATTCCTCTCCAGGCCATACAGGAAGAGAAGGCCCTCAGCTCGCAATGACGGGGGCGTCTTGTGGGTTTTCTCGAGTTGGGGCGCAAGTATGAGTTTTCTCACGAGGTACGACGGGGAGCTCAGGGAGCCTCTCGTGTGGCGCCAGGAAAGTCAGTTCTCTATGCGTGTGATGAGGGGGAGCCCATAAATGCTCTCGAGTCATGGTAGGGAAATCGGGACTCAAGACGCGTTGAAGAAGGAGTCTCGAGGTCTTTCTCAGGTTGCGGCAGGAAACCCTGGGTTCCCTCGACTTGAACCGGTGACCTCAGGGAGCTTCTCAGGGTGCCTCTGAGAAGTCAGGCATACTGTGGACTTGGGAGGGGCTCTCGGAACTCCACTGGGTTTGGTGCAATGGCAAAGGTTCTCATCTCGAGTTGAGGCAGGAACCTAAGGGTTCCTCTCCATTTCAAACTCCGACCACAGGGTCCCTGAAGAGTTGAGACAGGAGAGTCAGGCCTCGTCTTGTGTGGAGGAATTGAACTCCGCTTGCCCCTCGAGTTGTTCACAGGATAACAGACCATTTGTCGAGCTGTGAGTGGAACCTTCGGTTTTTTCCGTAAGATGCATGAGGGGGTCAGTGCCCCTTCGTGTTGTGCCTTCATCCACAGGGTTGCCTTCAAAGAGGGGTCCGGATATCGGGTTCTTATCAATAGCGGAGCAGGAAATCGGGGTCTTTCAGAACGTGGCACCATCCATGAGGCTACGTCTCGAATTTCTTCGTTAGACTGGTGTCATCCTGAGGTGCGCCATGAAGATCGGGAACCCCTTCCAGACAAAGCAGGGGAATCGACCATCTTGTCGCGACCAGGAGGAGTGAAAGGGCTCAGTTGAAGTCGTGCCGGGAACCTCGGTGTTCCCCTCGAGTGGGACCGGTGTGTCGGGAAACTTTTTGGGGTCGCTTCAAGGGTGCCAAGTACCGTTTTGCACTTCAATACGGACTTGGGGCTTCACTTGACATGCTGTAGAGGGCAAGGGCCTCATCTTGGGATGACGGGGGAATCACGTGGTTTTTCTCAAGGTGCGGAGGGATTCTCGAGTTACGACGGGGAATTCAGGCTTCCTCTTGTGTTGGCCCAGGGAAGTCCAATCTTCCATTCGAGTTTCGAGGGAGAGCTGGGGTTTGCTCTTGAGTCACTGCAGGGCAAAAGAGACCTCATCTAGGCTTGTGTCCAGGACCTAATATTCCTCTCTAGGGCCGACAGCGATCTCGGGGTTGCATTCCAGACGCATCCTGGGAGTCAGAGCTCGACTCGAGGGGAAGCAAAGGACCCCGCTCTCCTCTTGAGTCGCCACAGGTGTCTCTTGGAGCCCACTGAGTGGCCTAAAGGGAGTCAAGCCCCCTGTGGAGTTTGGAGAGAGGACTCAGGATTGCTCTCCAGGCCATGCAGGAAAAGAAGGCCTTCATCTCGCGATGACGGAGGCGTATCGTGGGTTTTCTCGAGCTGGGGAGCCAGTGTGGGATTTCTCACGAGGTATGACGGGGAGTTCAGGTAGCCTCTCGTGTGGCCCCAGGGAAGTCAGGTCTCCATGGGCGGGGCAAGGGGGAGCGCGTCATTGCTCTCCAGTCAGGGTAGGGGAATCGGGCCTCATGACGGGTTGAAAAAGGACTCTCGATGTCTTTCTAGGGTTGCGGCAGGAAACCCTGGGTTCCCTTGACTTGTGCCGGTGACCTCAGGGAGCTTCTCAGGGTGCCTCTGAGAAGTCAGGGATACTGTGGATTTGGGAGAGGCCTCTCGGGACTCCTCTGGGTTTGGTGCAATGGAAGAGGGCCTCATCTCGAGTTGAGGCAGGAACCTCAGGGTTCTGCTCCTGACTTCCTGGAGCCGGATCTGACTCAGATAGCAGGGTCCCTGCTGAGTTTGCTCAGGAGTAAGGTCTCGTGTTCTGCGGAGGAATGGAACTCCGCTTACATCTCAAGTTGTTCAAGGATGACACCACTTTTCGTGATGTGTGTGGAACCTGCGGGTTTTTTGGAGATGCACGGGGGCGTCAGTGCTCCTTCCTGTTGTGCCTTCATCCACAGGGTTGCCTTCGAAGAGGTGTTCGGGCATCGTGTTCTCCTCAAGTGCGGACCGGGAAATCGGGGTCTTTCAGCATGTTGCACCACCCACTAGGCTACGTCTCGAATTTCCTCGTGAGATCGGCCTCATCCTGAGGTGCGCAGGAAAGTCTGGGAACCCTTTCCAGACAAAGCAGGGGAATCGACCCTCCTTTCGGGATCAGGAGAAGAGAAAGGGCTCAGATGAAGTAGTGCCGGGAACCTCGGTGCTCCCCTTGAGTGAAACTGGTAAGTCGGGTAACTTTTCGGGTTGCATCAAGGGTGCCAAGTACCGTTTCGCACTTAAAGATGGAACCTGGGACTTCTCTTGAGACGCAGTAGTGGGCAAGGGCCTCATCTAGCGCTGACGGGGGACCCACGTGTTTTTTCTCGAGTTGCGGCCGGATTCTTGAGTTACGATGGGGAATACAGGTTTCCTCTTGTGTTGGCCCAGGGAAGTCCAATCTTCCATTCGAGTTGCAAGTGAGAGCTGGAGATTGCTCTTGAGTCACTGCAGGGCAAAATAGAGCTCATCTAGGTTTGTGTCCAGGACCCAGTTTTTCTCTCCAGGGGCGACAGGGATCTTGGGGTTGCATTCCAGACTCACCCGGGGAGTCAGGCCTCGTCTCGAAGGGAATGAATGGACTCCGCTCTCCTCTCGAGTCGCGACGGGTATCCCTTGGAGCCCAAGAGTGGCCTAAATGGAGTTAAGCCTCCTGTGGTGTTTGGAGAGAGGACTCGGGATTGCTCTCTAGGCCATGCAGGAAAAGAAGGCCCTCATCTCGCGATGACGAGGGCGTCTCGTGGGTTTTCTCAAGGTGCAGTGCCTGGTTGGGGTTTCTCACGAGATAGGACGGGGAGCTCAGGGAGACTCCTGTGGTGCCACGGAAGTCAGGTCTCCATGGACGTGGCGAGGGGGAGCGCCTCATTGCTCTCAAGTCATGGTAGGGGAATCGAGCCTCAAGACGCTTCGAAGAAGAACTCTCGAGGTCTTTCTCGGGGTGTGGCAGGAAACCCTGGGTTCCCTCGACTTGTGCCCATAACCTCAGGGAGCTTAGCGGGGTGCCTCTGAGAAGTCAGGGATACTGTGGAATTGAGAGGGGCTTCTCGGGACTTCACAGGGACTGGTGCAATTGAAGAGGACCTAATCTCGGATTGAGGCAGTAACGTCAGGGTTCCTCTCCATTTCTGACTCGGATAGCAGGGTCCCTGCAGAGTTGGGACAGGAGAGTCAGACCTCGTCTTGTGCGGAGTAATGGAACTCCGCTTGCCTCTCGAGTTGTTCACGGGATGACAGGCCACCTGTCGAGTTGTATGTGGAACCTGCGGTTTTGGGGGACGATGCACAGGGGTGTCTGTGCCCCTTCGTGTTGTGCCTTCATCCACAGGGTTACCTTCGAAGAGGTGACCGGGCATCGGGATCTTATCAATAGCGGACCAGGAAATCGGGGTCTTTCGGCATGTGGCACAACACACGAGGCTACGTCTCGAATTCCCTCGTGAGACTGGCCTCATCCTGAGGTTTGCCGGGAAGTCTGGGAACCCCTTCCAGACAAAGCAGGGGAATCGACCCTCCTGTCGCCATCAGGAGGGGAGAAGAGGCTCAGCTGAAGCGGTGCTGGGAACCTCCGTGTTCTCCTCGAGTGAGACCGGGGTGTCAGGGAAATTTGGGGGTCGCATCAAGGGTGCCAAGTACCGTTTCACACTTCAAGACGGAACATGGGACTTCCCTGGAGACGCTATAGCTGACAGGGGCCTCATATTTCGATGACTGAGGAACCACGTTGTTTTTCTCCAGTTGCCGTGGGATTCTCGAATTACAATGGGAATACAGGCTTCCTCTTGTGTTGGCCCAGGGAAGTCCAATCATCCATTCGAGTTGCGAGGGAGAGCTGGGGATTGCACTTGAGTCAATGCAGGACAAAAAAGGCCTCATTTAGGCTTGTGTCCAGGACCGAGTTTTCCTCTACAGGGGCGACACGGATCTCGGGATCCCATTCCAGACTCACCCAAGTAGTCAGGCCTCGGCTCGAGGGGAAGCAACGGACTCCGCTCTCCTCTAGAGTAGCGACGTGTATCTCTTGGAGGCTACTGAGTGGCCTAAAGGGAGACAGGCCTCCAGTGGAGTTTGGAGAGTGGACTCGGGATTGCTCTCTAGGTCATGTAGGAAAAGAAGGCCCTCATCTTACGATGATGGGGGCGTCTCGTGAGTTTTCTCGAGCGGCGGTGCCAGTGTGGGGTTTTCATGAGGTAGGACGGGGAGCGCAGGGAGCCTCTCGTGTGGCGCCAGGGAAGTTAGGTTTCAATGGGCGTGGCGAGGGAAATGCGTCATTGCTCTCCAGTCATTGTAGGGTATCCGGCCTCAAGACGCGGTAAAGAAGGACTCTCGAGGTCTTTCTCAGAATGCAGCAGGAAACCCTGGGTTCACTCGACTTGTGCCAGTGACCGCAGAGAGCTTCTGAGGGTGCCTCTGAGAAGTCAGGGATACTGTGGAGTTGGGAGGGGCCTCTCGGGACTCCACTGGGTATGGCGCAATGGAAGAGGGCCTCATTTCGAGTTGATGCAGGAACGTCAGGTTTCATCTACATTTCTGACTCCGATCGCACGGTCCCTGCAGAGTTGGGAAAGGAGAGTCAGGCCTTCTCTTGTGTGCAGGGACGGAACTCCACATGCCTCTCTAGTTCTTCAAGGGATGACAGGACACTTGTCAACCTGTGTTTGGAATCTGCGTGTTTTTCCGTACTATGCATGGGGATGTCAGTACCCCTTCGTGTTGTGCATTCATCCACAGGTTTGCTTTTGAAGAGGTGCCCGGGCATCGGGTTCTTATTAAGAGCGCACCGGGAAATCGGGGTCTTTCCGCATGTGGCACCACCCACCAGGCTACATCTCGGATTTCCTAGTGAGACCGGCCTCATCCTGAGGTGCGCCGGGAAGGTCGGAACCCCTTGCAGACAAAGCAGGGGAATCGACCCTCCTGTCTCGATCAGGAGGGGAGAAGGGGCACAGATGAGGTGATGCCGGGAACCTCGGTGTTCCCCTCCAGTGAGACCAGTGTGTTGGGGAAATTTTGGGGTCGCATCAAAGGTGCCAAGTACCGTATCGCACTTCAAGATGGAACGTAAGACTTCTTTTGAGACGCTGTAGCGGCAATGGCCGCATCTTGCGATGAAGAGGGAACGACGTGGTTTTTCTCGAGTTGTGGCGGGATTCTCGAGTTACAACGGGAAATTCAGGCTTCCTCTTCTGTTGGCCCAGGGAAGTCCAGTCTTCCATTCGAGTTTCGAGGGAGAGTTGGGGATTGCTCTAGAGTCACTGCAGGAAAAAAGAGACCTCATCTAGGCTTGTGTCCAGGACCTAATGTTTCTCTCCAGGGGCGACAGGGATCTCCGGTTCGTATATCAGACTCACCCGAGGAGTCAGGCCTCGCCTCGAGGGGAAGGAAAAGACTCCGCTCTCCTCTCGAGTCGCGACGGGTATGTCTTGGAATCCACTGAGTGACCAAAATGGAGTCAAGCCTACTGTGGAGTTTGGAGAGAGGACTCGGGATTGCTCTCCAGGCCGTGCTAGAAAAGAAGGATATCATGTCGCGAAAACAGGGGCGTCTCGTGGGTTTTCTCTATCTGCGGCGCCAGTGTGGGGTTTCTCACGAGGTATGAAGGGGAGCTCAGGGAGCCTCTCATGTGGCGCCAGGGAAGTCAGGGCTTCATGAGTGTAGCAGAGGGAGTGCGTCATTGCCCTCGAGTCATGGTAGGGGAATCAGGCCTCAAAGCGTGTTGAAGAAGGACTCTTGAGTTCTTTCTATGGTGGCGGCAATAAACCCTGGGTTCACTCGAATTGTGCTGGTGACCTCAGGGAGCTTCTCAGGGTGCCTCTGAGAAATCAGGGATACTGTGGAGCTGGGACGCGTCTCTTGGGACTCCACTGGGTTTCGTGCAATGGAAGAGGTCCTAATCTCGAGTGGAGGCAGGAATCTCAGCGTTCCTCTCGTGACTTCACTGGCGCTGGTCTGATTCGGATTGCAAAGTCCCTGCAGAGTTGGGACAGGAGAGTCAGGCCTCGTCTTGTGTAGAGGAATGAAACCCCACTTGCCTCTCGAGTTCTTCAGGGGTGACAAGCCACTTGTTGAGCTGTATGTAGAACCTGCGGGTTTTTCCAGACGATGCACGAGGGTGTCAGTGCCCCTTTGTGTTGTGCCTTCATCCACAGGGTTGCCTTCGAAGAGGTGTCCAGGCATCGGGTTCTTATCAAGAGCATACCGGGAAATCATAGTCTTTTGGCATGTGGCACCACCCGCGAGCTACGTCTCAAATTTCCTCGTGAGACCGGCCTCATCCTGAAGTGCCCCGTGATGGTCGGGAACCCCTTACAAACAAAGCAGAGGAAGTGACCCTCCTATCTCGAACAGGAGGGGAGAAGGGGCTCAGATAAACTGGTGCCGGGAACCTCGGTGTTCACCTCGAGTGAGACTGATATTTCGGGGAACTTTTGGGGTCACATCAAGGGTGTCAAGTATCGTTTCGCACTTCAAGACGGAACGTGGGACTTTTCTTGAGAAGCTGTAGCGGGCAAGGGCCTCATCTTGCGATGACAAGGGAACCAAGTGCTTTTTCTCGAGTTGCGGCGGGATTCTCGAGTTACGAAGGGGAATTCAGGCTTCCTCTTGTGTTGGCCCAGGGAAGTCCAGTCTTCCATTCGAGTTGTTAGGGAGAGCGGGGGATTGCTCTCGAGTTACAGAAGGGCAAAAGAGACCTCATCTAGGCTTATGTCCAGGACCTAATGTTTCTCTCCAGGGGCGACAGGGATCTCCGGTTTGTATATCAGACTCACCCGAGGAGTCAGGCCTCGCCTCGAGTGGAAGGAAAAGACTCCGCTCTCCTCTCGAGTCGCGACGGGTATGTCTTGGAGTCCACTGAGTGACCAAAATGGAGTCAAGCCTACTGTGGAGTTTGGAGAGAGGACTCGGGATTGCTCTCCAGGCCGTGCTAGAAAAGAAGGCCGTCATGTTGCGAAAACGGGGGCGTCTCGTGGGTTTTCTCTATCTGCGGCGCCAGTGTGGGGTTTCTCACGAGGTATGATGGGGAGCTCAGGGAGCCTCTCGTGTGGTGCCAGGGAAGTCAGGGCTTCATGAGTGTAGCAGAGGGAGTGCGTCATTGCCCTCGAGTCATGGTAGGGGAATCAGGCCTCAAAGCGTGTTGAAGAAGGACTCTTGAGTTCTTTCTATGGTGGCGGCAATAAACCCTGGGTTCACTCGAATTGTGCTGGTGACCTCAGGGAGCTTCTCAGGGTGCCTCTGAGAAGTCAGGGATACTGTGGAGCTGGGACGCGTCTCTCGGGACTCCACTGGGTTTCGTGCAATGGAAGAGGTCCTAATCTCGAGTGGAGGCAGGAACCTCAGCGTTCCTCTCGTGACTTCACTGGCGCTGGTCTGATTCGGATTGCAAAGTCCCTGCAGAGTTGGGACAGGAGAGTCAGGCCTCGTCTTGTGTAGAGGAATGAAACCCCACTTGCCTCTCGAGTTCTTCAGGGGTGACAAGCCACTTGTTGAGCTGTATGTGGAACCTGCGGGTTTTTCCGGACGATGCATGAGGGTGTCAGTGCCCCTTTGTGTTGTGCCTTCATCCACAGGGTTGCCTTCGAAGAGGTGTCCAGGCATCGGGTTCTTATCAAGAGCATACCGGGAAATCATAGTCTTTTGGCATGTGGCACCACCCGCGAGCTACGTCTCGAATTTCCTCGTGAGACCGGCCTCATCCTGAAGTGCCCCGTGATGGTCGGGAACCCCTTACAAACAAAGCAGGGGAAGTGACCCTCCTATCTCGAACAGGAGGGGAGAAGGGGCTCAGATAAACTGGTGCCGGGAACCTCGGTGTTCACCTCGAGTGAGACCGATATTTCGGGGAACTTTTGGGGTCACATCAAGGGTGTCAAGTATCGTTTCGCACTTCAAGACGGAACGTGGGACTTTTCTTGAGAAGCTGTAGCGGGCAAGGGCCTCATCTTGCGATGACAAGGGAACCAAGTGTTTTTTCTCGAGTTGCGGCGGGATTCTCGAGTTACGAAGGGGAATTCAGGCTTCCTCTTGTGTTGGCCCAGGGAAGTCCAGTCTTCCATTCGAGTTGTTAGGGAGAGCGGGGGATTGCTCTCGAGTTACAGAAGGGCAAAAGAGACCTCATCTAGGCTTGTTTCCAGGATCTAATGTTGCTCTCCAGGGGAGATAGGGATCTCGGGGTTGCATCCCAGACCCACCTGGTGAGTCAGGCCTTGTCTCGAGGAGAAGCAAAGGACTCCATTCTCCTCTCGAGTCGCGACGGGTATCTCTTGGAGCCCACTAAGTGGCCTAAAGGGAGTCAAGCCTCCTGTGGAGTTTGGAAAGAGGATTCGGGATTCCTCTCCAGGCCATGCAGGAAAAGAAGGCCCTCATCTCGCGATGACAGGGGCGTATGGTGGGTTTTCTCGAGCTGCGCCGTCAGTGTGGGGTTTCTCACGAGGTACGACAGGGAGCTCAGGGAGCCTCTCTTATGTCGCCAGGGAAGTCAGGTCTCCATGTGTGTGGCGAGAGGGTGCGTGTCATTTCTATAGAGCCATGGAAGCAGATTCGGGCTTCAAGACACGTTGAAGTAGGACTCTCGAGGTCTTTTTCGCATTGTGGCAGGAAACCCTGTGTTCCCTCGACATGTGCCGGTGACCTCATGGAGCTTCTCCGGGTGCCTCTGAGAAGTCAGGGGTTCTGTGGAGTTGGGAGGGGCCTCTCTGGACTCCACTGGGTTTGGTGCAATGGATGAGAGCCTCATCTCGAGTGGAGGCAGGAACCTCATGTTTCCTCTCCTGGGTTTCCTGTCGCTGGTACTGACTCGGATCGCAGTTTCCCTGCAGAGTTGGTACAGAAAATCAGGTCTCGTCTTGTGTGGAGGAATGGAACTCCACTTGCCTCTCGAGTTGTTCATGGGCTGACAGACCACTTGTCGAACTGTGTTTGTAACCTGCGGGTTTTTCTGGACGATGCACGGGGGTGTCAGTGCCCCTTCGTGTTGTGCTTTCTTCCACAGGTTTTCCTTCGTAAAGGTGTCAGGGCATCACGTTCTTATCAAGAGCAGACCGGGAAATCGGGGTCTTTTGGCTTGTGGCACCACCCACGAGGCTATGTCTCGAATTTCCTCCTGAGACCTGCCTCATCCTTAGGTGCGCCGGAAAGGTCGGGAACCCCTTCCAGACATAGCAGGGGAATCGACACTCCTGTCGTGATCACGAGGGGAGAAGGAGCTCAAATGAAGTGGTTCCGGGAACCTCGGTGTTCCTTTCCAGTGAGACCGGTATGTCGGGGAATTTTGAGATTGCATCAAGGGTGCCAAGTACCGTTTCGCACTTCAAGACAGAACGTGGGACTTCTCTTGAGTCGCTGTAGCGGGCAAGGGCCTCATCTAGCGCTGATGGGGGAACCACGTGGATTTTCTCGAGTTTCGGTGGGATTCTCGAGTTACGGTGTCGAATTCAGGCTTCCAATTGTATTGGCCCAGGGAAGTCCAATCTTCCATTCGATTTGCGAGGGAGAGCTGGCGATTGCTCTCTAGTAACTGCAGTGCAAAATAGACCTCATCTAGGCTTGTGTCCAGGACCGAATTTTCCTCTCTAGGTGCGACAGGAACTCGGGGTTGCATTCCAGACTCACACGGGGAATCAGGCCTCGTCTCGAGGGGAAGCAAAGGACTCCGCTCTCCCTTCAAGTCCTGACAGGTATCTCTTGGAGCCAACTGAGAGGCCTAAAGAGAGTCAAGCCTCCTGTGGAGTCTGGAGAGAGGACTCGGTTTTGCTCTCCATGCCAGGCAGGAAAGAAGTCTCTCATCTCGTGATGACGGGGGCGTATCGTGGGTTTTCTCGAGCTGCGGTGCCTGAATGGGGTTTCCGAAGAGGTACGATGGGGAGCTCAGGGAGACTCTCTTCAGGCGTCAGGGAAGTCAGGTCTCCATGCGCATGGCGATGGGGAGCGGGTCTTTGCTCTCGAGTCATGGTAGGGGAATCGGGCCTCAAGACGCGCCGAAGGACTCTCAAGGTCTTTCTCGGGTCGCAGCAGGAAACCCTGTGTTCCCTCGACTTGTGCCGGTGACCTCAGGTAGATTCTCACGGTGCCTCTGAGAATTCAGGGATACTGTGGAGTTGGGAGGGGCCTCTCGCGACTCATCTGGGTTTGGTGCAATGGAAGAGGGCCTCATCTCGGGTTGAGGCAGGAACCTCAGGTTTCCTCTCCATTTCTGACTCAGATCGAAGCGTGCCTGTAGAGTTGGGATTGGATACTCAGGCCTCGTCTTGTCTGAGGAAGGGAACTCCGCTTGCCTCTCTCGTTGTTTAAGGGGTGACAGGCCAGTTGTGGAGCTGTATGTGGATCCTGTGGGATTTTCCGGACGATGAACAGGGTTGCCAGTGCCCCCTCGTGTAGTGCCTTCATCCACAGGGTTGCCTTAGAAGAGGTGTCCGGGCATCGGGTTCTTATCAAGAGCAAGACCGAGAAATCGTGGTCTTTCGGCACGTGGCACCAACACGAGGCTACGTCTCGAATTTCTTCGTGAGACTGGCCTCATCCTGAGGTGCGCCATGAAGGTCGGGAACCCCTTCTAGACAAAGCAGGGGAATAGACCTTCCTGCCGTGATCAGGAGGGGAGAAGGGGCTCAAATGAAGTGGTGCCAGGACCTTCGGTGAGACCGGTATATTGGGGAACTTTTGGGGTCGCATCAAGGGTGCCAAGTAGCATTTCGAACTTTATGACGAAACATGAGGCTTCTCTTGAGACTCTGTAGCGGGCAAAGGCCTCATATTGCGATTAATGGGGAACCACGTGGTTTTTAAGAGTTGCGGCGGGATTCTCGAGTTAAGACGGGAAATTCAGGCTTCCTCTTGTGTTGGCCCAGTGAAGTCCAGTCTTCCATTAGAGTTGCGAGGGAGAGCTAGGGATTGCGCTTGAGTTACTGCAGGGCAAAAGAGACCTTATCTAGGCTTGTGTCCAGGACATCATGTTCGTCTCCAGGGGGGACAGGGATCTCGGGGTTGCTTTCCTAATGCACGCGGGGAGTCAGTCCTTGTCTCGAGGGGAAGCGAAGGACTCCGCTCTCCTCTCGAGTTGCGACGGGTATCTCTTGGAGCCCACTGAGTGGCCTAAAGGGAGTCAAGCCTCCTGTGGAGTTTGGAGAGAGGACTCGGGATTGCTCTCCAGGCGATGCAGGAAAAGAAGGCCATCATCTCGCGATGAAGGGGGCGTCTCGTGGGTTTTCTCGAGTTGCAGCGCCAGTGTGGGGTTTCTCATGAGGTAGTACGGGGAGCTCAGGGAGCCTCTCATGTGGCGCTTGGGAAGTCAGGTCTCCATGCGCATTGCGAGGGGGAGCGCGTCATTGCTCTAGAGTCATGGTAGGTGTATCGGGCCTCAAGAACCGTTAAAGAAGGACTTTCAAGGTGTTTCTTGGGTCACGGCAGTAAACCCTGGGTTCCCTCGACTAGTGCCGGTGGCCTCAGGGAGCTTCTCAGTGTGCCTCTGAGAAGTCAAGGATACCCTGGAGTTGGGAGAGCCCTCTCGGGACTCCACTGGGTTTGGTGCAATAGAAGAGGGCCTCATCTCGAGTGGAGGCAGGAACCTCAGGGTTCGTCTCCATTTCTGACTCTGATCGCAGGGTCCCTGCAGAGTTGGGACAGGAGAGTCAGGCCTCGTCTTGTAAGGAGGAATGGAACTCCGCTTGCCTCTCGAGTTATTCATGGGGTGACAGGCAACTTGTCGAACTGTGTTTGGAATCTGCGGGTTTTTCCAGACGATGCACGAGGGTGTCAGTGCCCCTTCGTGTTGTGCCTTCTTCCACAGGGTTGTCTTTGAAGAGGTGTCCGGGCATCGGGTTCTTATCAAGAGCGGACCGGGGAATCGGGGTCTTTCGGCATGTGTTACCACCCATGAAGCTACGTCTCAAATATTCTCGTTAGACCGGCCTCATCCTGAGGTGCGCCGGGAAGGTTGGGAACCCCTTCCATACAAAGCACGGGAGTCGACCCTCCAGTCGCAATCAGGAGGGGAGAAGTGGCTCAGATGAAGTCGTACCGGGAACCTCGGTGTTCCCCTCGAGAGAGACCAGGGTGTCGGGGAACTTTTGGAATCGCATCAAGGGTGCCAAGTTTTCACACTTGAAGTGTGAAAACACTTCAAGAAGAAACCTGGGACTTCTCTTTAGACGCTGTAGCGGGCAAGGGCCTCATCTTGCGATGACGGGGTAACCATGTGGTTTTTCTTGAGTTTCGGCGGGATTCTCGAGTTACGATGGGGAATTCAGGCTTCCTCTTGTGTTGGCCCAGGGAAATCCAATCTTCCATTGGAGTTGTGAGAGAGAGCTAGGGATTGCTCTCGAGTCACTTCAGGGCAAAAGAGACCTCATCTAAGCTTGTGTCCAGGACCTAATGTTCCTCTCCAGGGGCGACAGAGATCTCGGGGTTGCATTTTAGACGCACCCGAGGAGTCAGGCCTCATCTCGAGAGGAAGGAAAGGACTCTGCTCTGCTCTCGAGTCCCCACGGGTATTTCTTGGAGACCACTGAGTGGCCTAAAGGGAGTCAAGCCTCCTGTGGATTTTTTTTTAATTTTATTTTATTTTTAAACTTTACATAATTGTATTAGTTTTTCCAAATATCAAAATGAATCCGCCTCAGGTATACATGTGCTCCCCATCCTGAACCCTCCTCCCTCCTCCCCCCCATAGCATCCCTCTGGGTCGTCCCAGTGCACTAGCCCCAAGCATCCAGTGTCATGCATCAAACCTGGACTGGCAACTCTTTTCATACATGATATTTTACATGTTTCAATGCCATTCTCCCACATCTTCCCACCTTCTCCCTCTCCCACAGAGTCCATAAGACTCTTCTATACATCAGTGTCTCTTTTGCTGTCTCGTACTCAGGGTTATTGTTACCGTCTTTCAAAGTTCCATATATATGCGTTAGTATACTGTATTGGTGTTTTTCTTTCTGGCTTACTTCACTCTGTATAATAGGCTGCAGTTTCATCCACCTCATTAGAACTGATTCATTCTATTCTTTTTAATGGCGGAGTAATACTCCATTGTGTATATGTACCACAGCTTTCTTATCCATTCATCTGCTGATGGACATCTAGGTTGCTTCCATGTCCTGGCTATTAGAAACAGTGCTGCGATGAACATTGGGGTACACGTGTCTCTTTCCCTTCTGGTTTCCTCAGTGTGTATGCCCAGCAGTGGGATTGCTGGATCATAAGGCAGTTCTATTTCCAGTTGTTTAAGGAATCTCCACACTGTTCTCCATAGTGGCTGTACTAGTTTGCATTCCCACCAACAGTGTAAGAGGGTTCCCTTTTCTCCACACCCTCTCCAGCATTTATTATTTGTAGACTTTTGGATTGCAGCCATTCTGACTGGCGTGAAATGGTACCTCATAGTGGTTTTGATTTGCATTTCTATGATAATGAGTGATTTTGAGCATCTTTTCATGTGTTTGTTAGCCATCTGTATGTCTTCTTTGGAGAAACGTCTATTTAGTTCTTTGGCCCATTTTTTGATTGGGTCATTTATTTTTCTGGAGTTGAGCTGTAGGTGTTGCTTGTATATTTTTGAGATTAGTTGTTTGTCAGTTGCTTCATTTCCTATTATTTTCTCCCATTCTGAAGGCTGTCTTTTCACCTTGCTAATAGTTTGCTTTGATGTGCAGAAGCTTTTAAGGTTAATTAGGTCCCATTTGTTTATTTTTGTTTTTATTTCCAATATTCTGGGAGGTGGGTCATAGAGGATCCTGCTGTGATGTATTTCAGAGAGTGTTTTGCCTATGTTCTCCTCTAGGAGTTTTATAGTTTCTGGTCTTACGTTTAGATCTTTAATCCATTTTGAGTTTATTTTTGTGTATTGTGTTAGAAAGTGTTCTAGTTTCATTCTTTTACAAGTGGTTGACCAGATTTCCCAGCACCGCTTGTTAAAGAGATTGTCTTTAATCCATTGTATATTTTTGCCTCCTTTGTCAAAGATAAGGTGTCCATATGTGTGTGGATTTATCTCTGGGCTTTCTATTTTGTTCCACTAATCTATATTTCTGTCTTTGTGCCAGTACCATACTGTCTTGATAACTGTGGCTTTGTAGCGGAGCCTGAAATCAGGTAGGTTGATTCCTCCAGTTCCATTCTTCTTTCTCAAGATCGCTTTGGCTATTCGAGGTTTTTTGTATTTCCATACAAATTGTGAAATTATTTGTTCTAGCTCTGTGAAGAATACTGTTGGTAGCTTGATAGGGATTGCATTGAATCTATAAATTGCCTTGGGTAGTATACTCATTTTCACTATATTGATTCTTCCAATCCATGAACATGGTATATTTCTCCACCTATTAGTGTCCTCTTTGATTTCTTTCACCAGTGTTTTATAGTTTTCTATATATAGGTCTTTAGTTTCTTTAGGTAGGTATATTCCTAAGTATTTTATTCTTTCCGTTGCAATGGTGAATGAAATTGTTTCCTTAATTTCTCTTTCTGTTTTCTCATTATTAGTGTATAGGAATTCAAGGGATTTCTGTGTGTTGATTTTATATCCTGCAACTTTACTGTAGTCATTGGCTAGTTCTAGTAATTTTCTGCTGGAGTCTTTAGGGTTTTCTATGTAGAGGATCATGTCATCTGCAAACAGTGAGAGTTTTACTTCTTCTTTTCCAATTTGGATTCCTTTTGTTTCTTTTTCTGCTCTGATTGCTGTGGCCAAAACTTCCAAAGCTATGTTGAATAGTAATGGTGAAAGTGGGCACCCTTGTCTTGTTCCTGACTTTAGAGGAAATGCTTCCAATTTTTCACCATTGAGGATAATGTTTGCTGTGGGTTTGTCATTTATAGCTTTTATTATGCTGAGGTATGTTCCTTCTATTCCTGCTTTCTGGAGAGTTTTTATCATAAATGGATGTTGAATTTTGTCAAAGGCTTTCTCTGCATCTATTGAGAAAATCATATGGTTTTTATTTTTCAATTTGTTAAGGTGGTGTATTACATTGATTGATTTGCGGATATTGAAGAATCCTTGCATCCCTGGGATAAAGCCCACTTGGTCATGGTGTATGATCTTTTTAATGTGTTGTTGGATTCTGATTGCTAGAATTTTGTTAAGGATTTTTGCATCTATGTCATCAGTGATATTGGCCTGTAGTTTTCTTTTTTTGTGGGATCTTTGGCAGGTTTTGGTATTAGGCTGATGGTGGCCTCATAGAATGAGTTTGGAACTTTACCTTCCTCTGCAATTTTCTGGAAGAGTTTGAGCAGGATAGGTGTTAGCTCTTCTCTAAATTTTTCGTAGAATTCAGCTGTGAAGCCGTCTGGACCTGGGCTTTTGTTGGCTGGAAGATTTTTGATTACAGTTTCAATTTCCGTGCTTGTGATGGGTCTGTTAAGATTTTCTAATTCTTCCCTGGTCCAGTTTTGGAAAGTTGTACTTTTCTAAGAATTTGTCCATTTCTTCCACGTTGTCCATTTTATTGGCATATAATTGTTGATAGTAGTCTCTTATGATCCTTTATATTTCTGTGTTTTCTGTTGTGATCTCTCCATTTTCATTTCTAATTTTATTGATTTGATTTTTCTCCCTTTGTTTCTTGATGAGTCTGGCTAATGGTTTGTCAATTTTATTTATCATTTCAAAGAACCAACTTTTGGTTTTGTTGATTTTTGCTATGGTCTCTTTTGTTTCTTTTGCATTTATTTCTGCTCTAATTTTTAAGATTTCTTTCCTTCTACTAACCCTGGGGTTCTTCATTTCTTCCTTTTCTAGTTGCTTTAGGTGTAGAGTTAGGTTATTTATTTGACCTTTTTCTTGTTTCTTGAGGTGTGCCTGTATTGCTATGAACTTTCCCCTTAGGACTGCTTTTACCGTGTCCCACAAGTTTTGGGTTGTTCTGTTTTCATTTTCATCCGTTTCTATGCAAATTTTGATTTCTTTTTTTGATTTCTTCTGTGATTTGTTGGTTATTCAGCAGCGTGTTGTTCAGCCTCCATATGTTGGAATTTTTAATAGTTTTTCTCCTGTAATTGAGATCTAATCTTACTGCATTGTGGTCAGAAAAGATGCTTGGAATGATTTCTATTTTTTTGAATTTACCAAGGCTAGCTTTATGGCCCAGGATGCGATCTATCCTGGAGAAGGTTCCATGTGCACTTTAGAAAAAGGTGAAATTCATTGTTTTGGGATGAAATGTCCTATAGATATCAATTAGGTCTAACTGGTCTATTGTATCATTTAAAGTTTGTGTTTCCTTGTTAAATTTCTGTTTAGTTGATCTATCCATAGGTGTGAGTGGGGTATTAAAATCTCCAACTATTATTGTGTTAGTGTTAATTTCTCCTTTCATACTTGTTAGCATTTGTCTTACATACTGTGGTGCTCCTGCGTTGGGTGCATATATATTAATAATTGTTATATCTTCTTCTTGGATTGATCCTTTGATCATTATGTAGTGACCTTCTTTGTCTCTTTTCACAGCCTTTGTTTTAAAGTCTATTTTATCTGATATGAGTATCGCTACTCCTGCTTTCTTTTGGTCCCTATTTGCATGGAAAATCTTTTTCCAGCCCTTCACTTTCAGTCTGTATGTATCCCCTGTTTTGAGGTGGGTCTCTTGTAGACAACATATGTAGGGGTCTTGTTTTTGTATCCATTCAGCCAGTCTTTGTCTTTTGGTTGGAGCATTCAACCCATTTACGTTTAAGGTAATTACTGATAAGTATGATCCCATTGCCATTTACTTTATTGTTTGGGGTTCGAATTTATACACCGTTTTTGTGTTTCCTGTTTAGTATTTGTTGGAGAGCTGGTTTGGTGGTGCAGAATTCTCTCAGCTTTTGCTTGTCTGAAAAGCTTTTGATTTCTCATTCATACTTGAATGAGATCCTTGCTGGGTACAATAATCTGGGCTGTAGGTTATTTTCTTTCATCATTTTAAGTATGTCTTGCCATTCCCTCCTTGCTTGAAGAGTTTCTATTGAAAGATCAGCTGTTATCCTTATGGCAATTCCCTTGTGTGTTATTTGTTGTTTTTCCCTTGCTGCTTTTCATATTTGTTCTTTGTGTTTGATTTTTGTTAATGTGATTAATATGTGTCTTGGGGAGTTTCGCCTTGGCTTTATCCTGTTTGGGACTCTCTGGGTTTCTTGGACTTGAGTGGGTATTTCCTTCCCCATTTTAGGGAAGTTTTCAACTATTATCTCCTCAAGTATTTTCTCACGGTCTTTCTTTTTGTCTTCTTCTTCTGGGACCCCTATGATTCGAATGTTGTAGCGTTTAATATTGTCCTGGAGGTCTCTGAGATTGTGCTCATTTCTTTTAATTCGTTTTTCATTTATCCTCTCTGATTCATTTATTTCTACCATTCTATCTTCGAATTCACTAATCCTATCTTCTGCCTCTGTTATTCTACTATTTGTTACCTCCAGAGTGTTTTTAATTTCATTTATTGCATTATTCATTATATATTGACTCTTTTTTTATTTCTTCTAGGTCCTTGTTAAACCTTTCTTGCATCTTCTCAATCCTTGTCTCCAGGCTATTTATCTGTGATTCCATTTTAATTTCAAGATTTTAGATCCATTTCACTCTCCTTATTCGGAATTCTTTATCAGGTAGATTCCCTATCTCTTCCTCTTTTGTTTGGTTTGGTGGGCATTTATCCTGTTCCTTTATCTGCTGGGTATTCCTCTGTCTCATCTTGTTTAAATTGCTGAATTTGGGGTGTCCTTTCTGTATTCTGGCAGTTCGTGGAGTTCATTAATGTGGCATTTCCTCGCTGTGTGTGGGTTTGTACAGGTGTCTTGTCAAGGTTTCCTGGTTAGGGAAGCTTGTGTCCGTGTTCTGGTGGGTGGAGCTGTATTTCTTCTCTCTGGAGTGCAATGAAGTGTCCAGTAATGAGTTATGAGATGTCTGTGGTTTTGGGGTGACTTTGGGCAGCCTGTATCTTGAAGCTCAAGGCTGCGTTCCTTTGTTGCTGGAGAATTTGCTTGGTATGTCTTGCCCTGGAACTTGTTGGCCCTTGTGTGGTGCTTGATTTCAGTGTCGGTATGGAGGCATTTGATGAGCTCCTGTCAATTAATGTTCCTTGGAGTCAGGAGTTCCCTGGAGGCAGGGTTTGGACTTAAGCCTCCTGCTTCCAGTTGTCTGTCTTACTTTTACAGTACTTTCAAAACTTCTCCTTCTATACAGCACCATTGATAAAACATCTACGTTAAAGAAGAAAAGTTTCTCTACTGTGAGGGTCACTCAGAAAGGTTCACAGCGTTACATGGAGAAGAGAAGAGGGAGGAGGGAGTTAGAGGTGACCCAAATGAGATGAGGTGGAATCAACAGTGGAGAGAGTGGGCTGGCCAGTAGTCACTTCCTTATGTGCACTCCACAACTGGACCGCTCAGAGATGTTCACAGAGTTATACAGAGACGAGAAGAAGGAGGAAGGAGACAGAGGTGGCCAGAAGGATAAAAGGGGGGAATGAAAAGGAGGGAGACAGATCCAGCCAGTAATCAGTTCCCTAAGTGTTCTCCACCGTCTGGAATACACAGAAATTCACAGAGTTGGGTAGAGTAGAGAGGGCTTAGGGAGGAGACACAGGCGACCTGGTGGAGAAAAAGGAGAGTCCAAAGGGAGAGAGAGCAGTCAAGCCAGTAATCTCGCTCCCTAGTGAAAAATGGGTACTGAAGATTGGGTTCTTAAAGGTACAAAATTGGTAACAAATACATAAAAGCAAAAATTAAAAATCTAGAGTAGAGTTTGGACTTTCAAAAATACGATTTTAAAGAAAAGAAGAAGGAAATGAAAGAGAGAAAAAACGAACAAAGAAAAACAAACAAGGTCGCAAAAATTATCAAGAAAATACAGGTACAAAATTGATAACTAATACCAAAAAGCAAAAATTAAAAATCTAGAGTAGAGTTTGGAATTTCAAAAATACAATGTTAAAAAAACGGAAGAAGAAAACTAAAGAGAAAACAAACAAACAAAAACAAGCAGTGTCGCAAAAATTATAAAGAAACTACAGGTACAAAATTGATATCAAATACCAAAAAGCATAAATTAAAAATCTAGAGTAGATTTTGGAATTTCAAAAATACAATGATAAAGAAAAGAAGAAAAAAAACAAAACAAAAAAACACGGTCAAAAAATTATTTTATATATATATATGAAGTTTGCTGAAGAAGAAAAAAATAGGGTCTTTTTTTTGCAAAGTAATAGGTTATAAAAGTGAAAATTAAAGGAACAATAGACGACTTAAAATTAAAAAAAATTAAAAAAAAGAATGAATGATCATAAAAATATATCTAGGACTTTCTCTGGTTTTGTTGTGAGTATCGTGGGTTCAGTTCATTTTTGGCTAGTTCCTTGGTCCGACTTATATTTCTCAAGATCTATAGGCACCTTCCTATGTAGTCCTAGTAACCACAGGGTTTTAATTTATTGCCTGTAGCTTCCAAGGCGATTCCCTCTGTTATAGCTTCTTTTGTTTGCTGGTCTCTTCAGTGTCTGGTTTACGCCCTGACACAAAGGGGACGGTGGAGGACACTTTTTTTTTTTAGGCTCACTTGTTCAATTGCACAGTGGGGAGGGAGGGAGGGATGCTGCAAACAAATAACACTGGCGTGCGCTCGCAGTGCCTCAGCCACACTGGGTCTGCCCCCGCTCACGGCGCGTGTAGCCTCCCTGCCCACACTGCTCGGGCTCTAGGTTGTTCCACCGGGAACAATCCGAGGCTGGCCCTGGGCTGCATGCACCTCCCAGGTCCAAGCCGCTCAGGTTCAGGCACTCGGGTAGTCCTCAGAGGCACAGACTCGGTTGGGCCTGCGTTTTGTGCTCTTCCCAGGTCCGAGCAGCTCAGGTGATGAGGTGTTTGGCGAGCGCCAATGTTGTGACTTATCGCCTCCCCGTCACTCGGTTATCTGGGTGTAAAACAGGCACACCTTCTCAGGCAGATGTTGACCGTCCAGATCCCCAAGAAGTTTTAGTTAGCAAAGAAGCCTGCTTACAGTTTTATAGATAATGTCTCTCTGGGGCTGCGATTGCCCCCTTCCGGCTCTGGCTGCCTGTCACCGGAGGGGGAAGGTCTGCAGCCGGCTATCTCTGTTCAGTCCTTTGTACCGTGCGCGGGCCTGGCGGTGTCTTAGGTTAGGGCTGGCTTTTTGCGTGGTAGATATCCCAGAGTCTGGTTTGCTAGCCCAAGTTATTTCGTTCAGATAGCGCTCAGGGTATTCAGGCCAGATTCTGACTCTAAGCGATGCAGCCCGCGCCGCGCCTCCCTGCCCAGCCCCTGCTTGCTAATGGTGTGAGCAGGCGTCTGCACTGCTTCGCGGCTGGGGGAGTTACCGTAGGGCTTGCAACCTGCGAGTTTTAATTGTTTATTTATTTTTATCCCCCTTATGTTGCCCTTTGTGCTTCCAAAGCTTGGCAAAGATTTGGCAGTGAAAAGCTTTCCTGGTGTTTGGAAACTTTTCTCTTTTTAAGACTATCTTCCCAGGACGGAAATCCCTCCCTCCCTCTTTTGTCTCTTTTTTTGTCTTTTATACTTTTTCCTACCTACTTTCCAAGAGTTGGGTTGCTTTTCTGGGTGCCTGATGTCCTCTGGCAGCATTCATAAGTTGTATTGTGGAATTTACTCGACGTTTAAATGCTCTTTTGATGAAATTGTTTGGGGGGGAAAGAGTTCTCCCCGTCCTACTCCTCAGCAATCTTGGCTCCTCTCTTGTGGAGTTTGGAGAGAGCACGCGGGATTGCTCTCCAGGCCATGCAGGAAAAGAAGGCCCTCATCTCGTGATGTCGGGGGAGTCTCGTGGTTTTTCTGGAGCTGCGGTGCCAGTGTGAGGTTTCTCACAAGGTACGACCAGGAGCTCAGGGAGCCTCTCGTGTGGTGTCAGGGAAGTCAAGTCTCCATACGAGTGGCGAGGGGGCGCACGTCATTGCTCTCGAGTCATGGTAGTGGAATCAGGGCTCAACACAATGAAAAAGGACGCTCGAGGTCTTTCTCGGGTTGCAGCAGGAAACCCTGGTTTCCCTCGACTTGTGCCTGTGACCTCAGGTAGCTTCTCAGGGTGCCTCTGAGAAGTCAGGGATACTATGGAGCTGGGAGAGGCCTCTCGGGACTCCACTGGGTTTGCTGCAATGGAAGAGGGCCTAATCTCGAGATCAGGAAGGAACCTCAGGGTTCCTCTCCATTTCTGACTCAGATCGCAGGGTCCCTGCAGACTTGGGACAGGAGAGTCAGGCCTCGTCTTGTGTGGAGGAATGGAACTCCGCTTGCCTCTCGAGTTGTTCAAGGAGTGACAGGCCACTTGGCGAGCTGTGTGTGGAACCTGCGGTTTTTTCCAGACAATGCATGGGGGTGTCAGTGCCCCTACGTGATGTGCTTTCATCCACAGGGTTGCCTTCGAAGTGGTGTGTGGGCATCGGGTTCTTATCAAGAGCGGACCGGGAAATCGGGGTCTTTTGGAATGCGGCACCACACACGAGGCTACGTCTCGAATTTCCTCGTGAGACGGGCCTCATGCTGAGGTGCCCCTGGAAGGTGGGGAAAGCCTTCCAGACAAAGCAGGTTAATCGACCCACCTGTCGCGATCAGGAGGGGAGAAGGGGCTCAGATGAAGTGGTGCCGGGAACCTCGGTGTTCCCCTCGAGTGAGACCAGTATGTCAGGGAACTTTTGGGGTCACATGAAGCTTGCCAAATACTGTTTCAAACTTCAAGACGAAACGTGGGACTTCTCTTGAGACGCTGTGGTGGGCAAGGGCCTCATCTTGTGATGAAGGGGAAACCATGTGGTTTTTTTCAAGTTGCGATGGGATTGTTGACTTATGACGGGGAATTCAGGCTTCCTCTTGTGTTGGCCCAGGGAAGTCCATTCTTCCATTCGAGTTGCCAGGGAGAGCTGGGTGGGAATTGCTCTCGAGTCACGGCAGGTCAAAATAGACCTCATCTAGGCTTGTGTCCAGGACCTAATGTTCCTCTCCAGGGGCGATAGGGATCACGGGGACGCATTCCAGACTCACCCACTGAGTCAGGCCTCGGCTCGAGGGGAAGCAAAGGATTCTGATATCCTCCTGGGTCGCGATAGGTATCTCTTGGAGCCCACTGAGTGGCCTCCATGGAGTCAAGCCTCCTGTGGAGTTTGGAGAGAGGACTCGGGATTCCTCTCCAGGCCATACAGGAAGAGAAGGCCCTCAGCTCGCAATGACGGGGGCGTCTTGTGGGTTTTCTCGAGTTGGGGCGCAAGTATGAGTTTTCTCACGAGGTACGACGGGGAGCTCAGGGAGCCTCTCGTGTGGCGCCAGGAAAGTCAGGTCTCTATGCGTGTGAAGAGGGGGAGCCCATAAATGCTCTCGAGTCATGGTAGGGAAATCGGGACTCAAGACGCGTTGAAGAAGGAGTCTCGAGGTCTTTCTCAGGTTGCGGCAGGAAACCCTGGGTTCCCTCGACTTGAACCGGTGACCTCAGGGAGCTTCTCAGGGTGCCTCTGAGAAGTCAGGCATACTGTGGACTTGGGAGGGGCTCTCGGAACTCCACTGGGTTTGGTGCAATGGCAAAGGTTCTCATCTCGAGTTGAGGCAGGAACCTAAGTGTTCCTCTCCATTTCAAACTCCGACCACAGGGTCCCTGAAGAGTTGGGACAGGAGAGTCAGGCCTCGTCTTGTGTGGAGGAATTGAACTCCGCTTGCCCCTCGAGTTGTTCACAGGATAACAGACCATTTGTCGAGCTGTGATTGGAACCTTCGGTTTTTTCCGTAAGATGCATGAGGGGGTCAGTGCCCCTTCGTGTTGTGCCTTCATCCACAGGGTTGCCTTCAAAGAGGGGTCCGGATATCGGGTTCTTATCAATAGCGGAGCAGGAAATCGGGGTCTTTCAGAACGTGGCACCATCCATGAGGCTACGTCTCGAATTTCTTCGTTAGACTGGTGTCATCCTGAGGTGCGCCATGAAGATCGGGAACCCCTTCCAGACAAAGCAGGGGAATCGACCATCTTGTCGCGACCAGGAGGAGTGAAAGGGCTCAGTTGAAGTCGTGCCGGGAACCTCGGTGTTCCCCTCGAGTGGGACCGGTGTGTCGGGAAACTTTTGGGGTCGCTTCAAGGGTGCCAAGTACCGTTTTGCACTTCAATACGGACTTGGGGCTTCACTTGACATGCTGTAGAGAGCAAGGGCCTCATCTTGGGATGACGGGGGAATCACGTGGTTTTTCTCAAGGTGCGGAGGGATTCTCGAGTTACGACGGGGAATTCAGGCTTCCTCTTGTGTTGGCCCAGGGAAGTCCAATCTTCCATTCGAGTTTCGAGGGAGAGCTGGGGTTTGCTCTTGAGTCACTGCAGGGCAAAAGAGACCTCATCTAGGCTTGTGTCCAGGACCTAATATTCCTCTCTAGGGCCGACAGCGATCTCGGGGTTGCATTCCAGACGCATCCTGGGAGTCAGAGCTCGACTCGAGGGGAAGCAAAGGACCCCGCTCTCCTCTTGAGTCGCCACAGGTGTCTCTTGGAGCCCACTGAGTGGCCTAAAGGGAGTCAAGCCCCCTGTGGAGTTTGGAGAGAGGACTTAGGATTGCTCTCCAGGCCATGCAGGAAAAGAAGGCCTTCATCTCGCGATGACGGAGGCGTATCGTGGGTTTTCTCGAGCTGGGGAGCCAGTGTGGGATTTCTCACGAGGTATGACGGGGAGTTCAGGTAGCCTCTCGTGTGGCCCCAGGGAAGTCAGGTCTCCATGGGCGGGGCAAGGGGGAGCGCGTCATTGCTCTCCAGTCAGGGTAGGGGAATCGGGCCTCATGACGGGTTGAAAAAGGACTCTCGATGTCTTTCTAGGGTTGCGGCAGGAAACCCTGGGTTCCCTTGACTTGTGCCGGTGACCTCAGGGAGCTTCTCAGGGTGCCTCTGAGAAGTCAGGGATACTGTGGATTTGGGAGAGGCCTCTCGGGACTCCTCTGGGTTTGGTGCAATGGAAGAGGGCCTCATCTCGAGTTGAGGCAGGAACCTCAGGGTTCTGCTCCTGACTTCCTGGAGCCGGATCTGACTCAGATAGCAGGGTCCCTGCTGAGTTTGCTCAGGAGTCAGGTCTCGTGTTCTGCGGAGGAATGGAACTCCGCTTACATCTCAAGTTGTTCAAGGATGACACCACTTTTCGTGATGTGTGTGGAACCTGCGGGTTTTTCGGAGATGCACGGGGGCGTCAGTGCTCCTTCCTGTTGTGCCTTCATCCACAGGGTTGCCTTCGAAGAGGTGTTCGGGCATCGTGTTCTCCTCAAGTGCGGACCGGGAAATCGGGGTCTTTCAGCATGTTGCACCACCCACTAGGCTACGTCTCGAATTTCCTCGTGAGATCGGCCTCATCCTGAGGTGCGCAGGAAAGTCTGGGAACCCTTTCCAGACAAAGCAGGGGAATCGACCCTCCTTTCGGGATCAGGAGAAGAGAAAGGGCTCAGATGAAGTAGTGCTGGGAACCTCGGTGCTCCCCTTGAGTGAAACTGGTAAGTCGGGTAACTTTTCGGGTTGCATCAAGGGTGCCAAGTACCGTTTCGCACTTAAAGATGGAACCTGGGACTTCTCTTGAGACGCAGTAGTGGGCAAGGGCCTCATCTAGCGCTGACGGGGGACCCACGTGTTTTTTCTCGAGTTGCGGCCGGATTCTTGAGTTACGATGGGGAATACAGGTTTCCTCTTGTGTTGGCCCAGGGAAGTCCAATCTTCCATTCGAGTTGCAAGTGAGAGCTGGAGATTGCTCCTGAGTCACTGCAGGGCAAAATAGAGCTCATCTAGGTTTGTGTCCAGGACCCAGTTTTTCTCTCCAGGGGCGACAGGGATCTTGGGGTTGCATTCCAGACTCACCCGGGGAGTCAGGCCTCGTCTCGAAGGGAATGAATGGACTCCGCTCTCCTCTCGAGTCGCGACGGGTATCCCTTGGAGCCCAAGAGTGGCCTAAATGGAGTTAAGCCTCCTGTGGAGTTTGGAGAGAGGACTCGGGATTGCTCTCTAGGCCATGCAGGAAAAGAAGGCCCTCATCTCGCGATGACGAGGGCGTCTCGTGGGTTTTCTCAAGGTGCAGTGCCTGGTTGGGGTTTCTCACGAGATAGGACGGGGAGCTCAGGGAGACTCCTGTGGTGCCACGGAAGTCAGGTCTCCATGGACGTGGCGAGGGGGAGCGCCTCATTGCTCTCAAGTCATGGTAGGGGAATCGAGCCTCAAGACGCTTCGAAGAAGAACTCTCGAGGTCTTTCTCGGGGTGTGGCAGGAAACCCTGGGTTCCCTCGACTTGTGCCCATAACCTCAGGGAGCTTAGCGGGGTGCCTCTGAGAAGTCAGGGATACTGTGGAATTGAGAGGGGCTTCTCGGGACTTCACAGGGACTGGTGCAATTGAAGAGGACCTAATCTCGGATTGAGGCAGTAACGTCAGGGTTCCTCTCCATTTCTGACTCGGATAGCAGGGTCCCTGCAGAGTTGGGACAGGAGAGTCAGACCTCGTCTTGTGCGGAGTAATGGAACTCCGCTTGCCTCTCGAGTTGTTCACGGGATGACAGGCCACCTGTCGAGTTGTATGTGGAACCTGCGGTTTTGGGGGACGATGCACAGGGGTGTCTGTGCCCCTTCGTGTTGTGCCTTCATCCACAGGGTTACCTTCGAAGAGGTGACCGGGCATCGGGATCTTATCAATAGCGGACCAGGAAATCGGGGTCTTTCGGCATGTGGCACAACACACGAGGCTACGTCTCGAATTCCCTCGTGAGACTGGCCTCATCCTGAGGTTTTCCGGGAAGTCTGGGAACCCCTTCCAGACAAAGCAGGGGAATCGACCCTCCTGTCGCCATCAGGAGGGGAGAAGAGGCGCAGCTGAAGCGGTGCTGGGAACCTCCGTGTTCTCCTCGAGTGAGACCGGGGTGTCAGGGAAATTTGGGGGTCGCATCAAGGGTGCCAAGTACCGTTTCACACTTCAAGACGGAACATGGGACTTCCCTGGAGACGCTATAGCTGACAGGGGCCTCATATTTCGATGACTGAGGAACCACGTTGTTTTTCTCCAGTTGCCGCGGGATTCTCGAATTACAGTGGGAATACAGGCTTCCTCTTGTGTTGGCCCAGGGAAGTCCAATCATCCATTCGAGTTGCGAGGGAGAGCTGGGGATTGCACTTGAGTCAATGCAGGACAAAAAAGGCCTCATTTAGGCTTGTGTCCAGGACCGAGTTTTCCTCTACAGGGGCGACACGGATCTCGGGATCCCATTCCAGACTCACCCAAGTAGTCAGGCCTCGGCTCGAGGGGAAGCAACGGACTCCGCTCTCCTCTAGAGTAGCGACGTGTATCTCTTGGAGGCTACTGAGTGGCCTAAAGGGAGACAGGCCTCCAGTGGAGTTTGGAGAGTGGACTCGGGATTGCTCTCTAGGTCATGCAGGAAAAGAAGGCCCTCATCTTACGATGATGGGGGCGTCTCGTGAGTTTTCTCGAGCGGCGGTGCCAGTGTGGGGTTTTCATGAGGTAGGACGGGGAGCGCAGGGAGCCTCTCGTGTGGCGCCAGGGAAGTTAGGTTTCAATGGGCGTGGCGAGGGAAATGCGTCATTGCTCTCCAGTCATTGTAGGGTATCGGGCCTCAAGACGCGGTAAAGAAGGACTCTCGAGGTCTTTCTCAGAATGCAGCAGGAAACCCTGGGTTCACTCGACTTGTGCCAGTGACCGCAGAGAGCTTCTGAGGGTGCCTCTGAGAAGTCAGGGATACTGTGGAGTTGGGAGGGGCCTCTCGGGACTCCACTGGGTATGGCGCAATGGAAGAGGGCCTCATTTCGAGTTGATGCAGGAACGTCAGGTTTCATCTACATTTCTGACTCCGATCGCACGGTCCCTGCAGAGTTGGGAAAGGAGAGTCAGGCCTTCTCTTGTGTGCAGGGACGGAACTCCGCATGCCTCTCTAGTTCTTCAAGGGATGACAGGACACTTGTCGATCTGTGTTTGGAATCTGCGTGTTTTTCCGTACTATGCATGGGGATGTCAGTACCCCTTCGTGTTGTGCATTCATCCACAGGTTTGCTTTCGAAGAGGTGCCCGGGCATCGGGTTCTTATTAAGAGCGCACCGGGAAATCGGGGTCTTTCCGCATGTGGCACCACCCACCAGGCTACATCTCGGATTTCCTAGTGAGACCGGCCTCATCCTGAGGTGCGCCGGGAAGGTCGGAACCCCTTGCAGACAAAGCAGGGGAATCGACCCTCCTGTCTCGATCAGGAGGGGAGAAGGGGCACAGATGAGGTGATGCCGGGAACCTCGGTGTTCCCCTCCAGTGAGACCAGTGTGTTGGGGAAATTTTGGGGTCGCATCAAAGGTGCCAAGTACCGTATCGCACTTCAAGATGGAACGTAAGACTTCTTTTGAGACGCTGTAGCGGCAATGGCCGCATCTTGCGATGAAGAGGGAACGACGTGGTTTTTCTCGAGTTGTGGCGGGATTCTTGAGTTACAACGGGAAATTCAGGCTTCCTCTTCTGTTGGCCCAGGGAAGTCCAGTCTTCCATTCGAGTTTCGAGGGAGAGTTGGGGATTGCTCTAGAGTCACTGCAGGAAAAAAGAGACCTCATCTAGGCTTGTGTCCAGGACCTAATGTTTCTCTCCAGGGGCGACAGGGATCTCCGGTTCGTATATCAGACTCACCCGAGGAGTCAGGCCTCGCCTCGAGGGGAAGGAAAAGACTCCACTCTCCTCTCGAGTCGCGACGGGTATGTCTTGGAGTCCACTGAGTGACCAAAATGGAGTCAAGCCTACTGTGGAGTTTGGAGAGAGGACTCGGGATTGCTCTCCAGGCCGTGCTAGAAAAGAAGGATATCATGTCGCGAAAACAGGGGCGTCTCGTGGGTTTTCTCTATCTGCGTCGCCAGTGTGGGGTTTCTCACGAGGTATGAAGGGGAGCTCAGGGAGCCTCTCGTGTGGCGCCAGGGAAGTCAGGGCTTCATGAGTGTAGCAGAGGGAGTGCGTCATTGCCCTCGAGTCATGGTAGGGGAATCAGGCCTCAAAGCGTGTTGAAGAAGGACTCTTGAGTTCTTTCTATGGTGGCGGCAATAAACCCTGGGTTCACTCGAATTGTGCTGGTGACCTCAGGGAGCTTCTCAGGGTGCCTCTGAGAAGTCAGGGATACTGTGGAGCTGGGACGCGTCTCTTGGGACTCCACTGGGTTTCGTGCAATGGAAGAGGTCCTAATCTCGAGTGGAGGCAGGAACCTCAGCGTTCCTCTCGTGACTTCACTGGCGCTGGTCTGATTCGGATTGCAAAGTCCCTGCAGAGTTGGGACAGGAGAGTCAGGCCTCGTCTTGTGTAGAGGAATGAAACCCCACTTGCCTCTCGAGTTCTTCAGGGGTGACAAGCCACTTGTTGAGCTGTATGTAGAACCTGCGGGTTTTTCCAGACGATGCACGAGGGTGTCAGTGCCCCTTTGTGTTGTGCCTTCATCCACAGGGTTGCCTTCGAAGAGGTGTCCAGGCATCGGGTTCTTATCAAGAGCATACCGGGAAATCATAGTCTTTTGGCATGTGGCACCACCCGCGAGCTACGTCTCAAATTTCCTCGTGAGACCGGCCTCATCCTGAAGTGCCCCGTGATGGTCGGGAACCCCTTACAAACAAAGCAGAGGAAGTGACCCTCCTATCTCGAACAGGAGGGGAGAAGGGGCTCAGATAAACTGGTGCCGGGAACCTCGGTGTTCACCTCGAGTGAGACCGATATTTCGGGGAACTTTTGGGGTCACATCAAGGGTGTCAAGTATCGTTTCGCACTTCAAGACGGAACGTGGGACTTTTCTTGAGAAGCTGTAGCGGGCAAGGGCCTCATCTTGCGATGACAAGGGAACCAAGTGTTTTTTCTCGAGTTGCGGCGGGATTCTCGAGTTACGAAGGGGAATTCAGGCTTCCTCTTGTGTTGGCCCAGGGAAGTCCAATCTTCCATTCGAGTTGTTAGGGAGAGCGGGGGATTGCTCTCGAGTTACAGAAGGGCAAAAGAGACCTCATCTAGGCTTGTTTCCAGGATCTAATGTTGCTCTCCAGGGGAGATAGGGATCTCGGGGTTGCATCCCAGACCCACCTGGTGAGTCAGGCCTTGTCTCGAGGAGAAGCAAAGGACTCCATTCTCCTCTCGAGTCGCGACGGGTATCTCTTGGAGCTCACTAAGTGGCCTAAAGGGAGTCAAGCCTCCTGTGGAGTTTGGAAAGAGGATTCGGGATTCCTCTCCAGGCCATGCAGGAAAAGAAGGCCCTCATCTCGCGATGACAGGGGCGTATGGTGGGTTTTCTCGAGCTGCGCCATCAGTGTGGGGTTTCTCACGAGGTACGACAGGGAGCTCAGGGAGCCTCTCTTATGGCGCCAGGGAAGTCAGGTCTCCATGTGCGTGGCGAGGGGGTGCGTGTCATTTCTATAGAGCCATGGAAGCAGATTCGGGCTTCAAGACACGTTGAAGTAGGACTCTCGAGGTCTTTTTCCCATTGTGGCAGGAAACCCTGGGTTCCCTCGACATGTGCCGGTGACCTCATGGAGCTTCTCCGGGTGCCTCTGAGAAGTCAGGGGTACTGTGGAGTTGAGAGGGGCCTCTCTGGACTCCACTGGGTTTGGTGCAATGGATGAGAGCCTCATCTCGAGTGGAGGCAGGAACCTCATGTTTCCTCTCCTGGGTTTCCTGTCGCTGGTACTGACTCGGATCGCAGTTTCCCTGCAGAGTTGGTACAGAAAATCAGGTCTCGTCTTGTGTGGAGGAATGGAACTCCACTTGCCTCTCGAGTTGTTCATGGGCTGACAGACCACTTGTCGAACTGTGTTTGTAACCTGCGGGTTTTTCTGGACGATGCACGGGGGTGTCAGTGCCCCTTCGTGTTGTGCTTTCATCCACAGGTTTTCCTTCGTAAAGGTGTCAGGGCATCACGTTCTTATCAAGAGCAGACCGGGAAATCGGGGTCTTTTGGCTTGTGGCACCACCCACGAGGCTATGTCTCGAATTTCCTCGTGAGACCTGCCTCATCCTTAGGTGCGCCGGAAAGGTCGGGAACCCCTTCCAGACATAGCAGGGGAATCGACACTCCTGTTGTGATCACGAGGGGAGAAGGAGCTCAAATGAAGTGGTTCCGGGAACCTCGGTGTTCCTTTCCAGTGAGACCGGTATGTCGGGGAATTTTGAGATTGCATCAAGGGTGCCAAGTACCGTTTCGCACTTCAAGACAGAACGTGGGACTTCTCTTGAGTCGCTGTAGCGGGCAAGGGCCTCATCTAGCGCTGATGGGGGAACCACGTGGATTTTCTCGAGTTTCGGTGGGATTCTCGAGTTACGGTGTCGAATTCAGGCTTCCAATTGTATTGGCCCAGGGAAGTCCAATCTTCCATTCGATTTGCGAGGGAGAGCTGGCGATTGCTCTCTAGTAACTGCAGTGCAAAATAGACCTCATCTAGGCTTGTGTCCAGGACCGAATTTTCCTCTCTAGGTGCGACAGGAACTCGGGGTTGCATTCCAGACTCACACGGGGAATCAGGCCTCGTCTCGAGGGGAAGCAAAGGACTCCGCTCTCCCTTCAAGTCCTGACAGGTATCTCTTGGAGCCAACTGAGAGGCCTAAAGAGAGTCAAGCCTCCTGTGGAGTCTGGAGAGAGGACTCGGTTTTGCTCTCCATGCCAGGCAGGAAAGAAGTCTCTCATCTCGTGATGACGGGGGCGTATCGTGGGTTTTCTCGAGCTGCGGTGCCTGAATGGGGTTTCCGAAGAGGAACGACGGGGAGCTCAGGGAGACTCTCTTCAGGCGTCAGGGAAGTCAGGTCTCCATGCGCATGGCGATGGGGAGCGGGTCTTTGCTCTCGAGTCATGGTAGGGGAATCAGGCCTCAAGACGCGCCGAAGGACTCTCAAGGTCTTTCTCGGTTCGCAGCAGGAAACCCTGTGTTCCCTCGACTTGTGCCGGTGACCTCAGGTAGATTCTCAAGGTGCCTCTGAGAATTCAGGGATACTATGCAGCTGGGAGAGGCCTCTCGGGACTCCACTGGGTTTGGTGCAATGGAAGAGGGCCTCATCTCGAGTTGAGGCAGGAACCTCAGGTTTCCTCTCCATTTCTGACTCGGATGGCAGGGTCCCTGAAGAGTTGGGACAGGAGAGTCAGGCCTCGTTTTGTGTGGAGGAAACGAACTCTGCTTGCCTATCGAGTTGTTCATGGGGTGACATTCCACTTGTCGAGCTGTGTGTAGAACCTGCGTGTTTTTCTGTATGATGCACGGGAGTTTTAGTAACCCTTCTGTGGTGCCTTCATCCACAGGGTTGCCTTCGAAGTGGTGTCCGGGCATCGGGTTCTTATCCAGAGTGGACCGAACAATCGGGGTCTTTTGGCATGTGGCACCACCCACGAGGCTACGTCTCGAATTTCCTCCTGAGAAAGGCCTCATCCTTAGGTGTGCCGGGATGGGCGGGAACTCCTTCCAGGCAAAGCAGGGGAATTTACCCTCCTGTCGTGATCAGGAGGGGAGAAAGTGATCAGATGAAGTGGTGCCGGGAACTTCGGTGTTCCCCTCGGTGAGAACGGTGTGTCGGGGAACTTTTGGGGTTACATCAAGGGTGAAAAGTAGCATTTCGCACTTCAAGACGGAACGTGGGACTTCACTTGAGACGCTGTAGCGGGCCAGGGCCTCATCTTGGGATGACGAGTGAACCACGTGGTTTTTCTCGCATTGCGGCGGGAGTCTCGAGTTTCGACGGGGGATTCAGATTTCCTCCTGTGTTGGCCCATGGAAGTCCAATCTTTCATTCGAGTTTCGAGGGTGAGCTGGGATCCCACTCGAGTCACTGCGGGGCAAAATAGACCATATCTAGGCTTGTGTCCAGGACCGAATATTCCTCTCCAGGGGTGACAGGGATCTCGGGGTGGCATTCCAGACTCACCCGGGAAGTCCGGCCTTGTTTCTAGGGGAAGCAAAGTACTCCTGTTTCCTCTCGAGTCGCGACGGGTACCTATTGAGCGCACTGAGTAGCCTTAGTGAGTCAAGCCTCCCGTGGAGTTTGGAGAGACGACTCGGGATTGCCCTCCAGGCCATGCAGTTAATGATGGCCCTCATCTCACTATAATGGGGGCGTCTTGTGGGTTTTCTCGAGCTGCGGCGCCAGTGTGGGGTTTCTCACGAGGTACGACGGGGACCTCAGGGAGCCTCTCGTGAGGTGCCAGGGAAGTTAAGTCTCCATGCGCATGGGTACTGGGAGCGCTTCATTGCTCTTGAGACATGGTAGGGGAATCGGGCCTCAAGATGCATCAAAGAAGGACTATCCAATCTTTCTCGGGTTGCGGCAGGAAACCCTGGGTTCCATCAACTTGTGCCGGAGATCTCAGGGAGCTTGTCAGGGTGCCTCTGAGAAGTCAGGGACACTGTGGGTTGGAGGGAGCTCTCGGGACTCCAGTGGTTTTGATGCTATGGAAGAGGGCCTCATCTTGAGTTGAGGCAGGAACCTCAGGGTTCCTCTCCATTTCTGATTCGGATTGTAGGGTCCCAGCAGATTTGGGACAGGAGAGTCAGGCCTCGTCCTGTGTGGAGAATGGAACTCAGCTTGCCTCTCGAGTTGTGCACGGGGTGACAGACCACGTGTCGAGCTGTGTGTGGAACCTGTAGGTTTTTCCGGACGGTGCACGGGTGTGTCTGTGCCCCTTCGTGTTGTGCCTTCATCCACAGGGTTGCCTTCTAAGGGGTGTCCAGGCATCGGGTTCTTATCAACAGCGGGCCGGGCAATCGGAGTCTTTCGGCATGTGGCACCACCCACGAGGCTACGTCTCGAACTTCCTCGTGAGACCGGCATCATCCTGAGGTGCGCCGTTAAGGTCGGGAAACCCTTGCAGACAAAGCAGGGGAATCGACCCTCCTGTCGTGATCAGGAGGGGAGAAGGCGTTCAAAAGAAATGGTGCCGGGAACTTCGGTGTTCCCCTCAAGTGAGACCAGTATGTTGGGGAACTTTTGGGGTCGCATCAAGGGTGCCAAGTACTGTTTCGCACTTCAAGATGGAACGTGGGACTACTCTTGAGACGCTGTAGCGGGAAAGTGCCTCATATTGCGATGATGGGGCAACCACTTGGTTTTTCTCGAGTTACGGCGGGATTCTCGAGTTACGACGGGGATTTCAGGCTTCCTCTTGTGTTGTCCCAGGGAAGTCCAATCTTCAATTCGAGTTGCGAGGGAGAGCTGGGGATTGCGCACGAGTCACTGTAGGGAAAAAGAGACCTCATCTTGGCTTGTGTCCAGGATCTAATGTTCCTCTCCAGGGGCGACAGGGATCTCGGGGTTGCATTCCAGACTCACCCGGGGAGTCAGGCCTCATCTCGAGGGGAAGCAAATGACTCCACTCTCCTCTCGAGTCGCGACGGATATGTCTTGGAGCCCACTGAGTGGCCTACAGGGAGCCAAGCTTCCTGTGGATTTTGGAGAGAGGACTCGGTATTGCTCTCCAGGCCATGCAGAAAAAGAAGGCCCTCATCTCGCGATGACAGGGGCATCTCGTGGGTTTTCTCGAGCTGAGGCACAAGTGTGGTGTTTCCCACGTGGTAAGGCTGGGAGCTCAGGGAGCATCTTGTGCGGCGCCAGGGAAGTCAGGTCTCCATGCGCGTGGCGAGGGGGAGTGGGTCATTGCTCTCTTGTCATGATAGGGGATTTGGACCTCAAGACGCATTGAAGAAGGACTCTCAAGGTCTTTCTCAGGTTGTGGCAGGAAACCATGGGTTCCCTCGACTCATGCATGTTACGTCAGGGAGCTTCTCAGGTGCCTCTGTGAAATCAGGGATACTGTGGAGTTGGGAGTGACCTCTCGGAACTCCACTGGGTTTGGTGAAATGGAAAAAGGCATCATCTTTAGATAAAGCAGGAACATCAGGTTTCCTCTTCATTTCTGCCTCGGATCGCATGTTCCTGCAGAGTTGGGAGAGGAGAGTCAGGACTCATCTTGTGTGGAGGAATGGAAATCCGCTTGCATCTCGAGTTGTTCACGGGGTGACAGGCCTCTTGTAGAGCTGTATGTGGAACCTGTGGGTTTTTCTGGACGATGCACAGGGGTGTCAGTGCCCCTTTTGTTGTACCTTCATCCACAGGGTTGTCTTCAAAGAGGTGTCTGGTCATCGGGTTCTTCTCAAGAGTGTACTGGGAAATCGGGGTCTTTCGGCATGTGGCACCCCCCACGAGGCCACGTCTCGAAATTTCCCATGAGTCCGGCTTCATCCTGAGGTGCGCCGTGAATGTCGGGAACCCCTTTAAGTCAAAGCAGGGGAATCGACCCTCTTGTCGCTATCAGGAGGGGAGAAGGGGCTCAAAAGAAGTGGTGCCGGGAACCTCGGTGTTCCCCTCAAATGAAACCGGTGTGTCGGGGAACATTTGGGGTCGCATTAAGGGTGCCAAGTAACGTTTTGCACTTCAACACGGAACGTGGGACTTCTCTTGAGACGCTGTAGTGAGCACGGGCCCCATCTTGTGATGACGGGGGAACCACGTGGTTTTTCTCGAGTTGCGGCAGGGAATTCAGGCTTCCTCTTGTGTTGGCCCAGGGAAGTCCAAATTTCCATACGAGTTGAGAGCTAGAGCTGGGGGTTGGTTCGAGTTATTGCAGGGCAAAAGAGACCTCATCTAGGCTTGTGTCTAGGACCTAATGTTCCTTTCAAGGGGCAACAGGGATCTCGGAGTTGCATTCCAGATCCTCCCGAGGAGTCAGGCCTCTTCAAGAGGGTAATGAATGGACTCCCCTCTCCTCTTGAGTCGCGACGGGTATCTCTTAGAGCCCATTGTGTGGCCTAAAGGGAGTCAAGCCTCCTGTGGAGATTGGAGAGAGGACTCGGGATTGCTCTCCAGGCCATGCAGGAAAAGAAGGCCCGCATATCGTGATGACAGGGGCGTCTTGTGCATTTTCTCGAGGTGCGGTGCCAGGATGGGGTTTCTCACAAGATACGATGGGGAGCTCAGGGAGTCTCTCGTGTGGTGACAGGAAAGTCAGGTCTCCATGCACGTGTGGAGGGGGAGCGTGTCATTGCTCTCGAGTCATGGTAGGGGCATCGGGCCTCAAGAGGCGTTGAAGAACGACTCTCAAGGTCTATCTCCGGTTGCGGCAGGAAACCCTGGTTTTTCTCGACTTGTGCCGGTGACCTCAGGGAGCTTAACATGGTGCCTCTGAGAAGTCAGGGATTCTGTGGAGTTGGGAGGGGCCACTCGGGACACCACTGGGTGTGGTATAATGCAAGAGGGCCTCATCTCGTGTTGAGGAAGGAACCTCAGGGTTCCTCTCCATTTCAGACTCCGATCTCAGGATTCCTGCAGAGTTGGGACAGGAGAGTCAGGCCTCGTATTCTGTGGAGAAATGAAACTTAGCTTGCCTCTCGAGTTGTTCACGAGGTAACAGATCACTTGTCGAGCTGTATGTGGAACCTGCAGAATTTTCCAAAAGATGCATGGGTGTGCAGGGCCCCTCCTTATTGTGCCTTCATCCAACGGGATACATTCGAAGAAGTGTACGAGCATCGGGTTCTTATTAATAGCGGACCAGGAAATGGGGTCTTTCCGCATGTGGCACCACCCACGAGGCTACATCTCCAGTTTCTTCGTGAGACCGGCCTCATTCTGAGGTGCGCTGGGAAGATCGGTAACACCTTCCAGACAAAGCAGGAGAATCGACATTCCTGTTGCAATCAGGAGGGGTAAAGGGGCTCAAATGATGTGGTGTGGGGAACATGGGTGTTCCCCTCGAGTGAGGCATGTACGTTGGGGAACTTTGCGGGTGCCATCATGGGTGCAGAGTACCATTTTGCACTTCAGTAGGTACGTGGGACTTCTTTTGAGACGCCGTGGCGGGCAAGGGGCTCATGCTGCGAAGACGATGGAACCACGTGGTTTTTCTCGAGTTGCGGCGGGATTCTCGAGTTACGACGGGGATTTCAGGCTTCCTCTTGTGTTGGCCCTGGGAAGCCCAAACTTCCCTTCGAGTTGCGAGCGAAAGCTGGGGGTTGTGCTCGAGTCACTGCAGGGCCAAAGAGACCTTATCTAGGCGTGTGTCCAGGACCTAATAGTCCTCTCATGGGAAGACAAGGATCTCGGGGTCGCACTCCAGACTCCACCGGGGAGTCAGGCTTCACCTCGAGGGGAAGCAAAGGACTGCGCTCTCCTCTCGAGCCACGACGCGGATCTCTTGGAGCCCACTGAGTGGCCTCAAGGGAGTCAAGCCTCCTCTTCAGTTTGGAGAGAGGACTCGGGATTGCTCTCCAGGCCATGCAGGAAAAGAAGGACCTCAGCTCGCGAGGAAGGGGGCGTCTCAGGTGTTCCTCGAGCTGCGGCGCCCATGGGGGTTTTCTCCGGAGGCACGACGAGGATCTAAGGGAGACTCTCGTTCGGCACCAGGGAAGTCAGGTCTCCATGCGCGTGGCGAGGGGGAGCGCGTCATGGCTCTCGAGTCACGGGAGGGCACTAGGGCCTCGAGACGCATTGAAGAAGGACTCTCGAGGTCTTTGTCGGGGGGCGGCGGGAAACCCTCGTTTACCTCGTGTTCTGCCGGGGACTTTAGGGAACTTCCCAGGGTGCCTCTGAGAGGCGAGGGATCCTCTGGAGGTGGAGGGGCCCCTCGGGACTCCGCTGGGTCTGGCGCAACGGAAGAGGGCCTCACCTCGAGGGGAGGCAGGAACCTCAGGCTTCCTCTCCGTTTCGGACTCCGACCGCAGGGTCCCTGCAGAGTTGGGACAGGAGAGTCAGGCCTCGTCTTGTCTGAGGAAGGGAACCCCGCTGGCCTCTCGAGTTGCTCAGGGGGTCTCAGGCCCGTCGTCGAGCTGTGTGTGGAACCCGCGGGTCTTTGCGGACGATGCCCGGGGGTGGCAGTGCCCCTTCGTGTTGTGCCTTCACCCACAGGGTTGCCTTCGAAGAGGGGTCCGGGCCTCGGGTCCTTCTCAAGAGCGGACCGGGGAATCGGGGGCGTTCGGCATGTGGCACCACCCACGTGGCTCGTCTCGAATTTCCTCGTGAGACCGGCCTCATCCTGAGGTGCGCCGGGAAGGCCGGGAACCCCTTCCAGACCACGCAGGGGAATCGCCTCTCCTGTCGCGATCAGGAGGGGAGAAGGGGCTTAGAGGAAGCGGTGCCGGGACCCTCGGTGTTCCCCTCGAGGGAACTCGGCGTGTCGGGGAAATTTTGGGGGTCGCATGAAGGCTGTCAGGGACCGTTTCGCCCTTCAGGGCGGAACAGGGGAGTTCCCTTGAGACGCCGTGGCGGGCAAGGGCCTCATCTTGCCAAGAGGTGGGAACCACGTGGTTTTTCTCGAGTTGCGGCGGGATTCTCGAGTAACGACAGGGATCTCAGCCTTCCCCTTGGGTTGGCCCTGGGAAGCCCAATCTTCCCCTCGGGTTGCGAGGGAAAGCTGGGGGTTGCGCTCGAGTCACTGCAGGGCCGAAGAGACCTCACCTAGGCGTGTGTCCGGGACCTAATATTCCTCTCCAGGGAAGGCAGGGACCTCGGGGTTGCATTCCAGGCTCCCCCGGGGAGTCAGGCCTCGTCTCGAGGGGAAGCCAAGGACTCCGCTCTCCTCTCGAGTCGCGACACGGGTCTCTTGGAGCCCCCTGAGCGGCCTCAAGGGAGTCCAGCCTCCTCTTCCGTTTGGAGAGAGGACCCGGGGTTGCTCTCCAGGCCATGCAGGAAAAGAAGGCCCTCAGCTCGCGAGGACGGGGGCGTCTCAGGGGTTTCCTCGAGCTGCGGCGCCCGTGGGGGTTTTCTCCCGAGGCACGACGAGGATCTCAGGGAGCCTCTCGTGCGGCGCCAGGGAAGTCAGGTCTCCATGCGCGTGGCGAGGGGGAGCGCGTCCTGGCTCTCGAGTCACGGGAGGGGCCTAGGGCCTCGAGACGCGTTGAAGAAGGACTCTCGAGGTCTTCCTCGGGGGGCGGCGGGAAACCCTCGTGTCCCTCGCCTTCTGCCGGGGACCTTAGGGAACTTCCCAGGGTGCCTCTGAGAGGCGAGGGATCCTGTGGAGGTGGCGGGGCCCCTCGGGACTCCGCTGGGTCTGGCGCAACGGAAGAGGGCCTCACCTCGAGGGGAGGCAGGAACCTCAGGCTTCCTCTCCGTTTCGGACTCCGACCGCAGGGTCCCTGCAGAGTTGGGACAGGAGAGTCAGGAATCGTCTTGTCTGAGGAAGGGAACTCCGCTTGCCTCTCGAGGTGCTCAGGGGGTCTCAGGCCCCTTGTTGAGCTGTGTGTGGAACCTGCGGGTATTTCCGGAAATGCACGACGGTGACAGTGCCCCTTCGTGTTGTGCCTTCACCCACTGGGTTGCCTTCGAAGAGGTGTCTAGGCCTCGGCTTCTTTTTAAGAGCGGACCGGGAAATAGGGGTCTTTCAGCATGTGGGACCACCCACGGGGCTAGTTTCAAATTTCCTAGTGAGGAAGGCTTCATCCTGACGTGTGCCGGGAAGGCCGGGGACCCTTCCAGACAACGCAGGGGGATCGACTCTCCTGTCGCCATCAGGAGGGGAGAAGGGGCTCAGATGAAGTGGGGCCGGAACCCTCGGTGTTACCCTCGAGGGAAACCGGCGTGTGGGGGACTTTTGGTGGTTGCATGAAAGGAGTCAGGTACCATTTCGCAGTTCAGGACAGAACCCGGGACTTCCCTTGAGACGCCGTAGCGGGCAAGGGCCTCATCTTGCGAAGACGTTGGAACCATGTGGATTTTCTCGAGTTGCGGCGGGATTCTAGAGTTACGACGGGGATTTCAGGCTTCCTCTTTTGTTGGCCCCGGGAAGCCTAATCTTCCATTCGAGTTGCGAGGGAAAGCTTGGGGTTGCACTCGAGTCACTGCAGGGCCAAAGAGACCTCATCTAGGCCTGTGTCCGGGACTTAACGTTCCTCTCAAGGGAAGACAGGGATCTCAGGGTGGCGTTCCAGACTCCCCCGGGGAGTCAGGCCTAGATTCGAGGGCAAGCAAAGGATGCCGCTCTCCTCTCAAGTCGCGACGCAGATCTCTTGGAGCCCACTGAGTGGCCTCAATGGAGTCAGGCCTTCTCTTCAGTTTGGAGAGAGGACTCAGGATTGCGGTCTGGGTCAGGCAGGAAAAGAAGGCCCTCACCTCGCGAGGATGGGGGCTTCTCAGGGGTTTCCTTGAGCTGAGGCGCCCGTGGGGGTTTTCTCACGAGGCAAGACGAGGATCTCAGGGAGCCTCTCGTGCGGTGCCAGGGAAGTCAGGTCTCTGTGCGCGTGGCGAGGGGGAGCGCGTCATGGCTCTCGAGTCATGGGAGAGGACTAGGGCCTCCAGACGCGTTGAAGAAGGACACTCGAGGTCTTTCTGGGGTTGCGACGGGAAAGCCTCATTTCCCTCGACTTCTGCCGGGGACCTGAGGGAACTTCCCAGGGTGCCTCTGATAGGTGAGGGATGCTGTGGAGTTGGCGGGGCCTCTCGGGACTCCGCTGGGCTTGGCGCAATGGAAGAGGGCCTCATCTCGAGGGGAGACAGGAAACTTAGGCTTCCTCTCCTTTTCGGACTCCAACCACAGGGTCCCTGCAGAGTTGGGACAGGAGAGTCAGGCCTCGTCTTGTCCGAGGAAGGGAACTCCGCTTGCCTCTCGAATTGCTCAGGGTGTCTCACGCACCTCGTCGAGCTGTGTGTGGAAACCGCGGGTTTTTCCGGACGACTCACGGGGGTGTCAGTGCCCCTTCGAGTGGTACCTTCACCCACAGGGTTGCCTTCGAAGAGGGGTCCGGGCCTCAGGTCCTTCTCAAGAGCGGACCGGGGAATCGGGGGCGTTCGGCATGTGGCACCACCCACGTGGCTCGTCTCGAATTTCCCCGTGAGACCGGCCTCATCCTGAGGTGCGCCGGGAAGGCCGGGAACCCCTTCTGGACCACGCAGGGGAATCGCCTCTCCTGTCGCGATCAGGAGGGGAGAAGGGCCTCAGATGAAGCTGTGCCGGGACTCTCGGTGTTCCCCTCGAGGGAACCCGGCGTGTCGGGGAACTTTTGGGTGTCGTACGAAGGGTGTCAGGTACCGTTTCGCACTTCAGGGTGGAACATGGGACTTCCCTTGAGACGCCGTAGTGGGCAAGGGCCTCATCTTGCGAAGACGTTGGAACCACGTGTTTTTTCTCGAGTTGCGGCGGGATTCTCGAGTGACGACGGGGATTACAGGCTTCCTCCTCTGTTGGCCCTGGGAAGCCCCGTCTTCCATTCGAGTGGTGAGGGAAAGCTGGGGGCTGCCTTGAGTCACTGCAGGGCCAAAGAGACCTCATCTAGGCGTGTGTCCAGGACCTAATGTTCCTATCCAGGGAAGGCAGGGATCTCGGGGTTGCATTCCAGGATCCCCCGGGGTGTCAGGCCTCGTCTCGAGGGGAAGCCAAGGACTCCGCTGTCCTCCCGAGTCGCGACGCGGATCTCTTGGAGCCCCCTAGTGGCCTCAGTGGAGTCAAGCCTCCTCTTCATTTTGGAGAGAGGGCTCGGGATTGTTCTCCAGGCCATGTAGGAAAAGAAGGCCCTTCACCTCGTGAGGACGGGGGCGTCTCAGGGGTTTCCTCGAGCTGCGGCGCCCTTGGGGGTTTTCTCGCGAGGCACGACGAGGATCTCAGGGAGCCTCTCGTGCGGCGCCAGGGAAGTCAGGTCTCCCTGCGCGTGGCGAGGGGGAGCGCGTCATGGCTCTCGAGTCACGGGAGGGGAGTAGGGCCTCGAGACGCGTTGAAGAGGGACTATCGAGGTCTTTCTCGGGTTGTGTCGGGAAAAGTCATTTCCCTCGCCTTCTGCTGGGGACCTTAGGGAACTTCACAGGGTGTCTCTGAGAGTTGATGGATACTGTGGAGTTGGCGGGGCCTCTCGGGACTCCGCTGGGTTTGTCGCAATGGAAGAGGGCCTCATCTCGAGGGGAGGCAGGAACCTCAGACTTCCTCTCTGTTTCGGCCTCAGACCGCAGGGTCCCTGCAGAGTTGGGACAGGAGAGTCAGGCTACGTCTTTTCTGAGGAATGGAACTCCGCTTGCCTCTCGAGTTGTTCATCGGGTTTCAGGCCCCTTGTCAAACTGTGTGTGGAATCTGCAGGTTTTTCCAGACGATGCATGGGGGTGTCAGTGATCCTTCGATTTGTGCCTTCATCCACAGGGTTGCCTTCGAAGAGGTGTCCGGGCATCGGGTTCTTATGAAGAGCGGACTGGGAAATCGGGGTCGTTCAGCATTTGGCAGCACCTACATGGGTTGTCTCGAATTTCCTCATGAAACCGGCCTCATCCTGAGGTGTGCCGCGAAGGTCATGAAACTCTTCCAGACAAAGCAGAGGAATCGACCCTCCTGTGGCGATCAGGAGGGGAGAAGTGGCTCAGATGAAGTGCTGCTGGGAACCTTGGTATTTCCCTCAAGTGAGACAGGTATGTCGGGTAACTTTTGGGGTCACATAAAGCGTTCCAAGTACCGTTTCACTCTTCAAAATGGAAAGTTGGACTTCTCTTGGGGTGCTCCAGCGGGCAAGGGCCTCATCTTGGAATGACTACGGAACCACTTGGTTTTTCTCGAGTTGTGGTGGGATATTTGAGTTACCACAGGGAATTCATGCTTCCTCTTGTGTTGGCCCACAAAAGTCTTATCTTCCATTCGAGATTCGAGGAAGAGCTGGAGGTGCGCTCTAGTCACTGAAGGCAAAAGAGACCCCACCAAAGCTTTTGTGCAGGACCTAATGTTCATCTCAAGACTCGAAAGAAATCTCGGGGTTGCATTCCAGACTCACCTTGGAGTCAGGCCTCGTCTCGAGGGGAAGCAAAGGACTCTGCTCTCCTCTCGAGTCGGACGGGTATGTCTTGGAGCCCACTGAGTGGCTTAAAGGGAGTCAAACCTCCTCTGGTGTTTGGAGAGAGGACACGGGATTGCTCTTCAGGCAATGCAGGAAATGAAGGCCCTCATCTCCCAATGACTGGGGCGTCTCGTAGGTTTTCTCGAGCTGTGGCGCTAGTGTGGGGTTTCTCACGAAGTAAGACTGGGAGCTCAGTGAGCCTCTCACGTGGTGCCAGGGCAGTCAGGTTTCTATGCACGTGGTGAGAGGGAGCCCGTCATTGTTCTCGAGTCATGGTAGGGGAATTGGGCCTGAAGACGTGTTAAAGAAGGACTCTCAAGGCCTTTCTTGGGTTGCAGCAGGAAACCCTGGGTTCCATCGACTTGTGCCAGTGACCTCAGGAAGCTTCTCAGCGTGCCTCTGAGAAGTCAGGGTCACTGTGGAGTTGGGAGGGGCCTCTCGGAACTCCACTGGGTTTGGTGCAATGGAAGAGGGCCTCATGACAAGTTGAGGCAGGAACCTCAGGGTTCCTCTCCTGGCTTCGAATGCGCCGGATCTGACTCGGATCCCAGAGTCCCTGCAGAGTTGGGACAGGAGAGTCAGGCCTCGTCTTGTGTGGAGGAATGGAACTCCGCTTGACTCTCGCGTTGTTCATGGGGTGACAGGCCACTTGTCGATTTGTATGTGGAACTTGCGGGTTTTTCTGGACGATAAACCAGGGTGTCAATGCCCCTTCGTGTTGTGCCTTGATCCACAGGATTGCCTTCGAGTTGGGTTCTGCCATCGGGTTCTTATCAAGAGCGGACCAGGGAATCGGGGTCTTTTGGCATGCCGCACCACCCATGAGGCTATGTCTCGAATTTCCTCGTGAGACTGGCCTCATCTTGATGTGCGCCAGGAAGGTCGGGAACGCCTTCCAGACAAAGCAGGGGAATCGAACCTCCTGTCGCGATCAAGAGGGGAGAAGAGTCTCAGATGAAGTGGTGCCGGGAACCTCGGTGTTCTCCTCAAGTGAGACTGGTATGTCGGGGAACTTTTGGGGCCGCATCAAGGGTTCCAAGTAACTTTTCGTCTTCAATACGGAACGTGGGACTTCTCTTGAGACGCTGTAGCGGGCAAGGGCCTCATCTTTCGATGACGGGGGAACCACGTGGTTTTTCTTGAGTTGTGGCGGGATTCTCGAGTTACGACAGGGAATTCAGGCTTCCTCTTCAACTGGCCCAGGGAAGTCCAGTTTTCATTCGAATTGCGAGTTAGAACTGGGGATTGCTCTTGAGACACTGCAGGGCCAAATAGACCTCATCTAGGCTTGTGTCCAGGACCTAATGTTCCTCTGCTGGGGCGACAGCGATCTCGGCATTGCATTCTCGACTCACCCTGGGAATCAGGCCTCGTCTCGAGGGGAAGCCAAGGACACCGCTCTCCTCTCGAGTCGCGACGGGTATATCTTGGAGCTCACTGTGTGGCCTAAAATGAGTCAAGCCTCCTGTGGAGTTTGGAGAGAGGACTCAGGATTGCTCTCCAGGCCATACAGCAAAAGAAGGCCCTCATCTCGTGAGGACTGGGGCGTCTCGTGTGTATTCTCGAGCTGCGGCTCCAGTGTGGTGTTGCTCACGAGGTATAATGGGGAGCTCAGGGAGCCTCTCCTGTGGCGCCAGGGAAGTCAGGTTTCTATGCGCGTGGCTAGGGGGAGCGCGTCATTGCTCCTGAGTCATGGTAGGGGAATCGCACCTCAAGACGCATTGAAGAAGGACTCTCGAGGTCTTTTACGGGTTGGGGCAGGAAACCCTTGGTTCCCTCGACTTGTGCCGGTGATCTCAGGAAGGTCTAAGGGTGCCTCTGAGAAGTCAGGGATACTGTGCAGTTGGGAGGGGCCTCTCGGGACTCCACTGGGTTCGGTGCAATGGAAGAGGGCCTCATCTCGAGTGGAGGCAGGAAACTCATGTTTCCTCTCCTGACTTCCCCTGGGCCAGATCTGACTCGGATCGCAGTTTCGCTGCAGAGTTCGAACAGGAGAGTCAGGCCTCGTCTTGTGTGGAGGAATGGAACTCTGCTTGCCTCTCCAGTTGTTCACGGGGTGACAAGTCACTTCTCGAGCTGTGTGTGGTACCTGCGGGTTTCTCCGGATGATACCCGTGGGTGTCAGTGCCCCTTCGTGTTGTGCCTTCTTCAAAAGGGTTATCTTCAAAGAGGTGTCCGGGCATTGGGATCTTATCAAGAGTGAACCGGGAAATCGGGGTCTTTCGGCATGTGTCACCATCCACGAGGCTATGTCTCGAATATCCTCGTGAGACCGGCCTCATCCTGAGATGCACCGGGAAAGGCGGGAACCCCTTCAAGACAAAACAGGGGAATCAACCCTCCTGTCACGATCAGGAGGGGAGAAGGGGCCCAGATGTAGTGGTGCCGGGAACCTCGGTGTTCTCCTCGAGTCAGACCGGTGTGTCGAGGAACTTTTGAGGTCGCATCAAGGGTGCCAATACCGTTTCGCACTTCAAGACGGAACGTGGGACTTCTCTTGAGACGCTGTAGGGGGCAAGGGCCTCATCTTGTGATGACGGGGGAACCACGTGGCGTTTCTCGAGTTGTGGCGGGATTCTCGAGTTTCGACGGGGAATACAGTCTTCCTCATGTGTTGGCCCAGGGAAGTCCTATCTTCCATTCGAGTTTCAAGGGAGAACTGGGGATTTTCCACGAGTCACTGCAGGGCAAAATAGACCTCATCTAGGCTTGTGTCCAGGACTTAATGTTCGTCCCTAGGGGCGACAGGGATCTGGGGGTTGCATACCAGACTCACCCGGGGAATCAGGCCTCGTCTCGAGGGGAAGCAAAGAACTCCGCTGTCCTTTTGAGTCGCGATGGGTATCTCTTGGAGCCCACTGTGTGCCCTAAAGGGAGTCAAGCCTCCTGTGCTGTTTGGATAGAGGACTCGGGATTCCTCTCCAGGCCATGCAGGAAAAGAAGGCCCTCATCTCGCGATGACGGCGGCATCTTGTGGGTTTTCTAGACTGCCGCGCTAGTGCCGGGTTTCTGACGAGGTACGAGAGGGAGCTCAGGGAGCCTCTCGTGTGGCTCCAGGGAAGTCAGGTCCCCATGAGATGGCTAGGGGGAGTTCGTCATTGCTCTCGAGTCATGGTAGGGTAATCGGGCCTCAAGACGGGTTGAAGAAGGACTCTCGAGGTCTTTCTTGGGTTACTGCATAAAACCCAGGGTTCCCTTGACTTGTGCCTGCGACCTCAGGGAGCTTCTCAGAGTGCCTCTGAGAAGTCAGGGATACTGTGCAGTTTGGAGGGTCCTCTCGAGACTCCTCTGCATTTGGTGGAATGTAAGAGGGACTCATCTCGAGTTGAAGCAGGAACCTCAGTGTTCCTCTCCATTTCTGACTCAGATCGCAAGGTCCCTGCATGTTGGTACAGGAGAGTCAGGCCTCGTCTTTTCTGGAGGATGGGACTCCTCTTGCCTCTCGAGTTGTTCTCGAGGTGACAGGCCACTTGTCGAGCTGTGTGTGTAACCTGCCCGTTTTTCCGGATGATGCAGAGGTGTGTTAGTGCCCCTTCGTGTTGTACCTTCATACTCAAGGCTGCCTTCCAAGAGGTGTCCGAGCATCGGATTCTTATCAAGAGCGGACCGGGAAATTGGAGTCTTTCGGCAAGTGGCACCACCCACAAAGCTACGTATCGAATTTACCCATGAGACCGGCCTCATCCTGAGTTGTGCAGGGAAGGTCGGGCCCCCTTGCAGACAAAGCAGGGGAATCGACCCACCGGTCACCATCAGGAGGGGAGAAGGGGCTTAAATGAAGTGGTGCCGGGAACCTCGGTGTTCCCCTTGAGTGAGACCGGCGTGTTGGGGGACTTTTGGGGTCGCATCAAGGGTGCCAAGTACCATTTCGCATTTCAAGACGGAACCTGGGACATCGTTTGAAACGCTGTAGTGGGCAAGGGCCTCATCTTGCGATGACGGGAGAACCACGTGGTTTTGCTCGAGTTGCGGCGGGATTCTCGAGTTATGACCGGGAATTTAGGCTTCCTCTTGTTGGCCTTGAAATCCAATCTTCCATTCGGGTTGCGAGGGGGAGCTGGGGATTGCACTAGAGTCACTGCAGGGCAAAAGAGACCTAATCTAGGCTTGTGTCCAGGATCTAACGTTGCTCTCTAGGGGCGACAGGGATCTCGGGTTTGCATTCCAGACTCATCCGGGGAGTCAGTTCTCACCTCGAGGGTAAGCAAAGAATTCCGCTCTCGTCTCGAGTCGTGATGGGTATCTCTTGGAGCCCAATGTGTGTACTTAAGGGAGTCAAGCCTCCTGTGGAGTTTGGAGAGAGGACTCGGGATTGGACTCCAGGCCATGCAGGAAAAGGAGGCCCTCATCTCGAGATGACGGTGGCGTCTCGTGGGTTTTCTCGAGCTGAGGCGCCAGTGTGGGGTGTCTCATGAAGTACCACGGGGATCTCAGGGAGCCTCTTGTGTGGCGCCAGGAAAATCCAGTATTCCTTTCGAGTTGCGAGTTAGAACTGGGGATCGCTCTCCAGTCACTGCAGGGCAAAATAGACATCATCTACGCTTGTGTCCAGGACCTAGTGTTCCACTACTGGGCCGACAGGGATCTCAGGGTTGCATTCTCAACTCACCCGGAGAGTCAGGCCTCGTCTTGAGGGGAAAAAAAGGACTCCACTCTCCTGTCGATTCGCGACGGGTATCTCTTGGAGCCCACTGCGTGGCGTAAAGGGAGTGAAGCCTCCTATGGAGTTTGGAGAGATGACTCGGGATTGTTTTCCTGGCCATGCAGGAAAAAAGGCCCTCATCTCGCGATGACGGGGGCGTCTCGTGGGTTTTCTGCAGCTGCGGCGCCAGTATCAGATTTCTCACGAGGTACGACGGGGAACTCAGAGAGCCTCTCGTGTGGTGCTAGGGACGTCAGGTCTCCGTGCATGTGGTGAAGGGGAGTGCGTGATTGCTCTCGAGTCATAGTAGGCGAATCGGGCCTCAAGACGCATTGAAGAAGGACTCTCGAGGTCTTTCTCGGGTTGCGGCAGGGAACCCTGGGTTCCCCCGACTTGTGTCGGTGACCTCAGGCAACTTCTCAGGGTGCCTCTGAGAAGTCAGGGACACTGTGGATTTGGGAGGGGCCTTTCGTTACTCAACTGGGTTTGGTGCAATCGAAGAGGGCCTCATCTCGAATGGAGGCAAGAAACTCAGGGGTCCTCTCCATTTCTGACTCGGGTCGCAGAGTACCTACCGAGTATGGACAAGAGAGTCACGCCTCGTCTTCTGTGGAGGAATGGATCTCCGCTTGCCTTTCGAGTTGTTCATGGAGTGACAGGCCACTTGTTGAGCTGTGTGTGGAACCTGCGGGTTTTTCCAGACGATGCAGAGGGGTGTCAGTGCCCCTTCGTGTTGTGCCTTCATCCAAAGGGTTGCCTTCAAAGAGGTGTCCGGGCATCGGGTTCTTTTCAAGAGCGTACCAGAAAATTGGGGTCTTTCAGCATGTGGTACCACCCACGAGGCTATGTCTCGAATTTCCTCGGGAGACCGGCCTCATCCTGAGGTTCGCCGGGAAGGTAGGGAACCCCTTGCAGACAAAGCAGGGGAATCGATCCACCGGTCACGATCAGAAGGGGAGAAGGGGCTCAGATGAAGTGGTGCCGGGAACCTCGGTGGTCCCCTCGAGTGAGACCTGTATGTCACGGCACTTTTGAGGTCGCATCAAGGGTGCCAAGTACAGTTTCGCACTTCAAGACGGAACGTGGGAATTCTCTGGAGATGCTCTAGCGGGCAAGGGCCTCATATTGCGATGACGAGGGAAACACGTGGTTTTTCTCGAGATGCGGCGGGATTCTCGAGTTACGACGGGGAATTCAGGCTTCCTCTTGTGTTGGCCCAGGAAGTCCAATCTTCCATTCAACTTGTCACAGAGAGCTGTGGGTTGCTCTCGAGTCACTTCAGGGCAAAGAGTCCTCATCTAGGCTTGGGTCTAGGACGTAGTGTTCCTCTCCAGGGGCAACAGGGATATCGGGGTCGCATTCCAGTCTCACCTGGTGGGTCACGCCTCGTCTCGAGTGGAAGCAAAGGACTCCACTATCCTCTCGAGTCACGACGTGTAACTCTTGGAGCCCAATGAGTGGCCTAAAGGGAGTCAAGCGTCCTGTGTAGCTTGGACAGAAGGTTCACGCTTGATCTGCATACCATTCAGTTAAAGATGGCCCTCCTCTCTTGATGACGGGAGCATCTCATGGGTTTTCTCGAGCTGCGGCGTCAGTGTGGGGTTTCTCACGAGATATGATGGGGAGCTCAGGGAGCCTCTCGTGTGGCGCCAGAGAAGTCAGGCCTCCATGCGTGTGGCCAGGCAGATCGCGTCATTGCTCTGGAGTCATGGGAGGGACTAGGGCCTCAAGACGCATTTAAGAAGGACTCTCGAGGTCTTTCTTGGGTAGGGGCGGGAAACACTTATTTCCCTCGACCTCTACCGGGGACCTTAGGGAACTTCCCAGGTGCCTCTGAGAGGTGAGGGATACTGAGGTGTTAGAGGGGCCTCTCGGGACTCGACTAGGTTTGACGAAATGAAAGAGGGCCTCATCTCGATTGGAGGCAGGAACCTCAGGCTTCCTCTCCATTTCTGACTCCGACCGCAGGGTCCCTGCAGGGTTGGGACAGGAGAGTCAGGCCTCGTCTTGTCTGAGTAATGGAACTCTGCTTGCCTCTTGAGTCGTTCAGTGGGTTTCAGGCCCCTTGTCGAGCTGTGTGTGGAACCTGCGGGTGTTTCCAGAAGATGCACAGGGGTGTCATTGCCCCTTCATTTTGTGCCATCCCCCACAGGGTTGCCTTCAAAGAGGTGTCCGGGCATCGGGTTCATTTCAAGAACGGACCGGGAAATCGGGGTCGTTCGGCATGTGGCAGCACCCACGTGGCTCATCTCGAATTTCCTCGTGAGACCAGCATCATCCTGAGGTGCGCCGGGAAGTCCGGGAACACCTTCCACACAAAGAAGGGAAATCGACTCTCCTGTCCTGATCAGGTGGGGAGATGGGGCTCAGATGAAGTGGGGCCGGGACTCTAGGTGTTCCACTCGAGGGAACCCGGCATTTCAGGGAACTTTAGGGGTCGCAACAAGGGAGCCAAGTACTGTTTCCCACTTCAGGACGGAACATGTGACTTCCCTGGGGACGCTGTAGCGGGCAAGGGCCTCATTCTGTGAAGACGTTGGAACCACGTCGTTTTTCTCGAGTTGAGTCTGGATTCTCGAAAACGACGGGGATTTCAGGCTTCCTCTTGGGTTGGCCCTGGGAAGCCCAATCTTCCCCTGGAGTTGCGAGGGAAAGCTGGGGGTTCTGCTCGAGTCACTACAGGGCCAAAGAGACCTCATCGAGGCGTGGGTCCAGGACCTAATATTCCTCTCAAGGGAAGACAGAGATCTCGGGTTTCCATTCCAGACTCCCCCGGGGAGTCAGGCCTCGCCTCGAGGGGAAGCAGAGGACTCCGCTTTCCTCTCAAGACGCGACACGGATCTCTTGGAGCCCAATGAGTGGACTCAAGGGTGTCGAGCCTCCTCTTCAGTTTGGAGAGAGGACTCGGGATTGCTCTCCAGGCCAGGCAGGAAAAGAAGGCCCTCATCTAGCGATGACGGGGGCATCTCATGGGTTTCCTCAGGCTGCGGCGCCCATGGGAGTTTTCTCACGAGGCACGACGAGGACCTCAGGGAGCCTCTCGTGCGGTGCCAGGGAACTCATGTCTCCATGCGCATGGCGAGGGGGAGCTGGTCATCACTCTCGAGTCATGGGAAGTGACTAGGGCCTCAAGACGCGTTGAAGAAGGACTCTCGAGGTCTTTCTCGGGTGGCGGCGGGAAACCCTCGTTTCCATCGACTTCTGCAGGGGACTATAGGGAACTTCCCATGGTGACTCTGAGAGGTGAGGGATGCTGTGGAGTTGGCAGGGCCTCTCGGGACTCTGCTGGGTTCGGCGCAATGGAAGAGGGCCTCATCTCGAGGGGAGGCAGGAACCTCAGGCTTCCTCTCCGATTCTGACTCCGACTGCACAGTCCCTGCAGTGTTGGGACAGGAGAGTCATGCCTCGTCTTGTCTGAGGAATGGAATTCTGGTTGCCTCTCGAGTTGTTCCGGGAGTCTCAGGCCCCTTGTCGAGCTGTGTGTAGACCCTGCGGGTTTTTCCGGATGATGCACGGGGGTGTCAGTGCCCCTTCGTGTTGTGCCTTCACTCACAGGGTTGCCTTCGAAGAGGTGTCCGGGCATCGGGTTCTTATCAAGAGCAGACCGGAAAATCGGGGTCGTTTGGCACGTGGCACCTCACACATGGCTAGTCTCGAATTTCCTCCTGAGACCGGCCTCATCCTGAGGTGCACCAGGAAGGCCGGGAACCCCTTCCAGAGAAAGCAGGGGAATCGACTCTCCTGTCGCGATCAGGAGGGGAGAAGGGGCTCAGATGAAGTGGTGCCGGGACCCTCGGTGTTCCCCTCGAGGCACCCAGAGTGTCGGCGAAATTTTGCGGTCTCATCAAGGGTGTCAAGTACCGTTTTACACTTAAGGACGGAACATGGGACTTCCCTGGAGACGCCGGGAATTTCGGTCTTCCCCTGGAGTGAGACCGGTATGTTGGGGAACTTTGGGGTCGCATCAAGGGTGCCAAGTAGCATTTCGAACTTTAAGATGGAACGTGGGACTTCTCTTGAGACTCTAGCTGGCAAGGGCCTCATATTGCAATGAAGGGGGAACCACATGGTTTTTAAGACTTGAGGCTGAATTCTCGAATTACGATGGGAAATTCAGACTTCCTCTTGTGTTGACCGTGGGAAGACCAATCTTCCATTCAAATTGTGAGGGAGAGATGGAGGTTGCTCTCGAGTCACTGTAGGGCAAAATAGACCTCATCTAGGCTTGTGTCTAGGACATAATGTTCCACTCCAGGGGCGACAGGGATCTCGGGGTTGCATTCCAAACTCACCCGGGGAGTCAGGCCTCGTCTCGAGGGAAGCAAAGGACTCCGCTCTCCTCTCGAGTCGCACCGGGTATTTCTTGGACCCAACTGAGTGGCCTAAAGGGAGTCAATCCTCCTGTGAAGTTTGGAGAGAGGACCAGGGATTGCTCTCCAGGTCAGGCAGGAAAAGAAGGCCCCCATCTCTCCTTGACGGGGGCATCTTGTGGTTTTTCTCGAACTGCGGCGCCACTGTGTGTTTTCTCACGAGGTACGATGGGGTACTCAGGGAGCCTCTTGTGTGGTACTAGGGAAGTCAGTTTTCCTGCTTGTGGCAAGGGGAGCGCGTCCTTGCTCTGGAGTCATGGTAGGGGAATCGGGCATCAAGAGACGTTGAAAAAGGACTCTCCAAGTCATTCTCGGGTTACTTCAGGAAACTCTGGGTTCCCTCGACTTGTGCCAGTGACCTCAGGTAGCTTCTCAGGGAGCCTCTGAGAATTCAGGGATACTGTGGTGTTGGGAGGGGCCTCTCGGGACACCACTGAGTTTGGTTCAATGGAAGAGGGCCTCTTCTCTAGTTGAGGCAGGAACCTCAGGGTTCCTCTCCATTTCTGACTCCGATCGCAGGGTCCCTGAAGAGTTGGGCCAGGAGGGTAAGGCCTCGTCTTGTGTGAAGGAATGCAACTTCACTTGCCTCTCGAGTTGTTCACGGGGTGACAGTCCACATTTGGAGCTGTGAGTGGAATCGGCGGGTTTTTCCAGACGATGCATGGGGATGTCAGTGTCCCTTCGTGTTGTGCCTTCATCCACAGGGTTGCCTTCGAAGAGATGTCCGGGCGTCAGGTTCTTATCTAGAGTGGACCGGGAATTCGGGATCTTTCAGCATGTGGCACCAACCATGAGGCTACTTTTCGAATTTCCTCATGAGACCGGCCTCATCCAGAGGTTCACGGGGAACGTCGGGAACCCCTTGCAGACAAAGCATGGGAGTCGACCCTCCTGTCGCGATCAGGAGGGGTGAAGGGGCTCACAGGAAGTGGTGCCGTGAACTTTGGTGTTTCCCTCGAGTGAGACCGGTATGTCAGGGAACTTTGGGGGTCGCATCAAGGGTGCCAAGTACCGTTTTGTACTTCAGAATGGAACGTGGGACTTCTCTTGATATGCTGTAGTGGCCAGGGCCTCATCTTGCGATGACGGGGGAGCCACGTGGTTTTTCTCGAGTTGCGGCGGGATTCTCGAGTTACGACGGGGATTTCAGGCTTCCTCTTGTGTTGGGCCAGGGAAGTCCAATCATCCATTCGAGTTGCGAGCGAGAGCTGGGGGTTGCGCTCGAGTCACTGCAGGGCAAAGGAGACCTCATCTAGGCTTGTGTCCAGGACCTAATGTTCCTCTCCAAGGGCCACAGGGATCTCAGGTTTGCATTCCAGACTCACCCAGGGAGTCAGGCCTCGTGTCGAAGGGAAGCAAAGGACTCCGCTCTCCTTTCGAGTCGCGACGGGCACCTCTTGGAGCCCACTTTGTGGCCTAAAGGGAGTCAAGCCTCCTGTGAAGTTTGGAGAGAGGACTTGGGACTGCTCTCCAGGCCATGCAGGAAAAGATGGCCCTCATCTCGCGATGACGGAGGGGTCTTGTGGGTTTTCTCGAGCTGCGGCGCCAGTGTGGGGTTTCACACGAGGTACGTCAGGGAGCTCAGGGAGCCTCTCATGTGGCGCCAGGGAAGTCAGGTCTCCATGTGCGTGGCGAGGGGGAGCGCGTTATTGCTCTCGAGCCATGGTAGGGGAATCTGACCTCAAGACGCATTGAAGAAGGACTCTCGAGGTCTTTCTTCGATTGTGGCAGGAAACCCTTATTTCCCTCGACGTTTGCCGGTGGCCTCAAGGAGCTTATCAGAATGCCTATGAGAAGTCAGGGATACTGTGGAGATGGGAGTGGCCTCTCGGGACTCCACTGGGTTTGTTTTAATGGAAGAGGGCCTCATCTCGGGTTGAGGCAGGAACCTCAGGTTTCCTCTCCATTTCTGACTCAGATCGAAGCGTGCCTGCAGAGTTGGGATTGGATACTCAGGCCTCGTCTTGTCTGAGGAAGGGAACTCCGCTTTCCTCTCTCATTGTTTAAGGGGTGACAGGCCAGTTGTGGAGCTGTATGTGGATCCTGTGGGATTTTCCGGACGATGAACAGGGTTGCCAGTGCCCCCTCGTGTAGTGCCTTCATCCACAGGGTTGCCTTAGAAGAGGTGTCCGGGCATCGGGTTCTTATTAAGAGCAAGACCGAGAAATCGTGGTCTTTCGGCACGTGGCACCAACACGAGGCTACGTCTCGAATTTCTTCGTGAGACTGGCCTCATCCTGAGGTGCGCCATGAAGGTCGGGAACCCCTTCTAGACAAAGCAGGGGGATCGACCTTCCTGCCGTGATCAGGAGCGGAGAAGGGGCTCAAATGAAGTGGTGCCAGGAACTTCGGTGTTCCCTTGGAGTGAGACCGGTATATTGGGGAACTTTTGGGGTCGCATCAAGGGTGCCAAGTAGCATTTCGAACTTTATGACGAAACATGGGACTTCTCTTGAGACTCTGTAGCGGGCAAAGGCCTCATATTGCGATGAATGGGGAACCACGTGGTTTTTAAGAGTTGCGGCGGGATTCTCGAGTTACAACGGGAAATTCAGACTTCCTCTTGTGTTGGCCCAGTGAAGACCAATCTTCCATTCGAATTGCGAGGGAGAGATGGGTGTTGCTCTCGAGTCACTGTAGGGCAAAATAGACCTCATCTAGGCTTTTGTCCAGGACATAATGTTCCTCTCCAGGGGCAACAGGGATCTCGGGGTTGCATTCCAGACTCACCCGAGGTAAGGCCTCATCTCGAGGGGAAACAAAGTACTCTGCTCTCCTCTCAAGTCGCGACAGGTATCTCTTGGAGCCCATTGAGTGGCCTAAAGGGAGTAAAGCCTCCTGTGAAGTTTGGAGAAAGGACCAGGGATTGCTCTCCAGGTCAGGCAGGAAAAGAAGGCCCTCATCTCGCGATGTCGGGGGAGTCTCGTGGTTTTTCTGGAGCTGCGGTGCCAGTGTGGGGTTTCTCACAAGGTACGACCGGGAGCTCAGGGAGCCTCTCGTGTGGTGTCAGGGAAGTCAAGTCTCCATACGAGTGGCGAGGGGGCGCACGTCATTGCTCTCGAGTCATGGTAGAGGAATCAGGGCTCAACACAATGAAAAAGGACGCTCGAGGTCTTTCTCGGGTTGCGGCAGGAAACCCTGGGTTCCCTCGACTTGTGCCTGTGACCTCAGGTAGCTTCTCAGGGTGCCTCTGAGAAGTCAGGGATACTATGGAGCTGGGAGAGGCCTCTCGGGACTCCACTGGGTTAGCTGCAATGGAAGAGGGCCTAATCTTGAGATCAGGAAGGAACCTCAGGGTTCCTCTCCATTTTGGACTCAGATCGCAGGGTCCTTGCAGAGTTGGGACAGGAGAGTCAGGCCTCGTCTTGTGTGGAGGAATGGAACTCCGCTTGCCTCTCAAGTTGTACAAGGAGTGACAGGCCACTTGTCGAGCTGTGTGTGGAACCTGCGGTTTTTTCCAGACAATGCACGGCGGTGTCAGTGCCCCTTTGTGATGTGCTTTCATCCACAGGGTTGCCTTCGAAGTGGTGTGCGGGCATCGGGTTCTTATCAAGAGCGGACCAGGAAATCAGGGTCTTTTGGAATGCGGCACCACACACGAGGCTACATCTTGAATTTCCTCGTGAGACGGGCCTCATGCTGAGGTGCCCCTGGAAGGTCGGGAAAGCCTTCCAGACAAAGAAGGTTAATCGACCCTACTGTCGCGATCAGGAGGGGAGAAGGGGCTCAGATGAAGTGGTGCCGGGAACCTCGGTGTTCCCCTTGAGTGAGACTGGTATGTCAGGGAACTTTTGGGGTCTCACGAAGCTTGCCAAATACTGTTTCAAACTTCAAGACGAAACGTGGGACTTCTCTTGAGACGCTGTGGTGGGCAAGGGCCTCATCTTGTGATGAAGGGGAAACCACGTGGTTTTTTTCGAGTTGCGATGGGATTGTTGACTTACGACGGGGAATTCAGGCTTCCTCTTCTATTGGCCCAGGGAAGTCCATTCTTCCATTCGAGTTGCCAGAGAGAGCTGGGTGGGAATTGCTCTCGAGTCACGGCAGGTCAAAATAGACCTCATCTAGGCTTGTGTCCAGGACCTAATGTTCCTCTCCAGGGGCGATAGGGATCACGGGGACGCATTCCAGACTCACCCAGTGAGTCAGGCCTCGGCTCGGGGGGAAGCAAAGGATTCTGATATCCTCCTGGGTCACGATAGGTATCTCTTGGAGCCCACTGAGTGGCCTCCAGGGAGTCAAGCCTCCTGTGGAGTTGGAGAGAGGAGTCGGGATTGCTCTCCAGGCCATACAGGAAGAGAAGGCCCTCAGCTCGCAATGACGGGGGCGTCTTGTGGGTTTTCTCGAGTTGGGGCGCAAGTATGAATTTTCTCACGAGGTACAACGGGGATCTCAGGGAGCCTCTCATGTGGCGCCAGAAAAGTCAGGTGTCTATGCGTGTGATGAGGGGGAGCCCATAAATGCTCTCGAGTCATGGTAGGGAAATCGGGACTCAAGACGCGTTGAAGAAGGAGTCTCAAGGTCTTTCTCAGGTTGTGGCAGGAAACCCTGGGTTCCCTCGACTTGTACCGGTGACCTAGGGAGCTTCTCAGGGTGCCTCTGAGAAGTCAGGCATACTGTGGACTTGGGAGGGGCTCTCGGAACTCCACTGGGTTTGGTGCAATGGCAAAGGTTCTCATCTCGAGTTGAGGCAGGAACCTAAGGGTTCCTCTCCATTTCAAACTCCGACCACAGGGTCCCTGAAGAGTTGGGACAGGAGAGTCAGGCCTCGTCTTGTGTGGACGAATGGAACTCCACTTGCCTCTCGAGTTGTTCACAGGATAACAGACCATTTGTCGAGCTGTGAGTGGAACCTTCGGTTTTTTCCGTAAGATGCATGAGGGGGTCAGTGCCCCTTCGTGTTGTGCCTTCATCCACAGGGTTGCCTTCAAAGAGGTGTCTGGACATCGGGTTCTTATCAATAGCGGAGCAGGAAATCGGGGTCTTTCAGAACGTGGCACCATCCATGAGGCTACGTCTCGAATTTCTTCGTTAGACTGGTGTCATCCTGAGGTGCGCCATGAAGATTGGGAACCCCTTCCAGACAAAGCAGGGGAATCGACCATCTTGTCGCGATCAGGAGGAGTGAAAGGGCTCAGTTGAAGTCGTGCCGGGAACCTCGGTGTTCCCCTCGAGTGGAACCGGTGTGTCGGGAAACTTTTGGGGTCGCTTCAAGGGTGCCAAGTACCGTTTTGCACTTCAATACGGACTTGGGGCTTCACTTGACACGCTGTAGAGAGCAAGGGCCTCATCTTGGGATGACGGGGGAATCACGTGGTTTTTCTCAAGGTGCGGCGGGATTCTCGAGTTACGACGGGGAATTCAGGCTTCCTCTTGTGTTGGCCCAGGGAAGTCCAATCTTCCATTCGAGTTTCGAGGGAGAGCTGGGGTTTGCTCTTGAGTCACTGCAGGGCAAAAGAGACCTCATCTAGGCTTGTGTCCAGGACCTAATATTCCTTTCCAGGGCCGACAGCGATCTCGGGTTTGCATTCCAGACGCATCCTGGGAGTCCAAGCTCGACTCGAGGGGAAGCAAAGGACCCCGCTCTCCTCTCGAGTCGCCACAGGTGTCTCTTGGAGCCCACTGAGTGGCCTAAAGGGAGTCAAGCCCCCTGTGGAGTTTGGAGAGAGGACTCGGGATTGCTCTCCAGGCCATGCAGGAAAAGAAGATCCTCATCTCGCCATGACAGGGGCGTCTTGTTGGTTTTCTCGAGCTGTGGTGCCAGTGTGCGGTTTCTGACGAGGTGCGACGGGAAGCTCAGAGAGCCTTTCGTGTGGCGCCAGGGAAGTCAGGTCTCCATGCGCATGGCAAGGGGGAGCGCGTCATTGCTCTCGAGATATGGTACGGGAATCGGGCCTCAAGATACGTTAAAGCAGGACTCTCAAGGTCTTTCTCAGGTTGCGGCAGGAAACCCTGGGTTCCATCGACTTCTGCCGGTGACCTTAGGGAGCTTCTCAGGGTGCCTCTGAGAAGTCAGGCATACTGTGGATTTGGGACGGGCCTCTCGGGACTCCTCTGGTTTTGCGGCAATGGAAAAGGCCTCGTCTTGAGTGGAGGCAGGAACCTCAGGCTTCCTCTCCATTTCTGACTCGGTGCGCAAGGTCCCTAGAGTTGTGACAGGAGAGTCAGGCATCGTCTTGTGTGGAGGAATGGAACTCCGCTTGCTTCTCGAGTTGTTCACGAGGTGACAGACCACTTGTGGAGCTGTGTGAGCACCTGCGGGTTTTTCCGGAAGATGCACGGGGTGTCAGTGCCCCTACGTGTTGTGCCTTCATCCACAGGCTTGCCTTCGAAGAGGTGTCCAGGAGTCTGGTTTTGATCAAAAGTGGACCATGGAATCGGGGTCTTTCGGCATGTAGTATGGCCCTCGAGGCTACCTCTCGAATTTCCTCGTGAGACCGGCCTCATCCTGAGGTGCGCCGGGAAGGTCGGGAACCCCTTCGAGACAAAGCAGTGGAATCGACCCTCCTATCGCGATCATGAGAGGAGAAAGGCCTCAGATGAAGTGGTGCCGGGAACTTCAGTGTCCCCTCTAGTGAGATCGGTATATAGGGGAACTTTTGGGGTCGCATCAAGGGTGCCAAGTACTGTTTTGCACTTCAAGACGGAATGTGAGACTTCTCTTGAGACGCTGTAGGGGGCAAGGGCCTCATCTTGCAATACAGGGAACCACGTGATTTTTCTCGAGTTGCGGCGGGTTTCTCAAATTACAACTGGAAATTCAGGCTTCCTCTTGTGTTGGCTCAGAAAGGCCAATCTTCCATTCGAGTTGCAAGGGAAAGCTAGGGGTTGTGCTTGAGTCACTGCAGGGCCAAAGAGACCTCCTCTAGGCTTTTGTCCAGGACCTAAGGTTCCTCTCCAGGGGCGACAGGGATCCAGGGTTGCATTCCAGACTCACCCTCGTAGTCAGGCCTCATCTCGAGGGGAAGCAAAGGACACCGCTCTCCTCCTGAGTATCGACGCGTATCTCTTGGAGCCCACTGAGTGACCTAAAGGGAGTCAAGCCTCCTTTGGAGTCTGGAGAGAGGATTCGGGATTACTCTTCAGGTCATGCAGGAAAGAAGGCCCTCATTTCACCATGACAGGGGCGTCTCGTGGGTTTTCTCGAGCTGCGGCGCCAGTGTGGGGTTTCTCACGAGGTACGATGGGGAGCTCAGGGAGACTCTCATGTGGTGCCGGGGAAGTCAGATCTTCATGCGCGTGGCGAGGGGGAGCGCGTCATTTTTCTCCAGTCATGGTAGGGGAATCGGGCCTCAAGACGCGTGAAGAAGGACTCTCGAGATTTTTCTCAGGTTACGGCAGGAAACCCTGGGTTCCCTCGACTTATGCCCGTGACCTCAGGGAGCTTCTCAGGGTGCCTCTGAGAAGTCAGGGATACTGTGCAGTTGGGAGGGGCCGCTCCGAACTCCACTGGGTTTGGTGCAGTAGAAGAGGGCCTTATCTCGAGTTGAGGCAGGAACCTCATGGTTCCTCTCCATTTCTGAATCGGATCTCAGTGTCCATGCAGAGTTGGGACAGGAGAGTCAGGCCTCGTCTTGTGTGGAGGAATTGAACTCCTCTTGCCTCTCGAGTTGTTCACGGGGTGACAGGCCACTTGTCGATCTGTATGTGGAACTTGCAGGCTTTTCCAACGATGCAGGAGGGTGTCAGACCCCTTCGTTTTGTGCCTTCGTCCACAGGATTGCCTTCGAAGAGGTGTCCTAGCATTGGGTTCTTATCAAGAGCAGACAGGGAAATCGGGGTCTTTCGGCGTGTGGCACCAACCACAAGGCTACGTCTCGAATTTCCTCGTGAGACCGGCCTCATCCTGAGGTGCACCGGGAAGGTCCGGAACCCCTTCCAGACAAAGCAGGGTAATCGACCCTCCCATCGCGATCAGGAGGGGATAAGGGGCTCAGAACAAGCGGTGCACCGAACCTTGGTGTTCCCCTCGAGTGAGACCAGGGTGTCGGGGAACTTTTGTGGTAACATCAAGGTTGCCAATTATCGTTTTAAACTTCAAGATGGAACGTGGGGCTTCTCCTGAGACGCTGTAGCTGGCAAGGGCCTCATCTTGCGATGACGGGGGAACCACGTGGTTTTCCTCGAGTTGCGGCGGGATTTTCGAATTACGATGGGGAATTCAGGTTTCCTCTTGTGTTGTCCCAGGGAAGTCCATTCTTCCATTCGAGGTGCGAGGGACAGCAGGGGATTGCTCTCGAGTCACTTCAGGGCAAATGAGACCTCATCTATGCTTGTGTCTAGGACCTAATGTTCCTCTCCAGGGGCGACAGGGATCTCGGGGTTGCATTCCAGACTCACCTGAGGAGTCAGGCCTGGTATATAGGGGAAGCAAAGAATTCCGCTCTCCTCTCGAGTCCCAATGGGTATCTCTTGGAGCCCACAGAGTGGCCTAAAGGGAGTCAGGCCTCCTGTGGAGTTTGAAGAGAGGCCTCGAGATTGCTCTCCAGGCCATGCAGGAAAAGAAGGCCTTCATCTCGCGATGACGGAGGCGTCTCGTGGGTTTTCTCGAGCTGGGGAGCCAGTGTGGGATTTCTCACGAGGTATGACGGGGAGCTCAGGGAGCCTCTCGTGTGGTGCCAGGGAAGTCAAGTCTCCATGCGAGTTTCGAGGGGGAACGCGTCATTGCTCTCGAGTCATGGTAGGGGAATCGGGATTCAAGACGCGTGAAGGAGGATTTTTGAGGTCTTTCTCGGGTTGCGTCAGGAAACCCTGTGTTCCCTCGACTTGTGCCGGTGACCTCAGGGAGCTTCTAAGGGTGCCTCTGAGAAGTCGCGATACTGTGGATTTGGGAGGGGCCTCTCGGGCCTCCACTGTTTTTGGTGTAATGGAAGAGGGCCTCATCTCGAGTGGAGTCAGGAACCTCAGGGTTCCTCTCCATTTCGGACTCCGATCGCAGGGTCCCTTCAGAGTTGGGACCGGAGAGTCAGGCCTCGTCTTGAGTGGAGGAATGGAACTCTGCTTGCCTCTCGAGTTGTTCATGGGATGACAGGCCTCTTGTCGAGCTGTGTGTGGAACCTGCGGCTTTTACCGAATGATGCACGGGAGTGTCAGTGACCCTTCGTTTTGTGCCTTCGTCCACAGGGTTGCCTTCGAAGAGGTGTCCGGGCATCGGGTTCTTCTCAAGAGTGGGCCGGGAAATCGGGGTATTTCGGCATGTGACACCACCCCCGACGCTATGTCTCGAATTTCCTCGTGAGACCGGCCTCATCCTGAGGTGCACCGGGAATGTGGGGAACCCCTTCCAAACAAAGCAGGGGAATAGACCCTCCTGTCTCGAACAGGAGGGGAGAAGGTGCTCAGATGAAGTGGTGCGGGAACCTAGGTGTTCCTGTCGAGTGAGACCGGCGTGTCCAGGAACATTTGGTGTCGCATCAAGGGTGCAAAGTACCGTTTCGCACTTCAAGACGGAACGTGGTTCTTTTCTTGAGAGGCCATAGCAGCAAGGGCCTCATCTTGGGATGACGTTGGAAACACGTGGTTTTTCTCGAGTTTCGGCGGGATTCTCGAGTTACGAAGGGGATTTCTGGCTTCCTCTTGTGTTGGCCCAGGGAAGCCCAATCTTCCATTCGAGTTGCGAGGGAGAGCTGGGGGTTGCGCTCGAGTCACTGCAGGGCAAAAGAAACCTCATCCAGGCTTGTGTCTAGGACCTAATGTTCCTCTCAAGGGGTGACTGGGATCTTGGGGTTGCATTCCAGACTCACCCAGGAGTCAGGCGTCGTCTCGAGGGGAAACAAAGGACTTATCTCTCTTCTCGAGTCGCGACGGGTATTTCTTGGAGCCCACTGAGTGGACTAAAGGGAGTCAAGCCTCCTCTGGAGTTTGGAGAGAGGACTCGGGATTGCACTCCAGGACATGCAGGAAAAGAAGGCCCTCATCTCACGATGGGGGGGGGGGTCTCAGTGGTTTTACCGAGCTGCAGCGCCTGTGTTGGTTTCTCAGGAGGTACGACGGGGAGCTCAGGGAGCCTCTTGTGTGGCGCCAGGGAAGTTAGGTCTCGATGCGTGTGGCGAGGGGGAGCGCGTCATTGCTCTCGAGTCATGGTAGGGGAATCAGGCCTCTAGACGCGTTGAAGAAGGACTCTCAAGATCTCTCTCGGGTCTTGGCAAGAATACCTGAGTTCCCTCGACTTGTGCCGGTGACCTCAGGGAGATTCTCCGGGTGCCTCTGAGAAGTCAGGGATACTGTGGAGTTGGGAAAGACCTCTCGGGACTCCACTGGGTTTGGTGAAATGGAAGGGGGCCTCATCTCGAGGGGAGGCAGGAACCTCAGGGTTCCTCTCCATTTCTGATTCCAATCGCAGCCCCCTGCATAGTTGGGAGAGGTGAGTCAGGCCTTGTCTTGTGTGCAGGAATGGACCTCCGCTTGCCTCTCGAGTTGTTCACTGGGTGACAGGCACTTGTTGAGCTGTATGAGTAACCTGCGGTCTTTTCCGGACGATGCACGGGGGTGTCAGTGCCCCTTCGTGTTGTGCCTTCATCCACACTATCTTCGAATAGGTGTCTGGGCATCGCGTTCTTATCAAGAGCGGATCGGGAAATCGCGGTCTTTCGGCATGTGGCACCACCATCGAGGCTACGTCTCGAATTTCCTCGTGAGACAGCCTCATCTGAGGTGCGTGGAGAAGGTCGGGAACCCCTTGCAGACAAAGCAGGGGAATCGACCCTCCTTTCGCGATCAGGAGGGGAGAAGGGGCTCAGATGAAGTGGTGCCAGGAACCTCGGTGTTCCCCTCGAGTGCGACCCGTATGTCGGGGAACTTTTGGGGTAGCATTAAGGGTGCCAAATATCATTTCGCACTTGAAGACAAAACGTGGGACTACTCTTGAGACGCTGGAGCGGGCAAGGGCCTCATCTTGCAATGAAGGGGAAACCACGTGGTTTTTCTCAAGTTGAGGTGGAATTCTCGAATTACTACTGGGAATTCAGGCTTCCTCTTGTGTTGGCCCAGGGAGGTCCAATATTCCATTCGGGTTGCGAGGGAAAGCTGGGGAGTGCTCTCGAGTTACTGCAGGGCAAAACCGACCTCATCTAGCCTTGTGTTCAGGACCCAATGATCCTCTCCAAGGGCGACAGGGATCTCGGGTTTGCATTACAGACTCACCCAGGGAGTTAGGCCTCGTCTCGAGGGGAAGCAAAGGACTCGGCTCTCCTCTCGAGTAGCGACGCGTATCTCTTGGAGCCCACTGAGTGGTCTAAAGGGAGTCAAGCCTCCTCTGGAGTTTGGAGAGAGGACTCGGGATTGCTCTCCAGGCCATGCAGGAAAAGAAGGCCCACATCTCGAGATGACGGGGGCGTCTCGTGTGTTTTCTCGAGCTGCGGCGCCAGTGTGGGGTTTCTCACGAGGTACGACGGGGAGTTCAGGTAGCCTCTCGTGTGGCAACAGGGAAGTCAGGTCTCCATTGGCGGGGCAAGGGGGAGCGCGTCATTGCTCTCAAGTCAGGGTAGGGGAATCGGGCTTCATGACGGGTAGAAAAAGAACTCTCGATGTCTTTCTAGGGTTGCGGCAGGAAACCCTGGGTTCCCTCATCTCGAGTTGAGGCAGGAACCTCAGGGTTCTGCTCCTGACTTCCTGGAGGCCGGATCTGACTCAGATCGCAGGGTCCCTGTTGAGTTTGCTCAGGAGTGTCAGGTCTCGTGTTCTGCGGAGGAATGGAACTCCACTTACATCTCAAGTTGTTCAAGGATGACACCACTTTTCGTGATGTGTGTGGAACCTGCGGGTTTTTCGGAGATGCACGGGGGCATCAGTGCTCCTTCCTGTTGTGCCTTCATCCACAGGGTTGCCTTCGAAGAGGTGTCCGGGCATCGTGTTCTCCTCAAGTGCGGACCGGGAAATTGGGGTCTTTCAGCATGTTGCACCACCCACGAGGCTACGTCTCGAATTTCCTCGTGAGACCGGCCTCATCCTGAGGCGCGCAGGAAAGTCCGGGAACCCTTTCCAAACAAAGCAGGGGAATCGACCCTCCTTTCGGGATCAGGAGGAGAGAAAGGGCTCAGATGAAGTAGTGCCGGGAACCTCGGTGCTCCCCTTGAGTGAAAGTCGGGTAACTTTTCGCGTTGCATCAAGGGTGCCAAGTACCGTTTCGCACTTCAAGACGGAACCTGGGACTTCTCTTTAGACGCTGTAGTGGGCAAGGGCCTCATCTAGCGCTGACGGGGGACCCACGTGTTTTTTCTCGAGTTGCGGCAGGATTCTTGAGTTACGATGGGGAATACAGGTTTCCTCTTGTGTTGGCACAGGGAAGTCCAATCTTCCATTCGAGTTGCAAGTGAGAGCTGGAGATTGCTCTCGAGTCACTGCAGGGCAAAATAGAGCTCATCTAGGTTTGTGTCCAGGACCGAGTTTTTCTCTCCAGGGGCGACAGGGATCTCGGGGTTGCATTCCAGACTCACCCGGGGAGTCAGGCCTCGTCTCGAAGGGAATGAATGGACTCCGCTCTCCTCTCGAGTCGCGACGGGTATCCCTTGGAGCCCAAGAGTGACCTAAATGGAGTTAAGCCTCCTGTGGAGTTTGGACAGAGGACTCGGGATTGCTCTCTAGGCCATGCAGGAAAAGAAGGCCCTCATCTCGCGATGACGGGGCGTCTCGTGGGTTTTCTCAAGGTGCAGTGCCTGGTTGGGGTTTCTCACGAGATAGGACGGGGAGCTCAGGGAGACTCCTGTGGTGCCACGGAAGTCAGGTCTCCATGGACGTGGCGTGGGGGAGCGCCTCATTGCTCTCGAGTCATGGTAGGGGAATCAAGCCTCAAGACGCTTCGAAGAAGAACTCTCGAGGTCTTTCTCGGGGTGTGGCAGGAAACCCTGGGTTCCCTCGACTTGTGCCCATGACCTCAGGGAGCTTAGCGGGGTTCCTCTGAGAAGTCAGGGATACTGTGGAGTTGAGAGGGGCTTCTCGGGACTTCACAGGGACTGGTGCAATTGAAGAGGACCTAATCTCGGATTGAGGCAGTAACGTCAGGGTTCCTCTCCATTTCTGACTCGGATAGCAGGGTCCCTGCAGAGTTGGGACAGGAGAGTCAGACCTCATCTTGTGTGGAGTAATGGAACTCCGCTTGCCTCTCGAGTTGTTCATGGGATGACAGGCCACCTGTCGAGTTGTATGTGGAACCTGCGGTTTTGGGGGACGATGCACAGGGGTGTCAGTGCCCCTTCGTGTTGTGCCTTCACCCACAGGGTTACCTTCGAAGAGGTGACCGGGCATCGGGATCTTATCAATAGCGGACCAGGAAATCGGGGTGTTTCGGCATGTGGCACAACACACGAGGCTACGTCTCGACTTCCCTCGTGAGACTGGCCTCATCCTGAGGTTCGCCGGGAAGTCTGGGAACCCCTTCCAGACAAAGCAGGGGAATCGACCCTCCTGTCGCCATCAGGAGGGGAGAAGAGGCTCAGCTGAAGCGGTGCTGGGAACCTCCATGTTCTCCTCGAGTTGTGGCGGGATTCTTGAGTTACAACGGGAAATTCAGGCTTCCTCTTCTGTTGGCCCAGGGAAGTCCAGTCTTCCATTCGAGTTTCGAGGGAGAGTTGGGGATTGCTCTCGAGTCACTGCAGGAAAAAAGAGACCTCATCTAGGCTTGTGTCCAGGACCTAATGTTTCTCTCCAGGGGCGACAGGGATCTCCGGTTCGCATATCAGACTCACCCGAGGAGTCAGGCCTCGTCTTGTGGGGAAGGAAAAGACTCCACTCTCCTCTCGACTCGCGACGGGTATGTCTTGGAGTCCACTGAGTGACCAAAAGGGAGTCAAGCCTACTGTGGAGTTTGGAGAGAGGACTCGGGATTGATCTCCAGGCCATGCTAGAAAAGAAGGCCGTCATGTCGCGAAAACGGGGGCGTCTCGTGGGTTTTCTCTATCTGCGGCGCCAGTGTGGGGTTTCTCACGAGGTATGACGGGGAGCTCAGGGAGCCTCTCGTGTGGCGCCAGGGAAGTCAGGGCTTCATGAGTGTAGCAGAGGGAGCGCGTCATTGCCCTCGAGTCATGGTAGGGGAATCAGGCCTCAAAATGCGTTGAAGAAGGACTCTTGAGTTCTTTCTATGGTGGCGGCAGTAAACCCTGGGTTCACTCGAATTGTGCTGGTGACCTCAGGGAGCTTCTCAGGGTGCCTCTGAGAAGTCAGGGATACTGTGGAGCTGGGACGCGTCTCTCGGGACTCCACTGGTTTTCGTGCAATGGAAGAGGTCCTAATCTCGAGTGGAGGCAGGAACCTCAGCGTTCTTCTCCTGACTTCACTGGCGCTGGTCTGATTCGGATCGCAAAGTCCCTGCAGAGTTGGGACAGGAGAGTCAGGCCTCGTCTTGTGTAGAGGAATGAAACCCCACTTGCCTCTCGAGTTCTTCAGGGGTGAGAAGCCACTTGTTGAGCTGTATGTGGAACCTGCGGGTTTTTCCGGACGATGCACGAGGGTGTCAGTGCCCCTTTGTGTTGTGCCTTCATCCACAGGGTTGCCTTCGAAGAGGTGTCCAGGCATCGGGTTCTTATGAAGAGTGTACAGGGAAATCATAGTCTTTTGGCATGTGGCACCACCCGCGAGCTACGTCTCGAATTTCCTCGTGAGACCGGCCTCATCCTGAAGTGCCCTGTGAAGGTCGGGAACCCCTTACAAACAAAGCAGGGGAAGTGATCCTCCTATCACGAACAGGAGGGGAGAAGGGGCTCAGATAAACTGGTGCCGGGAACCTCGGTGTTCACCTCGAGTGAGACCGATATTTCGGGGAACTTTTGGAGTCACATCAAGGGTGTCAAGTATCGTTTCGCACTTCAAGATGGAACGTGGCACTTTTCTTGAGAAGCTGTAGCGGGCAAGGGCCTCATCTTGCGATGACGAGGGAACCAAGTGCTTTTTCTCGAGTTGCGGTGGGATTCTCGAGTTACGAAGGGGAATTCAGGCTTCCTCTTGTGTTGGCCCAGGGAAGTCCAATCTTCCATTCGAGTTGTCAGGGAGAGCGGGGGATTGCTCTCGAGTTACAGAAGGGCAAAAGAGACCTCATCTAGGCTTGTTTCCAGGACCTAATGTTCCTCTCTAGGGGAGACAGGGATCTCGGGGTTGCATTCCAGACCCACCTGGTGAGTCAGGCCTTGTCTCGAGGGGAAGCAAAGGACTCCATTCTCCTCTCGAGTCGCGATGGGTATCTCTTGGAGCCCACTAAGTGGCCTAAAGGGAGTCAAGCCTCCTGTGGAGTTTGAAAAGAGGATTCGGTATTCCTCTCCAGGCCATGCAGGAAAAGAAGGCCCTCATCTCGCGATGACAGGGGCGTATGGTGGGTTTTCTCAAGCTGCGGCGTCAGTGTGGGGTTTCTCACGAGGTACAACAGGGAGCTCAGGGAGCCTCTCTTATGGCGCCAGGGAAGTCAGGTCTCCATGTGCGTGGCGAGGGGGTGCGTGTCATTTCTACAGAGCCATGGAAGCAGATTCGGGCTTCAAGACACGTTGAAGTAGGACTCTCGAGGTCTTTTTCCCATTGTGGCAGGAAACCCTGGGTTCCCTCGACATGTGCCGGTGACCTCATGGAGCTTCTCCGGGTGCCTCTGAGAAGTCAGGGGTACTGTGCAGTTGGGAGGAGCCTCTCTGGACTCCACTGGGTTTGGTGCAATGGATGAGAGCCTCATCTCGAGTGGAGGCAGGAACCTCATGTTTCCTCTCCTGGGTTTCCTGTCGCTGGTACTGACTCGGATCGCAGTTTCCCTGCAGAGTTGGTACAGAAAATCAGGTCTCGCCTTGTGTGGAGGAATGGAACTCCACTTGCCTCTCGAGTTGTTCACGGGGTGACAGACCACTTGTTGAACTGTGTTTGCAACCTGCGGGTTTTTCTGGATGATAAACGGGGGTGTCAGTGCCCCTTCGTGTTGTGCTTTCATCCACAGGTTTTCCTTCGTAAAGGTGTCAGGGCATCGCGTTCTTATCAAGAGTAGACCGGGAAATCGGGGTCTTTCGGCTTGTGGCACCACCCACGAGGCTATGTCTCGAATTTCCTCCTGAGACCTGCCTCATCCTTAGGCGCGCTGGAAAGGTCGGGAACCCCTTCCAGACATAGCAGGGGAATCGACACTCCTGTCGCGATCACGAGGGCAGAAGGAGCTCAAATGAAGTGGTTCCGGGAACCTCGGTGTTCCTTTCGAGTGAGACCGGTATGTCGGGGAATTTTGAGATTGCATCAAGGGTGCCAAGTACCGTTTCGCACTTCAAGACAGAACGTGGGACTTCTCTTGAGTCGCTGTAGCGGGCAAGGGCCTCATCTAGCGCTGATGGGGGAACCACGTGGATTTTCTCGAGTTTCGGCGGGATTCTCGAGTTACGATGTCGAATTCAGGCTTCCAATTGTATTGGCCCAGGGAAGTCCAATCTTCAATTCGATTTGCGAGGGAGAGCTGGCGATTGCTCTCTAGTAACTGCAGTGCAAAATAGACCTCATCTAGGCTTGTGTCCAGGACCGAGTTTTCCTCTCCAGGTGCGACAGGAACTCGGGGTTGCATTCCAGACTCACACGGGGAGTCAGGCCTCATCTCGAGGGGAAGCAAAGGACTCCTCTCTCCCTTCAAGTCCTGACAGGTATCTCTTGGAGCCAACTGAGAGGCCTAAAGAGAGTCAAGCCTCCTGTGGAGTCTGGAGAGAGGACTCGGTTTTGCTCTCCATGCCAGGCAGGAAAGAAGTCCCTCATCTCGTGATGACGGGGGCGTATCGTGGGTTTTCTCGAGCTGCAGTGCCTGAATGGGGTTTCCGAAGAGGTACGACGGGGAGCTCAGGGAGACTCTCTTCAGGCGTCAGGGAAGTCAGGTCTCCATGCGCATGGCGATGGGGAGCGGGTCTTTGCTCTCGAGTCATGGTAGGGGAATCGGGCCTCAAGACGCGCTGAAGGACTCTCAAGGTCTTTCTCGGGTCGCAGCAGGAAACCCTGGGTTCCCTTGACTTGTGCCGGTGACCTCAGGTAGATTCTCAAGGTGCCTCTGAGAATTCAGGGATACTGTGGAGTTGGGAGGGGCCTCTCGCGACTCATCTGGGTTTGGTGCAATGGAAGAGGGCCTCACCTCGAGTTGAGACAGGAACCTCAGGTTTCCTCTCCATTTCTAACTCGGATGGCAGGGTCCCTGAAGAGTTGGGACAGGAGAGTCAGGCCTCATCTTGTGTGGAGGAATCGAACTCCGCTTGCCTATAGAGTTGTTCACGGGGTGACATTCCACTTGTCGAGCTGTGTGTAGAACCTGTGGGTTTTTCTGGACGATGCACGGGAGTTTTAGTAACCCTTCTGTGGTGCCTTCATCCACAGGGTTGCCTTCGAAGTGGTGTCCGGGCATCGGGTTCTTATCCAGATTGGACCGCACCATCGGGGTCTTTCGGCATGTGGCACCACCCACGAGGCTACGTCTCGAATTTCCTCCTGAGAAAGGCCTCATCTTTAGGTGCGCCGGGATGGGCGGGAACTCCTTCCAGACAAAGCAGGGGAATTTACCCTCCTGTCGTGATCAGGAGGGGAGAAAGTGATCAGATGAAGTGGTGCCGGGAACTTCGGTGTTCCCCTCGGTGAGAACGGTGTGTCGGGGAACTTTTGGGGTTACATCAAGGGTGAAAAGTAGCATTTCGCACTTCAAGATGGAACGTGGGACTTCACTTGAGACGCTGTAGCGGGCCAGGGCCTCAACTTGGGATGACGAGTGAACCACGTGCTTTTGCTCGCATTGCGGCGGGAGTCTCGAGTTTCGACGGGGAATTCAGATTTCCTCCTGTGTTGGCCCATGGAAGTCCAATCTTCCATTCGAGTTGCGAGGGTGAGCTGGGATCCCACTCGAGTCACTGCGGGGCAAAATAGACCATATCTAGGCTTGTGTCCAGGACCGAATATTCCTCTCCAGGGGTGACAGGGATCTCGGGGTGGCATTCCAGACTCACCCAGGAAGTCCGGCCTTGTTTCTAGGGGAAACAAAGTATTCCGCTTTCCTCTCGAGTCGCGACGGGTACCTATTGAGCGCACTGGGTAGCCTTAGTGAGTCAAGCCTCCCGTGGAGTTTGGAGAGACGACTCGGGATTGCCCTGCAGGCCATGCAGTGAATGATGGCCCTCATCTCACGATAACGGGGGCGTCTCGTGGGTTTTCTCGAGCTGCGGCGCCAGTGTGGGGTTTCTCCCGAGGCACGACGGGGATCTCAGGGAGCCTCTTGTGCGGCGCCAGGGAAGTCAGGTCTCCATGCGCGTGGCGAGGGGCAGCGCATCATGGCTCTCGAGTCACGGGAGGGGACTAGGGCCTCGAGACGCGTTTAAGAAGGACTCTCGAGGTCTTTCTCGGGGGGCGGCGGGAAACCCTCGTTTCCCTCGCCTTCTGCCGGGGACCTTAGGGAACTTCCAGGGTGCCTCTGAGAGGCGACGGATCCTGAAGAATTGGCGGGGCCTCTCGGGACTGCACTGGGTCTGGCGCAACGGAAGAGGGCCTCACCTCGAGGGGAGGCAAGAACCTCAGGCTTCCTCTCCGTTTCGGACTCCGACCGCAGGGTCCCTGCAGAGTTGGGACAGGAGAGTCAGGCCTCGTCTTGTCTGAGGAAGGGAACCCCGCTTGCCTCGCGAGTTGCTCAGGGGGTCTCAGGCCCCTCTTCGAGCTGTGTGTGGAACCCGCGGGTCTTTGCGGACGATGCACGGGGGTGGCTGTGCCCCTTCGTGTTGTGCCTTCACCCACAGGGTTGCCTTCGAAGAGGAGTCCGGGACTCGGGTCCTTCTCAAGAGCGGACCCGGGAATCGGGGGCGTTCGGCATGTGGCACCACCCACGTGGCTCGTCTTGAATTTCCTCGTGAGACCGGCCTCATCCTGAGGTGCGCCGGGAAGGCCGGGAACCCCTTCCAGACCACGCAGGGGAATCGACACTCCTGTCGCGTTCCGGAGGGGAGAAGGGGCTCAGAGGAAGCGGTGCCGGGACCCTCGGTGTTCCCCTCGAGGGAACCCGGCGTGTCGGTGAACTTGGGGGTCGCAGGAAGGCTGTCAGGGACCGTTTCGCCCTTCAGGGCGGAACAGGGGACTTCCCTTGAGACGCCGTCACGGGCAAGGGCCTCATCTTGCCAAGAGGTGGGAACCCCGTGGTTTTTCTCGAGTTGCGGCGGGAATCTCGATTTACGAGGGGGATCTCAGCCTTCCTCTTGGGTTGGCCCTGGGAAGCCCAATCTTCCCCTCGGGTTGCGAGGGAGAGCTGGGGGTTGCGCTCGAGTCACTGCAGGGCCCAAGAAACCTCACCTAGGCGTGTGTCCGGGACCTAATATTCCTCTCCAGGGAAGGCAGGGATCTCGGGGTTGCATTCCAGGCTCCCCCGGGGAGTCAGGCCTCGTCTCGAGGGGAAGCCAAGGACTCTGCTCTCCTCTCGAGTCGTGACGCGGATCTCTTGGAGCCCCCTGAGCGGCCTCAAGGGAGTCCAGCCTCCTCTTCAGTTTGGAGAGAGGACTCGTGATTGGTCTCCAGGCCATGCAGGAAAATAAGGCCCTCATCTCGCGATGACCTGGGTGTCTCATGTGTTTCCTCGAGCTGCCGCGCCAGTGTGGATTTCCTCACGAGGTACGATGAGGATCTCAGGGAGCCTCTAGTGCAATGCCAGGTTAGTCAGGTCTCCATGCGCGTGGCGAGGGGGAGCGTGTCATGGCGCTCGAGTCATTGTAGGGGAATCGCGACTCAACACATTTTGAAGCACTCTCGAGGTCTTTCTCGAGTCGCGGCAAAAAACCCAGGGTTCCCTCGACTTGTGCCTGTGACATCAGGGAGCTTCTCTGTGCCTCTGAGAACTCAGGGATACTGTGGAGTTGGTAGGGGCCTCTCGGGACTCCACTGGGTGTGGTGCAATGGAAGAGGGCCTCATCTCGAGTGGACGCAGGAACCTCAGGCTTCCTCTCTGTTTCTGACTCGGATCCCATGGTCCCTGCAGAGTAGGGACAAGAGAGTCACACCTAGTCTTCTGTTGAGGAATGGACCTTCGTTTGCCTTTCGAGTTGTTTACAGGGTGACACGCCACTTTTCGAAATGTCTGTGGGACCTGCGGGTTTTTCTGGACGATGCACGAAGGTGTCAGTGCCCCTTCGTGTTGTGCCTTCATCCACAGGATTTCCTTCAGAGAGGTGTGCTGGCATCGGGTTCTTTTCAAGAGTGGACCGTGAAATTGGGGTCTTTCGGCATGTGGCACCACCCACGAGACTACGTCTCGAACTTCCTCATGAGACCGGCCTCATCCTGAGGTGCGCCCGGAAGGTCGGGAACCCCTTGCAGACAGAGAAGGGGAGTCGACCCTCCTGTCGCAATCAGGAGAGGAGAAGGGGTCAGATGAAGTGGTGCCGGGAACCTCGGTGTTCCCCTTGAGTGAGTCTGGTATGTCGCGGAACTTTTGGGGTCGCATCAAGGGTGCCAAGTACCTTTTCGCACTTCAGGATGGAACGTGGACTTCTCTTGAGATGCTGTAGCGGACAAAGGGCCTCATCTTGCGATGACGAGGGAAGCACGTGGATTTTCTCGAGTTGCGGTGGGATTCTCGAGTTACGACGGGGAATTCAGGCTTCCTCTTGTGTTGGCCCAGGAAGTCCAATCTTCCATTCGAGTTGCCAGGGAGAGCTGGGGATTGGGCTCCATTCACTGAAGGGCAAACTAGACCTCATCTAGGCTTGTATCCAGGACTTAATGTTCCTCTCCATAGGCGACAGGGATTTGGGGTTGCATTCCATACTCACCCGGGTAGTCAGGCCTCATCTCAAGGGGAAGCAAAGGACTCCACTCTCTTCTCGAGTCGCGACAGGTATCTCTTGGAGCCCACTGAGTGGTCTTTGCTCTGTAGGAGAGCTCTAGTGTACATAAGCCTGTACATAAGTGAACACAGACATTCTGTGTGCATGTTGCTGCGTACCCAAAATAGGGCCACAAGGAGCCTCATGCTCTCCATGCGGCTCGGAATCTGTGCAGCCACGCAGCAGCTGAAGAATCCAACCAATTGCTCTTTTCTTACCTCTGACAGAGCTCGCATTGCCGTAGCCCTTGGCAGTTTGGAAACACTGGACTCTAACCCCTCTCAAAGTAGGCCTGGGTTCTAGTTCGAATAGAAAGTCAATAGCGGAGCTGAGGACAGGAACGCGGCAGTCATTTATCACACGCTCCTGCAGCCTGCTACTACAGGGACACTAACGCTAGAAGCTAGGAATGTCTTTGCAAGGTGCGCAAAGGACAAGGGAGAACCTCGACCCTGACTCTAGTATTTCAGCCCCCTGAGCAGATCTGAGGTTCTCCCGCTGTAGAAGCTAACCCATTCCTTTCAAATACAGGCTTCCTAACACAGGGCCAGTTGGCTGCTTGCTCTTCCACGAAGCAGGCTTCCTTAACTTGCAAACTGCGAATTCCGCTTAACAGCCTGGAGGAAAAATCGCTTCTTGCAAGATTTTTTTCAGAGGCTGTATCCCCGGAGCTGGGGCCAAGCTAGGGGACCCATACTGACAAGGGAAGGCAAAACCACATCCAATGTCTTTGCTCTGGAGGACAGCTTTGGTGAGCCTAAGTCTTTCAGGAATATTTCTGGCTCCAACAGAGTCAAATTCTGTGTGTGAAGCTGCACAGCCAAAATAGGGGAACAGAGAGCCTGATTCTCTCTGTGTAGCTTTGAAGCTGTCATTCAAACAACAGCTTGAGAATCCATACAATGCTCTCCCTTACTGTTAAGAGAATTCTCATTGCTGTAGTCCTTGACAGTTTGTAGAAATCCGCACCCTAACCCTTCTCCAAGTAGGCCTGGGTCCTAGCTCGGAACAACAGGCAACGGCGGAGCTGAGGCCAGTAAGGCACAAGTGAGGTCTCACACATTCTTGAAGCCTGATCGTCCAGGAGCAGTAAGGCCTCTTTTTCCCTGCAGGAGGCTCGCTTGCCTTGCCTCCTGTGAACTGCATTTCCCAGCCTGGGCGCAAAGCTGTTCCTGGAGATTTTTTCTCAGGGGTTGTTTCCCTGGAGCTGGGTCGGACCTCGGGGGCCCAACTCACAGGGGAAGACAAAACCACATGGACAGGTCTATGCTCTGTAGGAGAGCTCTAGTGAACCTCATCTCTCAGGAACATTCTTGGCTTCTACAGAGACACCTCTGTGCATGAAGCTACACACCCAACATAGTGGCAAAGGGAGTCTGATTCTCTCCGTGGGTGCTGATGCTTTGTGGCAAAGCACCTGCTAAGAATCCATCCGCATAGGCTTCCCTCACCTTGACAGAGGTCTCATTGCTGTAGTCCTTGGCAGTTTGGAAAGAAGCTGACCCTTACCCTTCACCAAGTAGGCCCTTGTCCTTGTTTGAATGGAAAGGCAGTAGCTGAGCTGAGGCCAGTAAGGCGCCAGTCAAGTCTGACATATTCCCGATGCCTGCTCCTTCATGGAAAATAACGTTAGAATCTGGGAATGTCTTTGCAAGGCTGGCAAAGGGCAGTCAGGAACCTCGACCCTGCCTCTGGAATTTCTATCTTCTCAGCACATCTGGCGGTCTCGGTCAGGAGAAACTAACCCATTCCTTGCAAATATAGGCTTCCAAACACAGGCCGGTTGGCTGTCTCTTCTTGCCGAAGGAAGCTTGCTTATCCCACCTCCTGCGAACTCCGCTTCCCAGCCTGGGGGATAAGAGGTTCTTGGAGATCTTTTCTCAGAGGCTGTTTCCACGGAGCAGGGGCCGATCCCGGAGACCCACACGCACAGGGGAAGGGAAAACCGCATGGATAAGTCTTTGCTCTCTAGGAGTGCTCTAGTGAACCTCAGTCTATGGGGAATGTTCTTGGCTCCAACGGGGACATCTCTGTGTGGGAAGCTGCATAGCCAACATAGAGACACAGAGACCTGATTCTCTCTGTGCAGCTTTGACGCTGTCATTCAAACAACAAATTGAGAATCCACACAATGCTCTCCCTTACCACTGAGAGTTATCATTGCTGTAGCCCTTCGCAGTTTCTGGAAATCGACACACAAACACTTCTCCAAGTAGGCCTGGGTTCAAGTTCAGATGAACATGCAATAGCGGAGCTGAGGCCAGTAAGGCACCAGTCAGGTGTCACACACTCTGGCAGCCTGCTCCTCCAGGGACAGTAAGGCCTCTATTTCCCTTCAGGAGGCTCGCTTGCCTTACTTCCTGTGAACAGCGTTTCCCAGCCTGGGCGGAAAGCAGTTCCTGGAGATCTTTTCTCAGGGGCTGTTTCCCCGGAGTTGGGGCGGACCTCGGGGACCCAACTCACAGGGGAAGGCAAAACCAAATGGACAGGTCTATGCTCTGTAGGAGATCTCTAGTGAACTGCCGGGGTCCAGCCCCAGCTGATCCAGGGTATTCGAAGCAGAGACGGTGTAGGCGAGGGTCAGGGAACAGCTGCTTAATTAAACGTTAATTAAGGATATAAAGAGTAATAAAATGAGGATAGCTCAGTAGGAAAATTCAGTGGAGAAAAGAGGCTGAGTAGCTTGGTTTACGCGGGGGACCAATAAAACTTCAAGACAAGAAGCTTGCACCACTTACGTAGGCCGCAGGCGTCCTTCCGTTCTCCCGAAGGAGAGGAGACACTGAGGCCTCCCCGGTCGGATCTTAGAAGCCCAGGCAAAATTAGTAAGCTTGGTGGGTTCCGCGCTCCAGATGGAGACTCAACCAGAGTGAGAGAGAGAGAGAGAGACATGGGGAGACCAGTATTTCGAGAAACTGATCCCAATTCTTTATTTTCCATGGTCTACTTTTATACACTGAGATGTTATGCCAAAGTCACGTGGGGTCAGCAGTCCTGACTTTTATCAAAGTCAGGTGCTTCATACAAAAGTATACAGAGGTCTTAGGGGTGTTACATCATCTTCTGGCCGGGGGGCCTGCTGACAATTTACGACCCTCTCCTTGTGACAGCGGTCAGTCAACCAGGACACTTATTTCTCCAGGGGTGATTATTCTTAAAACAGACGCCACCCAAATAAAGTTACATTCCTATAGGGTGAGGGTGTAGTGGGTTTTAGTTAAGGAAAGAATGTACTTAGCCTAAGGTCTAACGTGATTTATATCAAAGGTTAATACTTATTTCTTCTATATATTCATTAATGTGTATAAGGGCAGGGGATGTGGAGACTTAGCAGTAAACATCAGCTCAACAAATGAAAAACCCTTCACCAATATGATTTTTAATCAGCCCATTATACTTATACTAATAATTTTCTAACTTTCCTAAGGAACCTGTTTTTAGAAGGTTTAAAGCATCTCGTGCCTCTCATGGTTGAGAGGCTGTGAGCAATCACATGTGGCCGGACAAGCCTGTCAGGCAGGCTAGAGAACCTTCAGAGGAGTTTGTAGGTTAAAAAACTCTTGTCACACCCAGGGGTTTTTATCAACTGGAGCTCTAGGTTAACTCCTTCTCCGAAAGAGGTGGTGGGGGACAGCCCCCTGTAAAGTCAGAGGTGTAGGTGAGAGCACAAAGTAGTAAGGTAGGCAGGCTCTGGTGATGGGGGTAGATGCTCGAGGATTTCCAGGGGGACTCCTGAGGCTCGATCCCGCCTTTGCGTATGTCGAGCCTCCTTCCTCATGACCTTTGCCATGGGCGGAGTGCCTCACTCTGGCCCCCAACAGTGAACCTCCTCTCTCAGGAACATTCTTGGCTCCTATTGAGACACCTCTGTGTGTGTAGCTACACACGCAACGTAGGGGCAAAGGGAGCCAGATTCTTTCCGTGGGGTGCTGATGCTTTGTGGCAAAGCACCTGCTTGAGAATCCATCAGCTTACGCTTCCCTCGCCTTGACAGGGGTCTCATTGCTGTAGCCCTTGGCAGTTTGGAAAGAAGAGGACCCTTACCTTTCATAAAGTGGGTCCTTGTCCTAGTTTGAAAGGAAAGGCAAGAGCTGAGCTGAGGCCAATAAGGCGCCAGTCAAGTCTGACATATTCCTGAAGCCTGCTCCTTCATGGAAAATAACGCTGGAATCTAGGAATGTCTCTGCAAGGCTGGCAAAGGGCAGTCAGGAGCCTGCACCCTGCCTCTGGAATTACTGATTTCTGAGCAGATCTGGAGGTCTCCTTTAGGAGAATCTAACTCATTCCTTCCATATTGAGACTTCCAAAAACAGGCCGGTCGGCTGCCTCTTCGTGCCCGAAGGAGGCTTGCTTTTCCTGCCTCCTATGAACCCAGCTTCCCAGGCTCTGGGAAAAGCGGATATTGAAGATCTTTTCTCAGGGGTTTTTTCCATGGAGCTGGGGCCGAGACCAGAGACCCAATTGCACAGGGGAAGGAAAACCACATGGACAAGTCTTTGTTCTCCAGGAGACCTCTAAGTGAAACTTACTCTGACAGGAACGTTCTTGACTCCTATGGAGACACCCCTGTGTGTGAAGCTGCGTACCCAACAAGGGGGCACAGAGAGACAGATTCTCTCTTTGCAGCTTTGAAGCTGTCATTCAAACAACATGTTGAGAATCCATACAATGCTCTCCCTTACCTCTGAGAGAGTTCTCATTGCTGTAGCCCTTGGCAGTTTTTAGAAATCCGCACCCAAACCCTTCTCCAAGTAGGCCTGGGTCCTGGTTTGGATGGCCATGCAATGGCGGAGCTGAGGTCAGTAAGGCACCAGTCAGGTGTCACACATTCTGGTAGCCTGCTCCTCCAGGGACAGTAAGGCCTCTTTTTCCCTGCAGGAGTCTCGCTTGCCTTGCCTCCTGTGAACTGCGTTTCCCAGCCTGGGCCAAAAGCGGTTCCTGGAGATCTTTTCTAAGGAGTTGTTTCCCCGGAGCTGGGGTGGACCTCGGGGACCCAACTCACAGGGGAAGGAAAAACTACACGGACAAGTCTATGCTCTGCAAGGAGACCTTAGTGAATCTCAAGTCTTAGGAACATTCTTGGCTCGTACAGAGGCACCTCTGTGTGTAAAGCTACACACCGAACATAGGGGCACAGGGAGCCTGATTCTCTCCGTGGGGTGCTGATGCTTTGTGGCAAAGCACCTGTTTGAGAATCCATCCGCTTACGCTTCCCTCGCCTTGACAGAGGTCTCATTGCTGTGTCCCTTGGCAGTTTGGAAAGAAGCAGACCCTTACCCTTTACCAAGTAGGCCCTGATCCTAGTTTGAAAGGAAAGGCAATAGCTGAGCTGAGGCCAGTAAGGCACCCGTCAACTCTGACATATTCCCGATGCCTGCTCCTTCATGGAAAATAGCGCTAGAATCTAGGAATGTCTTTGCAAGGCTGGCAAAGGGCAGTCAGGAACCTCGACCCTGCCTCTGGAATATCTATCTTCTGAGCAGATCTGGAGGTCTCCTTCTGGAGAAGCTAACCCATTCCTTGCAAATATAGGCTTCCAAACACAGGCTAGTTGGCTGCCTCTTCTTGCCCGAAGGAGGCTTGCTTTTCCTGCCTCCTATGATCCCTGGTTCCCAGCATGGGGGAAAAGCAGATCTTGGAGATCTTTGCTCAGGGGTTGTTTCCACGGAGCTGAGGTTATGCCCGGAGACCCACACATACAGAGGAAAGCAAAACTACATGAACAAGTCTTTGCTCTCTAAGAGAGCTCTAGTGAACCTCAGTCTTTGACGAACGTTCTTGGTTCCTACAGGGACAACTTATGGGGTCAGAGAGCCTGATTCCCTCTGTGAAGGTTTAACGCTGTCATTCAGAAAACAGCTTGAGAATCCATACAATTCTCTCCCTTATCTCTGAGAGAGTTCTCATTGCTGTAGCCCTTGGCAGTTTTTTAGAAATCCGCACCCAAACCCTTCTCCTAGATGGCCTGGGTCCTAGTTCAGAGGAACATGCAATGGCGGAGCTGAGGCCAGTAAGGCACCAGTCAGGTCTCACACACTCTTGCAGCCTGCTCCTCCAGGGGCAGTAAGGCCTCTTTTTCTCTGCAGGAGGCTCGCTTGCCTTGCCTTCTGTGAACTGCGTTTCCCAGTCTGGACGAAAAGCAGTTCCTGGAGGTGTTTTCTCAGGGGTTTCTTCCTCGGAGCTGGGGCGAACATCGGGAACCCAACTCACAGGGGAAGGCAAAACCATATGGACAGGTCTATGCTCTGTAGCAGAGCTCTAGTGAACCTCATCTCCCAGGAACATTCTGGGCTCCTATAGAAACACCTCTGTGTTTGAAGCTACACACCCAACATAGGGGCAAATGCAGCCTGATTCTCTCCGTGGGGTACAGATGCTTTGTGGCAAAGCACCTGTTTGAGAATCCATCCGCTTCCACTTCCCTCTCTTTGACAGAGGTCTCTTTGCTGTAGCCTTTGGCAGTTTGGAAAGAAGCAGACCCTTACCCTTCACCAAGTAGGCCCTTGTCCTAGTTTGAACGGAAAGGCGATAGCTGAGCTGAGGCCAGTAAGGCGCCAGTCAAGTCTGACATATTCCTGAAGCCTGCTCCTTCATGGAACATAACGCTAGAATCTAGAAATGTCTTTGCAAGGCTGGTAAAGGACAGTCAGGAACCTCGACCCTGCCTCTGGAATTTCCATCTTCTGAGCAGATCTGGAGGTCTTCTTTTGGAGAAGCTAACCATTCCTTCCAAATAGAGGCTTCCAAACACAGGCTAGTTGGCTGCATCTACTTGCCCGAAGGAGGCTTGCTTGTTCCGCTTCCTGTGAACTCCGCTTCCCGCCTGGGGGAAAAGTGGTTCTTGGAGATCTTTTTTCAGGGGCTATTTCAACGGAGTTGGAGCCGAGCCCGGAGACCCACACGCACAGAGGAAGGCAAAACCACATGGACAAGTCTTTGCTCTGTAGGAGAACTCTAGTTAACCTCAGTATGTGAGGAAAGTCTTGGATTCCACGGGGATACCTCTGTGTGTGGAGCTGCGTACCCAACAAGGGGGCACACAGGGCCTGATTCTCTCTTTGCAGCTTTGAAGCTGTCATTCAAACAACAGCTTAAGAATCCATACAATGCTCTCCCTTACCTCTGAGAGACTTCTCATTGCTGTAACCCTTGGCAGTTTTTACAAATCCGCACCCAAACCCTTCTCCAAGTAGGCCTGGGTCCTGGTTTGGATGGCCATGCAGTGGCGGAGCTGAGGTCAGTAAGGCACCAGTCAGGTGTCACACACTCTGGCAGCGTGCTCCTCCAGGAACAGTAAGGCCTATTTTTCCCTGTGGGAGGCTCGCTTGCCTGGCCTCCTGTGAACTGCGTTTCCCAGCCTGGGCAAACAGCGGTTCCTGGAGATCTTTTCTCAGGGGCTCTATCCCCAGAGCTGGGGTGGACCTCGGGGACCCATCTCACAGGGGAAGGAAAAACCACATGGACAGGTCTATGCCCTGTAGGAGACGTTAGTGTGTCTCATCTCTTAGGAACATTCTTGGCTCGTACAGAGACACCTCTGTGTGTAAAGCTACACACCGAACATAGGGGCACAGGGAGCCTGATTCTCTCCATGGGGTGCTGATGCTTTGTGGCAAAGCACCTGTTTGAGAATCCATCCGCTTACGCTTCCCTCGCCTTGACAGAGGTCTCATTGCTGTGTCTCTTGGCACTTTGGAAAGAAGCAGACCCTTACCCTTCACCAAGTAGGCCCTGATCCTAGTTTGAAAGGAAAGGCAATAGCTGAGCTGAGGCCAGTGAGGCACCCGTCAACTGTGACATATTCCCGATGCCTGCTCCTTCATGGAAAATATTGCTAGAATCTAGGAATGTCTTTGCAAGGCTGGCAAAGGGCAGTCAGGAACCTCGACCCTGCCTCTGGAATATCTATCTTCTGAGCAGATCTGGAGGTCTCCTTCTGGAGAAGCTAACCCATTCCTTGCAAATAGAGGCTTCCAAACACAGGCCGGTTGGCTGCCTCTTCTTGCCTGAAGGAGGCTTGCTTTTCCTGCCTCCTATGATCCCTGGTTTCCAGCATGGGGGAAAAGCAGATCTTGGAGATCTTTGCTCAGGGGTTGTTTCCACGGAGCTGGGGTTATGCCCAGAGACCCACACATACAGGGGAAGCCAAAACCACATGAGCAAGTCTTTGCTCTCTAAGAGAGCTCTAGTGAACCTCAGTCTTTGACGAACGTTCTTGGCTCCTATGCGGACACCTCTGTGTGTGAAACTGCGTACCCAACATGGCGGCAGAGAGCCTGATTCTCTCTGTGCAGGTTTAATGCTGTCGTTCAGAAAACAGCTTGAGAATCCATACAATTCTCGCCCTTACCTCTGAGAGAGTTCTCATTGCAGTAGCCCTTGGCAGTTTGTAGAAATCTGCAGCTAAACCCTTCTCCAAGTAGGCCTGAGTCCCAGTTCGGAGGAACAAGCAATGGCAGAGCTAAGACCAGTATGGCACCAGTCAGTTTTCACACACTCTGGCAGCCTGCTCCTCCAGGGACAGTAAGGCTTCTTTTTCTCTGCAGGAGGCTCACTTGCCTTACTTCCTGTGAACAGCTTTTCCCAGCCTGGGCGAAAAGCGGTTCCTGGAGATCTTTTCTCAGAGGCTGTTTTCTCGGAGCTGGGGCGGACCTCGGGGACCCAACTCACAGGGGAAGGTGAAACCACATGTACAGGTGAGCACTCTGTAGGATAGCTCTTGTGAGCCTCATCTCTCAGGAACATTCTTGGCTCCTGTAGAGACACCACTGTGTGTGAATCTACACACCCCACATAGGGGCAAAGGGAGCCTGATTCTCTCCGTGGGGTGCTGATGCTTGGTGGCAAAGAACCTTCCTGATAATCCATCCGCTTATGCTTCCCTCGCATTTACGGAGGTCTCATTGCTGTAGCCCTCGGCAGTTTGGAAAGAAGAAGACCCTTACCCTTCATAAAGTAGGCCTTTGTCCTACTTTGAATGGAAAGGCAATAGCTGAGCTGAGGCCAATAAGGCACCAGTCAAGTCTGACATATTCCCAAAGCCTGCTTCTTCAGGAAGATAACTGTAGAATCTAGGAATGTCTTTGCAAGGTTGGCAAAGGGCAGTCAGGACCCTGCACACTGCCTCTGGAATTACCGACTTCTGAACAGATCTGGAGGTCTCCCTTAGGGGAAGCTAACCCATTCTTCCAAGTAGAGGCTTCAAAACGCAGGCCGCTTGGCTGCCTCTTGCTCTCTGAAGGAGGCCTGCTTTTCCCGCCTCCTATGAACCCCACATCCCAGCCTCTGGGAAAAGCGGATCTTGAAGATCTTTTCTCAGGGGTTGTTTCCACGGAGCTGGGGCCGAGCCTGGAGCCCCAAACGCACAGGGGAAGAAAAACCACATGGACAAGTCTTTGCTCTCTAGGAGAGCTCTAGTGAACCTCACTCTGTCAGGAACGTTCTTGTTTCCTATGGAGACACCCCTGTCTGTGAAGCTGTGTACCGAACATGGAGACACAGAGTCTGATTCTCTCTGTGCAGCTTTGAAGCTGTCGTTCAAACAACAGCTTGAAAATCCATACAATGCTCTTCCTTACCCGTGACACAGTTCTCATTGCTATACCCCTTGGCAGTATTTAGAAATCCATACCCAAACCCTTCTCCTAGTAGGCCTGGGTCCTAGTTCGGAGGAACATGCAATGGCGGAGCTGAGGCCAGTAAGGCACCAGTCAGGTCTCACACATTCTGGCAGCCTGATCGTCCAGGGACACTAAGACCTGTTGTGCCTTGCAGGAGGCTCGCTTGCGTTACCTCCTGTGAACTGCGTTTGCCAGCCTGGGGGAATAGTGGTCCCTGGAGATCTTTTCTCAGGGGCTCCTTCCCCTGAGCTGGGGCGGACCTCGGGGACCCAACTCACAGGGCAAGGCAAAACCATATGGACAGGTCTATGCTCTGTAGCAGACTTCTAGTGAACCTCATCTCTCAGGAACATTCTTGGCTCCTATAGAGACACTTCTGTGTGTGAAGCTGCGTACCTAACATAGGGGCACAGAGAGCCTGATTCTCTCAGTTCATTTTGACCCTGTCGTTCAGAAAACAGCTTGAGAATCCATAAAATGCTCTCCCTTACCGCTGAGAGAATTCTCACTGCGGTAGCCCTTGGCACTTTGTAGAAATCCGCAGCCAAACGCTTCTCCAAATAGGCCTGGGTCCTAGTTCGGAGGAACAGGCAATGGTGGAACTGAGGCCAGTAAGGCAACAGTCAGGTTTCACACACTCTGGCAGCCTGCTCCTCCAGGGACAGTAAGGCCTCTTTTTCTCTGCAGGAGATTCGCTTGCCTTACTTCCTGTGAACAGCGTTTCCCAGCCTCAGCGAAGCGGTTCCTGGAGATCTTTTCTCAGGGACAGTTTCCCCGGAGGTGTGGTGGACCTCGGGGACCCAACTCACAGGGGAAGGAAAAACCACATGGACAGGTCTATGCTCTGTAGGAGAGGTTTAGTGAACCTAATCTCTCAGGAACATTCTTGGCTCCTATAGAGACAACTCTGTGTGTGAAGCTACACTCCCAACATTGGGGAACAGGGATCTTGGTTCTCTCCGTGGGGTGCTGATGCTTTGTAGCAAAGCACCTGCTTGAGAATCCGTCCTCTTAGGCTTCCCTCACCTTGACAGAGGTCTCATTGCTGTAGCCCTTGGCAGTTTCAAAGAAGAAGACCCTTACCCTTCATAAAGTAGGCCCTTGTCCTAGTTTGAATGGAAAGGCAATAGCTGAGCTGAGGCCAATAAGGAGCCAGTCCCCTCTGGCACATTCCTGAACCCTGCTCCTTCATGGAACATAACTCTAGAATCTTGGAATGTCTTTGCAAGGCTGGCAAAGGGCAGTCAGGAACCTCGACCCTGCCTCTGGAATTACCGACTTCTGAGCAGATCTGGAGGTCTCCTTTAGGAGAAGCTAACCCTTTCCTTCCAAATAGAGGCTTCAAAACACAGGCAGGTTGGCGGCCTTTCGTGCCCGAAGGAGGCTTGCTTTTCTCTCCTCCTATGAACCCCAGTTCCCAGCCTCTGGGAAAAGCGGATCTTGAAGATATTTTCTCAGGGGTTCTTTCCACGGAGCTGGGGCCGAGCCCGGGGCCCCAAGGCACAGGGGAAGGCAAGACCACATGGACAGGTCTATGCTCTGTAGCAGACCTCTAGTGAACCTCATCTCTCAGGAGCATTCTTGGCTCCTATAGAGACACCTCTGTGTGTGAAGCTGCGTACCTAACATAGGGGCACAGAGAGCCTGATTCTCTCTGTTCATTTTGACGCTGTCATTCAGAAAACAGCTTGAGAATCCATAAAATGCTCTCCCTTACCACCGAGAGAATTCTCACTGCTGTAGCCCTTGGCACTTTGTAGAAATCTGCACCCAAACGCTTTTCCAAGTAGGCCTGGGTGCTAGCTCGGATGAACAGGCAATGGCGGAGCTGAGGCCAGTAAGGCAACAGTCAGGTTTCACACACTCTGGCAGCCTGCTCCTCCAGGGACTGTAAGGCCTCTTTTACTCTGCAGGAGATTCGCTTGCCTTACTTCCTGTGAAGAGCATTTCCCAGCCTCGGCGAAGCGGTTCCTGGAGATCTTTTCTCAGGGACAGTTTCCCCGGAGGTGTGGCGGACCTCGAGGACCCAACTCACAGGGGAAGGCAAAACCACATTGACAGGTCTATGCTCTGTAGGAGAGGTTTAGTGAACCTAATCTCTCAGGAACATTCTTGGCTCCTATAGAGACAACTCTGTGTGTGAAGCTACACACCCAACATTGGTGCACAGGGAGCTTGATTCTCTTTGTGGGGTGCTGATGCTTTGTGGCAAAGCACCTGCTTGAGAATCCATCCTCTTAGGCTTCCCTCACCTTGAGAGAGGTCTCATTGCTGTAGCCCTTGGCAGTTTGCAAAGAAGAAGACCCTTACCCTTCATAAAGTAGGGCCTTGCCTTAGTTTGAATGGAAAGGCAATAGCTGAGCTGAGGTCAATAAGGAGCCAGTCCCGTCTGACACATTCCCGAAGCCTGCTCCTTCATGGAAAATAATTCTAGAATCTAGGAATATCTTTGCAAGGCTAGCAAAGGGCAGTCAGGAACCAGTACCCTGCCTCTGGAATTACCGACTTCTGAGCAGATCTGGAGGCCTCCTTTAGGAGAAGCTAACCCATTCCTTCCAAATAGAGGCTTCAAAACACAGGAAGGTGGACTGCCTTTTCGTTCCCGATGGAGGCGTGCTTTTCTCTCCTCCTACGAACCCCGGTTCCCAGACACTGGGAAAAGTGGATCTTGAAGATATTTTCTCAGGGGTTGTTTCCACGGAGCTGGGGCCGAGCCTGGAGACCCAAAGGCACAGGGGAAGGCAAGAGCACATGGACAAGACTTTGCTCTTTATTATAGCTCTAATGAACCTCACTCTGTCAGGATCTTTCTTGATTCCTACGGAGACACACCTGTGTGTGAAGCTGCGGCCACAGAGAGCCTGATTACCCCTGTGCAGCGCTGAGTCTGGGCGGCTAAACAACAGCTTGGAAATGCAGCCTGGGGCGCTTCCCTTCCCTCTGACAGAGCTCTCCTTCGGTCCCTAAGCCCTCTGCAAGGAGGCATGGATCATAGGTGCAAAGGGAAAGGAAGAGCGGAGTTGAGGCCAGTAAGGCACCCGCCAGTCACGTCTCCCCCACTTCCGCAGTCTGTTCCTTCCCCTGCGCGAAAGCTAGAAGCTGGGAAGGGCTTGGCGAGGCTCGCCCAGGCAGAGCAGCCTCTAGGCCGGGGCTCTGCGATATCGCGCCTGGGTGCAGATCTGGAGCTCCGCCGGAGTGGAAGCTCATTCGGTCCTTCCCAATACAGGCTTGCAAGCATCCGACGGCGGCCTGACTCTATTCTCCCGCGTGCTGGGAGTGGGCTTCCAATCCAGAGCACAGAGCACTGCTTGGAGCTCTCTGCTCAGGGGCTGGTTCCCCTGCGCTGGGACTGTGCTAGGGAGCCCAAAGTCACAGGGGAAGGCCCCAAACCACATGCACATGACTCTGCTCTGGAGCTGAGCTCCGGGGAAGCCCAGTCTGTAAGGCGGTTTCTGAACACAAACGGAGGAACACTCTGGCTGTGGAGCTCCCTCCCCACGACAGGGGCACTGGGACCCTGATTCCCTCCGTTCAGCGCTGAGTCTGGGCTACCAAGCAACAGCTTGGGAATGCAACCTGGGGCATTTCCCTTCCCTCAGACAGAGGTCTCCCTGCGGGAGGCTTTCGCAGTTTGCACACCCCCGTGCCCTAAGCCGTCTGCAAGGAGGCCTGGCTCCTAGGTCCAAAGGGAAGGCAAGAGCGGAGCTGAGGCCAGTCAGGAGCCAGTCATGTCGCCCACACTCCCGCAGCCTGCTCCTTTGCAGGCGCAAACGCTAGAAGCTGGGAAGGGCTTGGCGAGGCTCGCCCAGGCAGAGCAGCCTCTCGACAGGGGCTCTGTCCTATCGCGCCTGGGCGCAGGTCTGCAGCTCCGCCGGTGTGGAAACTCACTCGGTCCTTTCCAATACAGGCTTGCAAGGACCCGCCGGCAGCCTAACTCATCTCTCCCGCGTGCTGGGACTGGGCATCCAGGCCTGGCACAAAGCACTGCCTGGAGCTCTTTGCTCAGGGGCTGGTTCCCCTACGCTGGGGCTGTGCTAGGGAGCCCAAACGCACATGTCAAGGCCCCAAAACACATCCACACGTCTCTGCTCTGCAACAGAGCTCCGGGGAAGCCCAGTCTGGCAGGCGCTTTCTGGGCACAAAGGGAGGAACACTCTGGCTGTGGAGCTTCCTCCCCAAGACAGGGGCACTAGGACCCTGATTCCCTCCGCTTACCGCTGAGTCTGCATTGCCAAGCAACAGCTTGGGAACGCAGCCTGGGGCGCTTCCCTTCCCTCGGACAGAGCTCTCCTTGCGGTAGGCCTTGGTAGTTTGCATACAATGGGGCCCTAAGCCCTCTGCAAGTTGGCCTGGCTCCTAGGTCCAAAGGGCAGGCCAGAGCGGAGCTGAGGCTGTCAGGCTCCAGACACATCTCCCATACTCCTACATCCTGCTCCTACCCGGGCGTGAACGCTAGAAGCTGGGAAGGTACCTGGACCGTGCAGGGGCGGGGTGAACGCGGGCGGCGTGGGGCGGGAGTCGGCTTCTGGCGGGGGTGGGGGCGGGCTTCCCAGTTGTGCTCTCGGAGGTGGACACTGAGGCTTAAAACGCGCCGGGAGCGCGGCAGGGGCGGGGCTAACCCTGGCGGCGCGGGGCGGGGGTCGGCTCATGGGGGGGATGGGGAGGGGTTCCCAGTTGCGCTCTCGGGGGTTGCAACTGCGGCTGGGAACTCCCATTTCGTCCGCTCCTGGGTCCCCAAGGATCGCCATCCCATGGGTGCAGCGGAGGGCTGCGGACCACGGGTAAGGGAACTGGGACTGCGTGGAGCAGGGAACCAAGTATTCCGCCGTCTGTTGGCACATTCTCGGAGCTCCCCAAACTGGCGGTCGCAGAAAGGCCTTGCCTTTGGGGTCAAGGCCTTTACCGCTCCACCCCTCTGCTGAAAAATCTCAGAGTCTGCGCGGTTCTTCCAAGCAGCCTAGTGTCCGCTGGAAGTCCAAGGGACAGAACACTGAATTCTTGCCGGCTGGCCCAGCCCTGCTTCTGGCACTTTGTAAGCCAGCGGGCCCTTGAGCACCTGCTGGGATGGGAAAGGGAAGGGTCCACGAATTGCACCCTAGAAACTTAGTAGGGTGCATGGATTTCAAACCCTGGTGGCCGCCCAGGCAGCAAAGAAGGGGGGAGGGCACCTTGCTGCCCTTTCATGGCAGAATATGTGGTTGTCCAGCTGCGTGGGCCTTTTCATGAGGACCCTGTGCAATAAAAGTTTGGTGTTTTGGAACTAAATAATTAGAACGTGTAAAAGCTTTAAATTATGTGGTGGTGTAATTAAAAAACAAAACAAAACAAAACCAATCTCCAAGTGTTTTGCAAATGGAGGTTTAAATATTGAAGGACTGTATTCCTTGCACTGTGGCATTCTATCAAGAAGTGTGCAGGATTTTTTTTTTTTTAAGAAAAGTGTTCGAAGTGAGGGAAACAGGAAACCCAGAGGTGCCCCTGTATTTTGGGGAAGGCCTTAGGAGGTCACTTGGAAATGCTGCTGGCTGTGCGGGAGAGGGGCAGATGGGCTGTGCAGGTTTGTCCTTTGCATGGATGTTCTTGTGTGTGGAAACCCAGCTCGGAGCCATCTCCTGATGTGTAAGAATTTCGCAGACAAACCTTGAGCTAAGCAATGCATTTTTTCCTAAGAAAATGTTTGTCTTAAGCGATGTAAATATCCTATGTATTTCCGCTAGACTCTGGCTTCAGGTCGCTTCCCCAAAAAGGCTCATAAGCGATTTGAACAAAACAGCATGTTTTCCTCCTAGCTTGTTCTCCTTATCTATGTTAAGGAAATGATATATTTGCCTGCAATACTGCCTTTCTTCAAGATTCATGTCAATCAAGTTTTGGCCCGGGATGACTCACCTGCTGCCAATATTATCTCAATGCATGTCGTGGGGGAGGGGCCTGGTGCCATTCCCTGTAACAGTTCATTTCTTTCCTTAGCTGACTGCTAGTGCCTGTAGAATATCTGGCTAAAGACCAGCAGGGGGTACTCTTACTACCCCCCCCACCTCGCCTTGAGTCTAAGTCAGCAGCTTTCTCTATCTCTTTCATACTTTAATAACAGTTGATGGCACAAAAGCTCTGACCGATCAAATCATATCAAATCTTCATTTCAGATTGAAGATGCATTCCATGGTATTGCCATCTTAAGTCTTTCCATCGTTATGGAATATCTGTCCATGTATTCAGGATAGTTTTCAGCCAGGGTGTATAATTTCCAGTGTGCCAGTCTTGTCATCCTCGTTACATCCATGGCAAAGTGTTTTATTCATGTTGATATTATTGAAAGGGAATTTTTTAAAATTCCTTTTCAGATTATTATCTGCTAATGTATACAGATAAAACTGTGTAATCATTCATTTTTATCAGTTTGGACAGCTTGATAGTTGTCTTTAATTTCTTTACTTTCTGACACTTTAAGATTATCCTGGGACACATATGTAATGCCTCACCCCTAAATTCAGACATGTGTTCAAAGAACTTCTGTCCTTTTATTTATTTATTTATTTATTTATTTATTCTTTAACATTGAAATCGTTTTGACTATGCTGGGTGTTTGTTGCTAGATGGAAGTAGCTAGAACCTCTGGACTGCAGTCTCTCATCTCTTGCTGACCTCTTGTTGACCTCTGCAGAATCCTGGTAGGTGGGAGCTTGTTAGTTCCTTGTTCCTTATCAGAAACCTCCTGTGGTAAGTGTTTTTCTCTTCTCTGTTGCCTGGTAAGGGTGGGTGGTCATGGGCATCCCAAGGTTGGCTAGAAGTCAATTATTTAGGCAGGCTTGTGCACAGATATGGGAGAAGGCAATGGCACCCCACTCCTGGAAAATCCCAAGGATGGAGGAGCCTGGTAGGCTGCAGTCCATGGGGTGGCTAAGAGTCGGACACCACTGAGTGACTTCATTTTCACTTTTCACTTTCATGCATAGGAGGAGGAAATGGCAACCCACTCCAGTGTTCTTGCCTAGAGAACCCCAGAGACTGCGGGGCCTGGTGGGCTGCCATCTATGGCGTGGCACAGGGTCGGCCTCAACTGAACCACTTAGCAGCTGCAGCAGCAGCAGCAGCAGTGCATAGATATCAAAGGGGATGAGAACAGTCAGGTAGGATCACATATGTCATCGTGAAACAATACTTCTCCTCTTAGCCAAAGCTAACGAAAGATTTCTGTTCTAGGTCAACCTAGAAGAGATCACTTAAGAGGTAAAGAAACTTAAACTCCATTAGCAAAGGCAGTTCAACATCTCAAGAAAACTTGTGCTAGGCACAAAACTCTTTTCTGGGGGCCTACTTTCCCTACAACCTCCTTATCCCATTCTGTACCCATTCCTTTGCTTCTCCCGTCCTGAAAATGCCACCTGTAAGACAGAACTACTTCGTTTTCCTTCTTAAAGTGTGATTGCATTCCATACATTCTTGTAATAACAAGTCATACATTTCCCTTCAGCAACCAAGAACTGACTCTTATATTGGCATTTGATAGATTGGTGAGCATACCTATCAGTGATAATAGCGCCCACCCCGCTTCCTGCAAGAACAGAACAAAACAAAACAAAACAAAGAAATTGCTTTCTTACATTTAATATGTTCGGATGGTGCCAGTCACTATTCATGCAGAGTCAAAAATCTCTTTTGTTTCTGTGTAAAAGGGAGGTCCTTTCAAGTCGTGAATGTTTAAGAAGTTTCATTTATTTGGAAGTGACCTAGCTATTCAATACACTGTCGTCACTTAGTTTAGCACCAGGATAGAAACTCAGGTAACCAAAACACCTGGAGGAACGATTGTAAGTTCAGTTCAGTTCAGTTGCTCAGTCGAGTCTGACTCTTTGGGACCCCGTGGCCTGCAGAACGCCAGGCTTCCGTGTCCATCACCAACTCCAGGGCCTTGCTCAAACTCATGTCCATCGAGTCAGTGATGCCATCCAACCATCTTATCCTCTGTCATCCCCTTCTCCTCTGCCTTCAATCAAGACTATGAGAGGCAGATATTTTAGAGTATAATTATTGTTAAGAGTTTATCTAAAAGCTCATATCACATTTACATATTTTACATTGGTTGTTGCTGTTTCCAGGTACTTTCTTGCTGACAAGTTTGTGACAGATATAACAATAGAGCAATTTTTACCTCAAAAGAAACCTAGGCACTATGAACATGTTGTGCTTAATGTTGTTGACTCTTAGACATGTCTATAGTGGAGGAGCAAAACCAAAAATACTAGATATTTAATATTGACTAGTTCCCAGTTCACGGGACTCTGACATTCATTTAGGTCAATGTTTTCTTGTATTTCCAGCAGTTTGATTTGGAAGGGCTGCCTTGTCTTGAGACCATTGAAATCAGAACTCAGAACTTGAGCAATATTATCAAAAAACACAAGGCTCACACTGACATATACCTTAATCCAGACAGACAGACAAGACATCTTCCAGTTTTCCGCCTGAGATTTAAAATATTTCTTTGAGCCGTTTTCCTGGGAAGTGGTGGGGGGGGGGGAGTGGGGGTGGCAGCGAGGCAGGCTTGGGTAACAAGCTAATTGTTGGTCATTGCATATGCAAAGAACCAGCTTTCCAGGTTCCAAGGAAAAAAGTTTCCTTGGTACCCAATTTTGTTTGGATCTATAGACTCTCATGGCCCTCCTAGGTCAGGACATCTTTCCTTTTTGTAGTCCTCGTTTTATCCCTAAATCATAGACAGCTTGGATTGTCTCTGTGGGGTGGATGTATTGTCCTTGTGTTTGACCTGGCGGCAGAAGCGAGGTCCGAGAGCCTCTCCTGGAACCGGGCGTGGGGACGGGGCTCACCGGGAGCCCCTGGTGGAAGTGGGCAACGCACCGGGAGCGCGCCAGGAGTGGGGCGATCCCGGGCGGCGCGGGTCGGGGTTCCGGTCGGGAGGGGGTGGGGGGCGGTAACAGTTGTGCTCTCGGGGGTCCCCACTGCAGCTGGAAACGCGCTGGGAGTGCGGCAGGGGCGGGGTGAACCCGGGTGGCGCGGGGCGGGGTTTGGCTCCTGGCGGGGGTAGGGGAGGGCTTCCCAGTTGTGCTCTCGGTGGTGGCCACTGCGGCTGGAAATGCGCCGGGAGCGCACCCGGGGCGGGGTAAACCTGGGCTGCGCGGGTCGAGATTTCGATGGCTGTGGGTGGGGGGTTGGTCCCAGTTGTGCTCTCGGGGGTCGACACTGCGGCTAGGAACGCCCATTTCCTACGCTCCTGTGTCCCCAAGATTCCACATCTAGTGGGTGCAGTGGAGGGCTGCGGGCCACAGGTCAGGGAACTGGGACTGCTTGGAGCAGGGAACCACGTATTCCGCCCTCTGTTGGCACATTCTTGGAGCTCCCCAACCTGGCGGTTGCAGAAAGGCCTTGCCCTTGGTGTCAAGGCCTTTACCGCTCCACCCCTTTGCTGAAAAATCTCAGTCTGCACGGTTTTCCCAAGCAGCCTAGTGTCCCCTGGAAGTCCAAGGGACAGAACCCTGAACTCTGGCCGGCTGGCCCAGCCCTGCTTCTGGCACTTTGTAGGCCAGCGGGCCCTGGAGCACCTGCTAGGATGAGAAAGGGAAGGGTCCGCGAATTGCACCCTAGAAAGTTAGTAGGGTGCATGGATTTCAAACCCTGGTGGCCGCCCAGGCAGCAAAGAAGGGGGGAGGGCACCTTGCTGCCCTTTCATGGCAGAATCTGTGGCTGTCCTGATGCGTGGGCCTTTTCATGGGGACCTTGTGCAATAAAAGTTTGGTGTTTTGGTACTGAATAATTAGAAATTGTAAAAAGTTTAAATTATGTGGTGGTGTAATTAAAAAACAAAACAAAACAAAACCAAGCCCCAAGTGTTTGGCACAGGGAGGTTTAAGTATTGAAGGCCTGTTTTCCTTGCACTGTGGCATTCTATCAAGAAGTGTGCAGGATTTTTTTTTTTTTAAGAAAAGTGTTCGAAGTGAGGGAAACAGGAAACCCAGAGGTGCCCCTGTATTTTGGGGAAGGCCTTAGGAGGTCACTTGGAAATGCTGCTGGCTGTGGGGAAGGGGGGCAGATGGGCTGTGCAGTCTTGTCCTTTGCATTCATGTTCTTGTGTGTAGAAACCCAGCTCGGAGCCATCTCCTGATGTGTAAGAATTTCGCAGACAAACCTTGAGCTAAGCAATGCATTTGTTCCTGAGGAAATGTTTGTCTTAAGCGATGTAAATATCCTATGTATATCCGCTGGACTCTGGCTTCAGGTCGGTTCCCCCAGTAGGCTCAGAAGCGACTTGAACAAAACTGTATGTTTTCCTCGTACCTTGTTCTCCTAATCTATGTTAAGGAAATGATATATTTGCCTGGAATACTGCCTTTCTTCAAGATTCATGTCAATCAGTTTTTGGCCCAGGATGACTCACCTGCTGCCAATGTGACCTCAAGGCATGTCGTGGGGGAGGGGCCTGGTGCCATTCCGTGAGACAGTGCCTTTCCTTCCTTAGCTGACTGCTAGTGCCTGTAGAATATCTGGCTAGAGACCAGCAGGGCGTACACCCCGCCTCAAGTCTAAGTCAGCAGCTTTCTCTATCTCATTTATACTTTAATAACAATTGATGACACAAAAGCTCTGAGCGATCAAATCATATCAAATCTTCATTTCAGATTGAAGATGCATTCCATGGTATTGCCATCTTAAGTCTTTCCATTGTTATGGAATATCTGTCCATGTATTCAGGATAGTTTTCAGCCAGGGTGTATAATTTCCAGTGTGCCAGTCTTGTCATCCTCGTTACATCCATGGCAAAGTGTTGTATTCATGTTGACATTATTGAAAGGGAATTTTTTTTAATTCCTTTTCAGATTATTATCTGCTAATATATACAGAAAAAACCGTGTAATCTTTCGTTTTTATCAGTTTGGACAGCTTGATAGTTGTCTTTAATTTCTTTCCTTTCTCATACTTTAAGATTTTCCGGGCACCATACATGTACTGCCTCACCCCTAATCTCAGTCATGTGTTCAAAGAACTTCTGTCCTTTATTTGTTTACTTATTTTTTGCAACATTGAATTCGTTTTGACTATGCTGGGTCTCTGCTGCAAGATGGAAGTTGCTAGGACCTCTGGACTGCAGTCTTCCATCTCTTACTGACCTCTTGTTGACCTCTGCAGAATCCTGGTTGGCGGGAGCTTGTTAGTTCCTTGTTCCTTACCAGGACCTCCTGTGGTAAGTGTTTTTCTCTTCTCTGTTGCCTGGTAAGGGTGGATGGTCATTGGCATCCCAAAGCTAGCTAGAAGTCAATTATTTAGGCAGGCTTGTGCATAGATATGGGAGAAGGCAATGGCACCCCACTCCAGTACTCTTGCGTGGAAAATCCCATGGATGGAGGAGCCTGGTAGGCTGCAGTCCATGGGGTGGTTAAGAGTCGGACACCACTGAGCGACTTCACGTTCACTTTTCACTTTCATGCATGGGAGGAGGAAATGGCAACCCACTCCAGTGTTCTTGCCTAGAGAACCCCAGGGACTGCGGGGCCTGGTGGGCTGCCGTCTATGGGGTCGCACAGAGTCGGACACGACTGAAACGACTTAGCAGCAGCGGCGGCGGCAGCAGCAGCAGAAGCAAGGCATCGATATCAAAAGGGCTGCAAACAGTCAGGAAGGATCACATATGTCACCGTGAAACACTACTTCTCCACTTAGCCAAAGCTAACCAAAGATTTCTGTTCTAGGTCAACCTAGAAGAGATCACTTAAGAGGTAAAGAAACTTAAACTCCATTAGCAAAGGCAGTTCGACATCTCAAGAAAACTTGTGCTAGGCACAGAACTCTTTTCTGGGGGTCCACTTTCCCTACAACCTCCTTATCCCATTCTGTACCCATTCCTTTGCTTCTCCCATCCTGAAACTGCCACCTGTAAGACAGAACTACTTCGTTTTCCTTCCTCAAGTGCCATTGCATTCCACATACTTTCTTGATATAACAAGTCATACATTTCCCTTCAGCAACCAAGAACTGACTTTTATATTGGCATTGGCTATAGCCCGCCCCCCTCCCCCCACCCCCAAGAACAGAACAAAACAAAACAAAACAATTGCTTTCTTACATTTAACATGTCAGGATGGTGCCAGACACTATTCATGGAGAGTCAAAAATCTCTTTTGTTTCTGTGTAAAAGGGAGGTCCTTTCAAGTCCTGAATGTTTCAGAACTTTCATTTATTTGGAAATGACCTAGCTATTCAATACACTGTCGTCACAAGGATAGAAACTCGGGTAACCAAAACACCTGGAGAAACGTTTGTTAGTTCAGTTCAGTTCAGTTGCTCAGTCGTGTCTGACTCTTTGGGACCCCGTGGCCTGAAGGACGCTAGGCTTCCGTGTCCGTCACCAACTCCAGGGGCTTGCTCAAACTCATGTCCATCGAGTCAGTGATGCCATACAACCATCGTATCCTCTGTCATCCCCTTCTCCTCTGCCTTCAATCAAGACTATGAGAGGCAGATATTTTAGAGTATAATTATTGTAAAGAGTTTGTCTAAAAGCTCATATCACATTTACATTTTTTACTTTTGTTGTTGTCGTTTCCAGGTAGTTTCTTGCTGACAAGCTTGTGACAGATATAACAATAGAGCAATTTTTACCTCAAAAGAAACCTAGGCACTATGAACATGTTGTGCTTAATGTTGTTGACTCTTAGACATGTCTATAGTGGAGGAGCAAAACCAAAAATACTAGATATTTAATATTGACTAGTTCCCAGTTCACGGGACTCTGACATTCATTTAGGTCAATGTTTTCTTGTATTTCCAGCAGTTTGATTTGGAAGGGCTGCCTTGTCTTGAGACCTTTGAAATCAGAACACAGAACTTGAGCAATATTATCAAAAAACACAAGGCTCACACTGACACATACCTTAATCCAAACAGACAGACAAGACATCTTCCAGGTTTCCGCCTGAGATTTAAAATATTTCTTTGAGCCAGTCTTCTGGGGAGTGGGGGGATGGGGGTGGCAGTGAGGCAGGCTTGGGTAACAAGCTAATTGTTGGTCATTGCATATGCAAAGAACCAGCTTTCCGGGTTCCAAGGAAAAAAGTTTCCTTGGTAACCAACTTTGTCTGGTTCTATAGAATATCATGGCCCTCCTAGGTCAGGTCATCTTGCCTTTCTGTAGTCCTCGTTTTATCCCTAAATCATAGACAGCTTGGATTGTCTCTGTGGGGTGTATGTATTGTCCTCATGTTTGACCTGGCGGCAGCAGTGAGGTCCGAGAGCCTCTCCTGGAACCGGGCGTGGGGACGGGGCTCACCGGGAGCCCCTGGTGGAAGTGGGCAACGCACCGGGAGCGCGCCAGGAGTGGGGCGATCCCGGGCGGCGCGGGTCGGGGTTCCGGTCGGGAGGGGGTGGGGGGCGGTAACAGTTGTGCTCTCGGGGGTCCCCACTGCAGCTGGAAACGCGCTGGGAGTGCGGCAGGGGCGGGGTGAACCCGGGTGGCGCGGGGCGGGTTTCGGCTCCTGGCGGGGGTAGGGGAGGGCTTCCCAGTTGTGCTCTCGGTGGTGGCCACTGCGGCTGGAAATGCGCCGGGAGCGCACCCGGGGCGGGGTAAACCTGGGCTGCGCGGGTCGAGATTTCGATGGCTGTGGGTGGGGGGTTGGTCCCAGTTGTGCTCTCGGGGGTCGCCACTGCGGCTAGGAACGCCCATTTCCTACGCTCCTGTGTCCCCAAGGATCCACATCTAGTGGGTGCAGTGGAGGGCTGCGGGCCACAGGTCAGGGAACTGGGACTGCTTGGAGCAGGGAACCACGTATTCCGCCCTCTGTTGGCACATTCTTGGAGCTCCCCAACCTGGCGGTTGCAGAAAGGCCTTGCCCTTGGCGTCAAGGCCTTTACCGCTCCACCCCTTTGCTGAAAAATCTCAGTCTGCACGGTTTTCCCAAGCAGCCTAGTGTCCCCTGGAAGTCCAAGGGACAGAACCCTGAACTCTGGCCGGCTGGCCCAGCCCTGCTTCTGGCACTTTGTAGGCCAGCGGGCCCTGGAGCACCTGCTAGGATGAGAAAGGGAAGGGTCCGCGAATTGCACCCTAGAAAGTTAGTAGGGTGCATGGATTTCAAACCCTGGTGGCCGCCCAGGCAGCAAAGAAGGGGGGAGGGCACCTTGCTGCCCTTTCATGGCAGAATCTGTGGCTGTCCTGATGCGTGGGCCTTTTCATGGGGACCTTGTGCAATAAAAGTTTGGTGTTTTGGTACTGAATAATTAGAAATTGTAAAAAGTTTAAATTATGTGGTGGTGTAATTAAAAAACAAAACAAAACAAAACCAAGCCCCAAGTGTTTGGCACAGGGAGGTTTAAGTATTGAAGGCCTGTTTTCCTTGCACTGTGGCATTCTATCAAGAAGTGTGCAGGATTTTTTTTTTTTTTAAGAAAAGTGTTCGAAGTGAGGGAAACAGGAAACCCAGAGGTGCCCCTGTATTTTGGGGAAGGCCTTAGGAGGTCACTTGGAAATGCTGCTGGCTGTGGGGAAGGGGGGCAGATGGGCTGTGTAGTCTTGTCCTTTGCATTCATGTTCTTGTGTGTAGAAACCCAGCTCGGAGCCATCTCCTGATGTGTAAGAATTTCGCAGACAAACCTTGAGCTAAGCAATGCATTTGTTCCTGAGGAAATGTTTGTCTTAAGCGATGTAAATATCCTATGTATATCCGCTGGACTCTGGCTTCAGGTCGGTTCCCCCAGTAGGCTCAGAAGCGACTTGAACAAAACTGTATGTTTTCCTCGTACCTTGTTCTCCTAATCTATGTTAAGGAAATGATATATTTGCCTGGAATACTGCCTTTCTTCAAGATTCATGTCAATCAGTTTTTGGCCCAGGATGACTCACCTGCTGCCAATGTGACCTCAAGGCATGTCGTGGGGGAGGGGCCTGGTGCCATTCCCTGAGACAGTGCCTTTCCTTCCTTAGCTGACTGCTAGTGCCTGTAGAATATCTGGCTAGAGACCAGCAGGGCGTACACCCCGCCTCAAGTCTAAGTCAGCAGCTTTCTCTATCTCATTTATACTTTAATAACAATTGATGACACAAAAGCTCTGAGCGATCAAATCATATCAAATCTTCATTTCAGATTGAAGATGCATTCCATGGTATTGCCATCTTAAGTCTTTCCATTGTTATGGAATATCTGTCCATGTATTCAGGATAGTTTTCAGCCAGGGTGTATAATTTCCAGTGTACCAGTCTTGTCATCCTCGTTACATCCATGGCAAAGTGTTGTATTCATGTTGACATTATTGAAAGGGAATTTTTTTTAATTCCTTTTCAGATTATTATCTGCTAATATATACAGAAAAAACCGTGTAATCTTTCGTTTTTATCAGTTTGGACAGCTTGATAGTTGTCTTTAATTTCTTTCCTTTCTCATACTTTAAGATTTTCCGGGCACCATACATGTACTGCCTCACCCCTAATCTCAGTCATGTGTTCAAAGAACTTCTGTCCTTTATTTGTTTACTTATTTTTTGCAACATTGAATTCGTTTTGACTATGCTGGGTCTCTGCTGCAAGATGGAAGTTGCTAGGACCTCTGGACTGCAGTCTTCCATCTCTTACTGACCTCTTGTTGACCTCTGCAGAATCCTGGTTGGCGGGAGCTTGTTAGTTCCTTGTTCCTTACCAGGACCTCCTGTGGTAAGTGTTTTTCTCTTCTCTGTTGCCTGGTAAGGGTGGATGGTCATTGGCATCCCAAAGCTAGCTAGAAGTCAATTATTTAGGCAGGCTTGTGCATAGATATGGGAGAAGGCAATGGCACCCCACTCCAGTACTCTTGCGTGGAAAATCCCATGGATGGAGGAGCCTGGTAGGCTGCAGTCCATGGGGTGGTTAAGAGTCGGACACCACTGAGCGACTTCACGTTCACTTTTCACTTTCATGCATGGGAGGAGGAAATGGCAACCCACTCCAGTGTTCTTGCCTAGAGAACCCCAGGGACTGCGGGGCCTGGTGGGCTGCCGTCTATGGGGTCGCACAGAGTCGGACACGACTGAAACGACTTAGCAGCAGCGGCGGCGGCAGCAGCAGCAGAAGCAAGGCATCGATATCAAAAGGGCTGCAAACAGTCAGGAAGGATCACATATGTCACCGTGAAACACTACTTCTCCACTTAGCCAAAGCTAACCAAAGATTTCTGTTCTAGGTCAACCTAGAAGAGATCACTTAAGAGGTAAAGAAACTTAAACTCCATTAGCAAAGGCAGTTCGACATCTCAAGAAAACTTGTGCTAGGCACAGAACTCTTTTCTGGGGGTCCACTTTCCCTACAACCTCCTTATCCCATTCTGTACCCATTCCTTTGCTTCTCCCATCCTGAAACTGCCACCTGTAAGACAGAACTACTTCGTTTTCCTTCCTCAAGTGCCATTGCATTCCACATACTTTCTTGATATAACAAGTCATACATTTCCCTTCAGCAACCAAGAACTGACTTTTATATTGGCATTGGCTATAGCCCGCCCCCCTCCCCCCACCCCCAAGAACAGAACAAAACAAAACAAAACAATTGCTTTCTTACATTTAACATGTCAGGATGGTGCCAGACACTATTCATGGAGAGTCAAAAATCTCTTTTGTTTCTGTGTAAAAGGGAGGTCCTTTCAAGTCCTGAATGTTTCAGAACTTTCATTTATTTGGAAATGACCTAGCTATTCAATACACTGTCGTCACAAGGATAGAAACTCGGGTAACCAAAACACCTGGAGAAACGTTTGTTAGTTCAGTTCAGTTCAGTTGCTCAGTCGTGTCTGACTCTTTGGGACCCCGTGGCCTGAAGGACGCTAGGCTTCCGTGTCCGTCACCAACTCCAGGGGCTTGCTCAAACTCATGTCCATCGAGTCAGTGATGCCATACAACCATCGTATCCTCTGTCATCCCCTTCTCCTCTGCCTTCAATCAAGACTATGAGAGGCAGATATTTTAGAGTATAATTATTGTAAAGAGTTTGTCTAAAAGCTCATATCACATTTACATTTTTTACTTTTGTTGTTGTCGTTTCCAGGTAGTTTCTTGCTGACAAGCTTGTGACAGATATAACAATAGAGCAATTTTTACCTCAAAAGAAACCTAGGCACTATGAACATGTTGTGCTTAATGTTGTTGACTCTTAGACATGTCTATAGTGGAGGAGCAAAACCAAAAATACTAGATATTTAATACTGACTAGTTCCCAGTTCACGGGACTCTGACATTCATTTAGGTCAATGTTTTCTTGTATTTCCAGCAGTTTGATTTGGAAGGGCTGCCTTGTCTTGAGACCTTTGAAATCAGAACACAGAACTTGAGCAATATTATCAAAAAACACAAGGCTCACACTGACACATACCTTAATCCAAACAGACAGACAAGACATCTTCCAGGTTTCCGCCTGAGATTTAAAATATTTCTTTGAGCCAGTCTTCTGGGGAGTGGGGGGATGGGGGTGGCAGTGAGGCAGGCTTGGGTAACAAGCTAATTGTTGGTCATTGCATATGCAAAGAACCAGCTTTCCGGGTTCCAAGGAAAAAAGTTTCCTTGGTAACCAACTTTGTCTGGTTCTATAGAATATCATGGCCCTCCTAGGTCAGGTCATCTTGCCTTTCTGTAGTCCTCGTTTTATCCCTAAATCATAGACAGCTTGGATTGTCTCTGTGGGGTGTATGTATTGTCCTCATGTTTGACCTGGCGGCAGCAGCGAGGTCCGAGAGCCTCTCCTGGAACCGGGCGTGGGGACGGGGCTCACCGAGAGCCGCTGGTGAAGGTGGGCAGCGCCCCTGGAGCTCGGCAGGGGCGGGGCGAACCCGGGCGGCGCAGGGCGGGTGTCGGCTCCTGGCGGGGGTAGGGGAGGGCTTCCCAGTTGTGCTCTCGGAGATGGCCACTGCGGCTGGAAACGCGCCGGGAGCGCACCCAGGGTGGGGTAAACCTGGGCTGCACAGGTCGAGATTCCGCTCGCTGTGGGTGGGGGGTCGGTCCCTGTTGTGCTCCCGGGGGTCGCCAATGTGGCTGGGAACCCGCCGGGAGCCCAGCAGGGCCGGTGCAGAACCTGGCGGCGCGGGGCGGGGTGGGGGGTCCGTTCGCAGCGGGGGTCGGCTCCTGGCGCGGGTGGGGGAGGGCTTTCCAGATGTGCTGTTGGGGGTCGCCATTGCGGCTGGGAATGCCCATTTCGTGAACTCCTGGATCCCCAAGGATCGGCATCCATTGGCCACAGCGGAGGGGTGCGGAACACAGGTAAGGGAACGGGGACTGCGTGGAGCAGGGAACCATGTATTCCGCCCTGTGTTGGCACAGTCTCAGAGCTCCCCAACCTGGCGGTCGCAGGAAGGCCTCGTCTTTGGGGTCAAGGCCTTTACCACTCCACCCCTCTGCTGAAAAACCTCAGAGTCTGCGCGGTTTTCCCAAGCAGCCTAGTGTCCGCTGGAAGTCCAAGGGACAGAACCCTGAACTCTGGCCGGCTGGCCCAGCCCTGCTTCTGGCACTTTGTAGGCCAGCGGGCCCTGGAGCACCTGCTAGGATGGGAAAGGGAAGGGTACGCGAATTGCACCCTGGTGGCCGCCGAGGCAGCAAAGAAGGGGGGAGGGCACCTTACTGCCCTTTAATGGCAGACAGAATCTGTGGATGTCCTGCTGCGTGGGCCTTTTCATGTGGACCTTGTGCAATAAAAGTTTACCGGTGACCTTAGGGAACTTCCCAGTGTGCTTCTGACAGATGAGGGATGCTGTGGAGTTGGAGGGGCCTCTCAGGACTACGCTGGGTTTGGCGCAATGGAAGAGGGCCTCATCTCCAGGGAAGGCAGGAACCTCAGGCTTCCTCTCCGTTTCAGACTCCGCCCGCAGGGTCCCTGCAGAGTTGGGACAGGAGAGTCAGGAATCGTCTTGTCTGAGGAAGGGAACTCCGCTTGCCTGTCGAGGTGTTCAGGGGGTCTCAGGCCCCTTGTTCAGCTGTGTGTGGAACCTGCGGGTGTTTCTGGACGATGCACGACGGTGACAGTGCCCCTTCGTGTTGTGCCTTCACCCACTGCGTTGCCTTCGAAGAGGTGTCCGGGCCTCGGGTTCTTTTCAAGAGCGGACAGGGAAATCGGGGTCTTTCGGCATGTGGGACCACCCACGGGGCTAGTCTCAAATTTCCTAGTGAGGCCGGCTACATCCTGAGGTATGCCGGGAAGGCCGGGGAGCCTTCCAGACAACGCAGGGGGATCGAATCTCCTGTCGCCATCAGGAGGGGAGAAGGGGCTCAGAAGAAGTGGGGCCAGAACCCTCGGTGTTACCCTCGAGGGAACCCGGCGTGTCGAGGAACTTTTGGGGGTCGCATGAAGGCTGTCAGGGACCGTTTCGCCCTTCAGGGCGGAACAGGGGACTTCCCTTCAGACGCCGTCGCGGGCAAGGGCGTCATCTTGCGAAGACGTGGGAACCACGTGGTTTTTCTCGAGTTGCGGCGGATTCTTGAGTTACGACGGGGATCTCAGGCTTCCTCTTGGGTTGGCCCTGCGAAGCCCAATCTTCCCCTCGAGTTGCGAGGGAAAGCTGGGGGTTGCGCTAGAGTCACTGCAGGGCCCAAGACACCTCATCTAGGCGTGTGTCCGGGACCTAATATTCCTCTCCAGAGAAGGCAGGGATCTCGGGGTTGCATTCCAGGTTACCCCGGGGAATCAGGGCTCGTCTCGAGGGGAAGCCAAGGACTCCGCTCTCCCCTTGAGTCGCGACCCGGATCTCTTGGAGCCCCCTGAGCGGCCTCAAGCGAGTTCAGCCTCCTCTTCCGTTTGGAGAGAGGACCCGGGATTGCTCTCCAGGCCATGCAGGAACAGAAGGCCCTCAGCTGGCGAGGACGGGGGCGTCTCAGGGGTTTCCTCGAGCTGCGGCGCCTGTGGGGGTTTTCTCCCGAGGCACGACGAGGATCCCAGGGAGCCTCTCGTGCGGCGCCAGGGAAGTCAGGTCTCCATGCGCATGGCGAGGGGGAGCACGTCATGGCTCTCGAGTCACGGGAGGGGACTAGGGCCTCGAGACGCGTTGAAGAAGGACTCTCGAGGTCTTTCTCGGGTGGCGGCAGGAAACCCTCGTTTCCCTCGCCTTCTGCCGGGGACCTTAGGGAACTTCCCAGGGTGCTCTGAGAGGTGAGGGATCCTGTGGAGTTGTCGGGGCCTCTCGGGACTCCGCTGGGTCTGGCGCAACGGAAGAGGGCCTCACCTAGAGGGGAGGCAGGAACCTCAGGCTTCCTCTCCGTTTCGGACTCCGACCGCAGGGTCCCTGCAGAGTTGGGACAGGAGAGTCAGGCCTCGTCTTGTCTGAGGAAGGAAACCCCGCTTGCCTCTCGAGTTGTTCAGGGGGACTCAGGCCCCTCGTCGAGCTGTGTGTGGAACCCGCGGGTCTTTGCGGACGATGCACGGGGGTGTCAGTGCCCCTTCGTGTTGTGCCTTCACCCACAGGGTTGCCTTCGAAGAGGGGTCCGGGCCTCGGGTCCTTCTCAAGGGCGGACCGGGGAATCGGGGGCGTTCGGCATGTGGCACCACCCACGTGGCTCGTCTCGAATTTCCTCGTGAGACCGGCCTCATCCTGAGGTGCGCCGGGAGGGCCGGGAACCCCTTCCGGACCACGCAGGGGAATAGACTCTCCTGTCGCGATCAGGAGGGGAGAAGGGGCTCAGATGAAGTGGTGCCGGGACTCTCGGTGTTCCCTTCGAGGGAACCCGAGGTGTCGGGGAACTTTTGGGGTTCTCACGAAGGGTGTCAGGTACCGTTTCGCACTTCAGGGCGGAACAATGGACTTCCCTTGAGACGCCGTAGTGGGCAAGGGCCTCATCTTGCGAAGACATTGGAACCACGTGTTTTTTCTCGAGTTGCGGCGGGATTGTCGAGTGACGACGGGGAATTCAGGCTTCCTCTTCAACTGGCCCAGGGAAGTCCAGTTTTCATTCGAATTGCCAGTTAGAACTGGGGATTGCTCTCGAGACACTGCAGGGCCAAATAGACCTCATCTAGGCTTGTGTCCAGGACCTAATGTTCCTCTGCTGGGGCGACAGCTATCTCGGCATTGCATTCTCGACTCACCCGGGGAATCAGGCCTCGTCTCGAGGGGAAGCCAAGGACACTGCTCTCCTGTGAAGTTGCGAGGGGTATATCTTGGAGCTCACTGTGTGGCCTAAAATGAGTCAAGCCTCCTGTGGAGTTTGGAGAGAGGACTCAGGATTGCTCTCCAGGCCATACAGCAAAAGAAGGCCCTCATCTCGTGAGGACTGGGGTGTCTCGTGGGTATTCTCGAGCTGCGGCTCCAGTGTGGTGTTGCTCACGAGGTATAATGGGGAGCTCAGGGAGCCTCTCCTGTGGCGCCAGGGAAGTCAGGTTTCTATGCGCGTGGCTAGGGGGAGCGCGTCATTGCTCTCGAGTCATGGTAGGGGCATCGCACCTCAAGACGCGTTGAAGAAAGACCTAATCTAGGCTTGTGTCCAGGATCTAACGTTGCTCTCCAGGGGCGACAGGGATCTCGGGTTTGCATTCCAGACTCATCCGGGGAGTCAGTTCTCACCTCAAGGGTAAGCAAAGAATTCCGCTCTCGTCTCGAGTCGCGATGGGTATCTCTTGGAGCCCAATGTGTGTACTAAAGGGAGTCAAGCCTCCTGTGGAGTTTGGAGAGAGGACTCGGATTGGACTCCAGGCCATGCAGGAAAAGAAGGCCCTCATCTCGAGATGACGGTGGCATCTCGTGGGTTTTCTCGAGCTGCGGCGCCAGTGTGGGGTGTCTCATGAAGTACCACGGGGATCTCAGGGAGCCTCTTGTGTGGAGCCAGGAAAATCCAGTGTTCCATTCGAGTTGCGAGTTAGAACTGGGGATTGCTCTCCAGTCACTGCAGGGCAAAATAGACATCATCTACGCTTGTGTCCAGGACCTAGTGTTCCACTACTGGGCCGACAGGGACCTCAGGGTTGCATTCTCGACTCACCCGGAGAGTCAGGCCTCGTCTTGAGGGGAAAAAAAGGACTCCGCTCTCCTGTCAAGTCGCGACGGGTATCTCTTGGAGCCCACTGCGTGGCGTAAAGGGAGTGAAGCCTCCTATGGAGTTTGGAGAGATGACTCGGGATTGTTTTCCTGGCCATGCAGGAAAAAAGGCCCTCATCTCGCGATGACGGGGGCGTCTCGTGGGTTTTCTCCAGCTGTGGCGCCAGTATCAGATTTCTCACGAGGTACAACGGGAAGCTCAGAGAGCCTCTCGTGTGGTGCTAGGGATGTCAGGTCTCCGTGCGTGTGGTGAAGGGGAGTGCGTGATTGCTCTCGAGTCATAGTAGGCGAATCTGGCCTCAAGACGCATTGAAGAAGGACTCTCGAGGTCTTTCTCGGGTTGCGGCAGGGAACCCTGGGTTCCCTCGAATTGTGTCGGTGACCTCAGGCAACTTCTCAGGGTGCCTCTGAGAAGTCAGGGACACTGTGGATTTGGGAGGGGCCTTTCGTTACTCAACTGGGTTTGGTGCAATTGAAGAGGGCCTCATCTCGTATGCAGGCAGGAACCTCAGGGGTCCTCTCCATTTCTGACTCGGGTCGCAGAGTACCAGCAGAGTATGGACAAGAGAGTCACGCCTGATCTTCTGTGGAGGAATGGATCTCCGCTTTCCTTGCGAGTTGTTCATAGAGTGACAGGCCTCTTGTTGAGCTGTGTGTGGAACCTGTGGGTTTTTCCGGATGATGCAGAGGGGTGTCAGTGCCCCTTCGTGTTGTGCCTTCATCCACAGGGTTGCCTTCAAAGAGGTGTCCGGGCATCGGGTTCTTTTCAAGAGCGTACCAGAAAATTGGGGTCTTTCAGCATGTGGTACCACCCACGAGGCTACATCTCGAATTTCCTCAGGAGACCGGCCTCATCCTGAGGTTCGCCGGGAAGGTAGGGAACCCCTTGCAGACAAAGCAGGGGAATCGACCTACCGGTCGCGATCAGAAGGGGAGAAGGGGCTCAGATGAAGTGGTGCCGGGAACCTCGGTGGTCCCCTCGAGTGAGACCGGTATGTCACGGCACTTTTGAGGTCGCATCAAGGGTGCCAAGTACAGTTTCACACTTCAAGACAGAACGTGGGAATTCTCTGGAGATGCTGTAGCGGGCAAGGGCCTCATATTGCGATGACGAGGGAAACACGTGGTTTTTCTCGAGTTGCGGCGGGATTCTCTAGTTACGACGGGGAATTCAGGCTTCCTCTTGTGTTGGCCCAGGAAGTCCAATCTTCCATTCAACTTGTCAGAGAGAGCTGTGGGTTGCTCTCGAGTCACTTCAGGGCAAAGAGTCCTCATCTAGGCTTGGGTCCAGGACGTAGTATATGCTCTCCAGGGGCAACAGGGATATCGGGGTCGCATTCCAGTCTCACCCGGTGGGTCACGCCTCGTCTCGAGTGGAAGCAAAGGACTCCACTATCCTCTCGAGTCGCGACATGTAACTCTTGGAGCCCAATGAGTGGCCTAAAGGGAGTCAAGCGTCCTGTGTAGCTTGGACAGAAGGTTCACGCTTGATCTGCATACCATGCAGTTAAAGATGGCCCTCCTCTCGTGATGACGGGAGCGTCTCATGGGTTTTCTCGAGCTGCGGCGCCAGTGTGGGGTTTCTCACGAGATATGATGGGGAGATCAGGGAGCCTCTCGTGCAACGCCAGAGAAGTCAGGCCTCCATGCGTGTGGCCAGGCAGATCGCGTCATTGCTCTGGAGTCATGGGAGGGACTAGGGCCTCAAGACGCATTTAAGAAGGACTCTCGAGGTCTTTCTTGGTTTGGGGTGGGAAACACTCGTTTCCCTCGACCTCTACCGGGAACCTTAGTGAACTTCCCAGGTGCCTCTGAGAGGTGAGGGATACTGAGGAGTTAGAGGGGCCTCTCGGGACTCCACTAGGTTTGACGAAATGAAAGAGGGCCTCATCTCGATTGGAGGCAGGAACCTCAGCTTCCTCTCCATTTCTGACTCCGACCGCAGGGTCCCTGCAGAGTTGGGACAGGAGAGTCAGGCCTCGTCTTGTCTGAGTAACGGAACTCTGCTTGCCTCTCGAGTCGTTCAGTGGGTCTCAGCCCCCTTGTCGAGCTGTGTGTGGAGCCTGCGGGTGTTTCCAGAAGATGCACGGGGGTGTCATTGCCCCTTCTTTTTGTGTCTTCCCCCACTGGGTTGCCTTCAAAGAGGTGTCCAGGTATCGGGTTCATTTCAAGAGCGGACCGGGAAATCGGGGTCGTTCGGCATGTGGCACCACACACGTGGCTCATCTCGAATTTCCTCGTGAGACCGGCCTCATCCTGAGGTGTGCCGCGAAGGTCATGAAACTCTTCCAGACAAAGCAGAGGAATCGACCCTCCTGTGGCGATCAGGAGGGGAGAAGTGGCTCAGATGAAGTGCTGCTGGGAACCTCGGTGTTTCCCTCAAGTGAGACAGGTATGTCGGGTAGCTTTTGGGGTCACATAAAGCGTTCCAAGTACCGTTTCGCTCTTCAAAATGGAACGTTGCACTTCTCTTGGGGTGCTCCAGCGGGCAAGGGCCTCATTTTGGAATGACTGCGGAACCACTTGGTTTTTCTCGAGTTGTGGTGGGATATTTGAGTCACCACAGGGAATTCATGCTTCCTCTTGTGTTGGCCCACAAAAGTCTTATCTTCCATTCGAGATTCGAGGAATAGCTGGATGTGCGCTCTAGTCACTGAAGGCAAAAGAGACCCCTCCAAGGCTTGTGTGCAGGACCTAATGTTCATGTCAAGGCTCGACAGAAATCTCGGGGTTGCATTCCAGACTCACCTTGGAGTCAGGCCTCGTCTCGAGGGGAAGCAAAGGACTCCGCTCTCCTCTCGAGTCGCGACACGGGTCTCTTGGAGCCCACTGAGTGGCTTAAAGGGAGTCAAACCTCCTCTGGTGTTTGGAGGGAGGACACGGGATTGCTCTCCAGGCAATGCATGAAATGAAGGCCCTCATCTCCCGATGACTGGGGCATCTCGTAGGTTTTCTCGAGCTGTGGCGCTAGTGTGGGGTTTCTCACGAAGTAAGACTGGGAGCTCAGTGAGCCTCTCACGTGGTGCCAGGGCAGTCAGGTCTCTATGCACGTGGTGAGAGGGAGCCCGTCATTGTTCTCGAGTCATGGTAGGGGATTGGGCCTGAAGACGTGTTAAAGAAGGACTCTCGAGGTCTTTCTTGGGTTGCAGCGGGAAACCCTGGGTTCCATCGACTTGTGCCAGTGACCTCAGGAAGCTTCTCAGCGTGCCTCTGAGAAGTCAGGGTCACTGTGGAGTTGGGAGGGGCCTCTCGGAACTCCACTGGGTTTGGTGCAATGGAAGAGGGCCTCATGACAAGTTGAGGCAGGAACCTCAGGGTTCCTCTCCTGGCTTCGAATATGCCAGATCTGACTCGGATCGCAGAGTCCCTGCAGAGTTGGGACAGGAGAGTCAGGCCTCGTCTTGTGTGGAGGAATGGAACTCCGCTTGACTCTCGCGTTGTTCATGGGGTGACAGGCCACTTGTCGATTTGTATGTGGAACTTGGGGGTTTTTCTGGACGATGCACCGGGGTGTCACTGCCCCTTCGGGTTGTGCCTTGATCCACAGGATTGCCTTCGAGTTGGGTTCTGCCATCGGGTTCTTATCAAGAGCGGACCAGGGAATCGGGGTCTTTTGGCATGCCGCACCACCCACGAGGCTATGTCTCGAATTTCCTTGTGAGACTGGCCTCATCTTGAGGTGCGCCAGGAAGGTCGGGAACGCCTTCCAGACAAATCAGGGGAATCGAACCTCCTGTCGCGATCAAGAGGGGAGAAGAGTCTCAGATGAAGTGGTGCCGGGAACCTCGGTGTTCTCCTCAAGTGAGAATGGTATGTCGGGAAACTTTTGTGGTCGCATCAAGGGTTCCAAGTAACTTTTCGCTCTTCAATAAGGAACGTGGGACTGCTCTTGAGACGCTGTAGTGGGTAAGGGCCTCATCTTTCGATGACGGGGGAACCACGTGGTTTTTCCTGAGTTGCAGCGGGATTCTCGAGTTACGACGGGGAATTCAGGCTTCCTCTTCAACTGGCCCAGGGAAGTCCAGTTTTCATTCGAATTGCGAGTTAGAACTGGGGATTGCTCTCGAGACACTGCAGGGCCAAATAGACCTCATCTAGGCTTGTGTCCAGGACCTAATGTTCCTTTGCTGGGGCGACAGCGATCTCGGCATTGCATTCTCGACTCATCCAGGGAATCAGGCCTCGTCTCGAGGGGAAGCCAAGGACACTGCTCTCCTGTCAAGTCGCGACGTGTATATCTTGGAGCTCACTGTGTGGCCTAAAATGTGTCAAGCCTCCTGTGGAGTTTGGAGAGAGGACTCAGGATTGCTCTCCAGGCCATACAGCAAAAGAAGGCCCTCATCTCGTGAGGACTGGGGCGTCTCGTGGGTATTCTCGAGCTGCGGCTCCAGTGTGGTGTTGCTCACGAGGTATAATGGGGAGCTCAGGGAGCCTCTCCTGTGGCGCCAGGGAAGTCAGGTTTCTATGCGCGTGGCTAGGGGGAGTGCGTCATTGCTCTTGAGTCATGGTAGGGGAATCGCACCTCAAGACGCGTTGAAGAAGGACTCTCGAGGTCTTTTACGGGTTGGGGCAGGAAACCCTTGCTTCCCTCGGCTTGTGCCGGTGATCTCAGGAAGGTATAAGGGTGCCTCTGAGAAGTCAGGGATACTGTGCAGTTGGGAGGGGCCTCTCGGGACTCCACTGGGTTCGGTGCAATGGAAGAGGGCCTCATCTCGAGTGGAGGCAGGAAATTCATGTTTCCTCTCCTGACTTCCCCTGGGCCAGATCTGACTCAGATCGCAGTTTCGCTGCAGAGTTCGAACAGGAGAGTCAGGGCTCGTCTTGTGTGGAGGAATGGAACTCTGCTTGCCTCTCCAGTTGTTCACGGGGTGACAGGTCACTTCTCTAGCTGTGTGTGGTACCTGCGGGTTTCTCCGGACGATACCCGGGGGTGTCAGTGCCCCTTCGTGTTGTGCCTTCATCAAAAGGGTTATCTTCAAAGAGGTGTCTGAGCATTGGGATCTTATCAAGAGCGAACCGGGAAATCGGGGTCTTTCGGCATGTGTCACCATCCACGAGGCTATGTCTCGAATATCCTCGTGAGACCGGCCTCATCCTGAGATGCACCGGGAAAGGCGGGAACCCCTTCAGACAAAACAGGGGAATCGACCCTCCTGTCGCGATCAGGAGGGGAGAAGGGGCCCAGATGTAGTGGTACTGGGAACCTCGGTGTTCTCCTCGAGTCAGACCGGTGTGTCGAGGAACTTTTGTGGTCGCATCAAGGGTGCCAATACCGTTTCGCACTTCAAGACGGAACGTGGGACTTCTCTTGAGACGCTGTAGGGGGCAAGGGCCTCATCTTGCGATGACAGGGGAACCACGTGGCGTTTCTCGAGTTGTGGCGGGATTCTCGAGTTTCGAATGGGAATACAGTCTTCCTCATGTGTTGGCCCAGGGAAGTCCTATCTTCCATTCGAGTTTCAAGGGAGAGCTGGGGATTGCCCTCGAGTCACTGCAGGGCAAAATAGACCTCATCTAGGCTTGTGTCCAGGACTTAATGTTCATCCCTAGGGGCGACAGGGATCTCGGGCTTGCATACCAGACTCACCCGGGGAATCAGGCCTCGTCTCGAGGGGAAACAAAGAACTCCGCTGTCCTTTTGAGTCGCGATGGGTATCTCTTGGAGCCCACTGTGTGCCCTAAATGGAGTCAAGCCTCCTGTGGTGTTTGGATAGAGGACTCGGGATTCCTCTCCAGGCCATGCAGGAAAAGAAGGCCCTCATCTCGCGATGACGGCGGCATCTCGTGGGTTTTCTAGACTGCCGCGCTAGTTCCAGGTTTCTGACGAGGTACGAGAGGGAGCTCAGGGAGCCTCTCGTGTGGCGCCAGGGAAGTCAGGTCCCCATGAGATGGCTAGGGGGAGTTCGTCATTGCTCTCGAGTCATGGTAGGGTAATCGGGCCTCAAGACGGGTTGAAGAAGGACTCTCGAGGTCTTTCTCGGGTCACTGCATAAAACCCAGGGTTCCCTTGACTTGTGCCTGCGACCTCAGGGAGCTTCTCAGAGTGCCTCTGAGAAGTCAGGGATACTGTGCAGTTTGGAGGGGCCTCTCGAGACTCCTCCGCATTTGGTGGAATGTAAGAGGGACTCATCTCGAGTTGAAGCAGGAACCTCAGTGTTCCTCTCCATTTCTGACTCAGATCGCAAGGTCCCTGCATGTTGGTACAGGAGAGTCAGGCCTCGTCTTTTCTGGAGGATGGGACTCCTCTTGCCTCTCGAGTTGTTCTCGAGGTGACAGGCCACTTGTCGAGCTGTGTGTGTAACCTGCCCGTTTTTCCGGATGATGCACAGGTGTGTTAGTGCCCCTTCGTGTTGTACCTTCATACTCAAGGCTGCCTTCCAAGAGGTGTCTGAGCATCGGATTCTTATCAAGAGCGAACCGGGAAATTGGAGTCTTTCGGCAAGTGGCACCACCCACAAAGCTACGTATCGAATTTCCCCATGAGACCGGCCTCATCCTGAGTTGTGCAGGGAAGGTCTGGCCCCCTTACAGAAAAAGCAGGGGAATCGACCCACCGGTCACGATCAGGAGGGGAGAAGGGGCTTAAATGAAGTGGTGCCGGGAACCTCGGTGTTCCCCTTGAGTGAGACCGGCGTGTTGGGGGACTTTTGGGGTCGCATCAAGGGTGCCAAGTACCGTTTCGCATTTCAAGACGGAACCTGGGACATCTTTTGAAACGCTGTAGCGGGCAAGGGCCTCATCTTGCGATGACGGGAGAACCACGTGGTTTTGCTCGAGTTGCAGCGGGATTCTCGAGTTATGACCGGGAATTTAGGCTTCCTCTTGTTGGCCTTGAAATCCAATCTTCCATTCGGGTTGCGAGGGGGAGCTGGGGATTGCGCTAGAGTCACTGCAGGGCAAAAGAGACCTAATCTAGGCTTGTGTCCAGGATCTAATGTTGCTCTCCAGGGGCGACAGGGATCTCGGGTTTGCATTCCAGACTCATCCGGGGAGTCAGTTCTCACCTCGAGGGTAAGCAAAGAAGTCCGCTCTCGTCTCGAGTCGCGATGGGTATCTCTTGGAGCCCAATGTGTGCACTAAAGGGAGTCAAGCCTCCTGTGGAGTTTGGAGAGAGGACTCGGGATTGGATTCCAGGCCATGCAGGAAAAGAAGGCCCTCATCTCGAGATGACGGTGGCGTCTCGTGGGTTTTCTCGAGCTGTGGCGCCAGTGTGGGGTGTCTCATGAAGTACCACGGGGATCTCAGGGAGCCTCTTGTGTGGCGCCAGGAAAATCCAGTATTCCATTCGAGTTGCAAGTTAGAACTGGGGATTGCTCTCCAGTCACTGCAGGGCAAAATAGACATCATCTACGCTTGTGTCCAGGACCTAGTGTTCCACTACTGGGCCGACAGGGATCTCAGGGTTGCATTCTCGACTCACCCGGAGAGTCAGGCCTCATCTTGAGGGGAAAAAAAGGACTCCGCTCTCCTGTCGAGTCGCGACGGGTATCTCTTGGAGCCCACTGCGTGGTGTAAAGGGAGTGAAGCCTCCTATGGAGTTTGGAGAGATGACTCGGGATTGTTTTCCTGGCCATGCAGGAAAAAAGGCCCTCATCTCGCGATGACGGGGGCGTCTCGTGGGTTTTCTGCAGCTGCGGCGCCAGTATCAGATTTCTCACGAGGTATGACGGGGAGCTCAGAGAGCCTCTCGTGTGGTGCTAGGGACGTCAGGTCTCCGTGCGTGTGGTGAAGGGGAGTGCGTGATTGCTCTCGAGTCATAGTAGGCGAATCTGGCCTCAAGACGCATTGAAGAAGGACTCTCGAGGTCTTTCTCGGGTTGCGGCAGGGAACCCTGGGTTCCCTCGACTTGTGTCGGTGACTTCAGGCAACTTCTCAGGGTGCCTCTGAGAATTCAGGGACACTGTGGATTTGGGAGGGGCCTTTCGTTACTCAACTGGGTTTGGTGCAATCGAAGAGGGCCTCATCTCGAATGGAGGCAGGAACATCAGGGGTCCTCTCCATTTCTGACTCGGGTCTCAGGCTACCTGCCAAGTATGGACAAGAGAGTCACGCCTCATCTTCTGTGGAGGAATGGATCTCCGCTTGCCTTTCGAGTTGTTCACAGAGTGACAGGCCACTTGTTGAGCTGTGCGTGGAACCTGCGGGTTTTTCCGGACGATGCACAGGGGTGTCAGTGCCCCTTCGTGTTGTGCCTTCATCCACAGGGTTGCCTTCAAAGAGGTGTCCGGGCATCGGGTTCTTTTCAAGAGCTTACCGGAAAATTGCGGTCTTTCAGCATGTGGTACCACCCACGAGGCTACGTCTCGAATTTCCTCGGGAGACCGGCCTCATCCTGAGGTGCGCCGGGAAGGTAGGGAACCCCTTGCAGACAAAGCAGGGGAATCGACCCACCGGTCGCGATCAGAAGGGGAGAAGGGGCTCAGATGAAGTGGTGCCGGGAACCTCGGTGGTCCCCTCGAGTGAGACCGGTATGTCACGGCACTTTTGAGGTCGCATCAAGGGTGCCAAGTACAGTTTCGCACTTCAAGACGGAACGTGGGAATTCTCTGGAGATGCTCTAGCGGGCAAGGGCCTCATATTGCGATGACGAGGGAAACACGTGGTTTTTCTCAAGTTGCAGCGGGATTCTCGAGTTACGACGGGGAATTCAGGCTTCCTCTTGTGTTGGCCCAGGAAGTCCAATCTTCCATTCAACTTGTCAGAGAGAGCTGTGGGTTGCTCTCGAGTCACTTCAGGGCAAAGAGTCCTCATCTAGGCTTGGGTCCAGGACGTAGTATATGCTCTCCAGGGGCAACAGGGATATCGGGGTCGCATTCCAGTCTCACCCGGTGGGTCACGCCTCGTCTCGAGTGGAAGCAAAGGACTCCACTATCCTCTCGAGTGCGACGTGTAACTCTTTGAGCCCAATGAGTGGCCTAAAGTGAGTCAAGCGTCCTGTGTAGCTTGGACAGAAGGTTCACGCTTGATCTGCATACCATGCAGTTAAAGATGGCCCTCCTCTCGTGATGACGGGAGCGTCTCATGGGTTTTTCTCGAGCTGCGGCGCCAGTGTGGGGTTTCTCACGAGATATGATGGGGAGATCAGGGAGCCTCTCGTGCAGCACCAGAGAAGTCAGGCCTCCATGCGTGTGGCCAGGCAGATCGCGTCATTGCTCTGGAGTCATGGGAGGGACTAGGGCCTCAAGACGCATTTACGAAGGACTCTCGAGGTCTTTCTTGGGTTGGGGCGGGAAACACTCGTTTCCCTCGACCTCTACCAGGGACGTTAGGGAACTTCCCAGGTGCCTCTGAGAGGTGAGGGATACTGAGGAGTTAGAGGGGCCTCTCGGGACTCCACTAGGTTTGACGAAATGAAAGAGGGCCTCATCTCGATTGGAGGCAGGAACTTCAGGCTTCCTCTCCATTTCTGACTCCGACCGCAGGGTCCCTGCAGGGTTGGGACAGGAGAGTCAGGCCTCGTGTTGTCTGAGTAATGGAACTCTGCTTGCCTCTTGAGTCGTTCAGTGGGTCTCAGGCCCCTTGTCGAGCTGTGTGTGGAACCTGCGGGTGTTTCCAGAAGATGCACGGGGGTTTCATTGCCCCTTCATTTTGTGCCTTCCCCCACAGGGTTGCCTTCAAAGAGGTGTCCGAGCATCGGGTTCATTTCAAGAGCGGACTGGGAAATCGGGGTCGTTCGGCATGTGGCACCACCCACGTGGCTCATCTCGAATTTTCTCGTGAGACCAGCATCATCCTGAGGTGCGCCGGGAAGGCTGGGAACACCTTCCACACAAAGCAGGGGAATCGACTCTCCTGTCGCGATCAGGAGGGGAGATGGGGCTCAGATGAAGTGGGCCCGGGACTCTAGGTGTTCCACTCGAGGGAACCCGGCGTTTCAGGGAACTTTAGGGGTCGCATCAAGGGAGCCAAGTACCGTTTCCGACTTCAGGACGGAACATGGGACTTCCCTGGAGACGCTGTAGCGGGCAAGGGCCTCATCCTGTGAAGACGTTGGAACCACGTCGTTTTTCTCGAGTTGCGTCTGGATTCTCGAAAACGACGGGGATTTCAGGCTTCCTCTTGGGTTGGCCCTGGGAAGCCCAATCTTCCCTGGAGTTGCGAGGGAAAGCTGGGGGTTCTGCTCGAGTCACTACAGGGCCAAAGAGACCTCATCGAGGCGTGTGTCCAGGACCTAACATTCCTCTCCCGGGAAGTTAGGGATCTCGGGGTTGCATCCAGGCTCCCCCGGGGAGTCAGGCCTCGTCTCGAGGGGAAGCCAAGGACTCCGCTCTCCTCTCGAGTCGCACCGGGTATTTCTTGGACCCAACTGAGTGGCCTAAAGGGAGTCAATCCTCCTGTAAAGTTTGGAGAGAGGACCAGGGATTGCTCTCCAGGTCAGGCAGGAAAAGAAGGCCCCCATCTCTCCTTGACGGGGGCATCTTGCGGTTTTTCTCGAACTGCTGCGCCACTGTGGGTTTTCTCACGAGGTATGATGGGGTACTCAGGGAGCCTCTTGTGTGTTACTAGGGAAGTCAGTTTTCCTGCTTGTGGCGAGGGGAGCGCGTCCTTGCTCTGGAGACATGGTAGGGGAATCGGGCATCAAGAGATGTTGAAAAAGGACTCTGCAAGTCTTTCTTGGGTTACTTCAGGAAACTCTGGGTTCCCTCGACTTGTGCCAGTGACCTCAGGTAGCTTCTCAGGGAGCCTCTGAGAATTCAGGGATACTGTGGTGTTGGGAGGGGCCTCTCGGGACACCACTGAGTTTGGTTCAATGGAAGAGGGCCTCTTCTCTAGTTGAGGCAGGAACCTCAGGGTTCCTCTCCATTTCTGACTCCGATCGCAGGGTCCCTGAAGAGTTGGGACAGGAGAGTAAGGCCTCATCTTGTGTGAAGGAATGCAACTTCACTTGCCTCTCGAGTTGTTCACGGGGTGACAGTCCACATTTGGAGCTGTGAGTGGAATCGGCGGGTTTTTCCAGACGATGCATGGGGATGTCAGTATCCCTTTGTGTTGTGCCTTCATCCACAGGGTTGCCTTCGAAGAGATGTCCGGGCGTCAGGTTCTTATCTAGAGTGGACCGGGAATTCGGGATCTTTCAGCATGTGGCACCAACCATGAGGCTACTTTTCGAATTTCCTCATGAGACCGGCCTCATCCGGAGGTTCACGGGGAACGTCGGGAACCCTTGCAGAAAAAGCATGGGAATCGACCCTCCTGTCGCGATCAGGAGGGGTGAAGGGGCTCACAGGAAGTGGTGCCGTGAACTTTGGTGTTTCCCTCGAGTGAGACCGGTATGTCAGGGAACTTTGGGGGTCACATCAAGGGTGCCAAGTACCGTTTTGTACTTCAGGATGGAACGTGGGACTTCCCTTGATACGCTGTAGCGGCCAAGGGCCTCATCTTGCGATGACGGGGGAGCCACTTGGTTTTTCTCGAGCTGCGGCGGGATTCTCGAGTTACGACGGGGATTTCAGGCTTCCTCTTGTGTTGGGCCAGGGAAGTCCAATCATCCATTCGAGTTGCGAGGGAGAGCTGGGGGTTGCGCTCGAGTCACTGCAGGACAAAGGAGACCTCATCTAGGCTTGTGTCCAGGACCTAATGTTCCTCTCCAAGGGCCACAGGGACCTCAGGTTTGCATTCCAGACTCACCCAGGGAGTCAGGCCTCGTGTCGAAGGGAAGCAAAGGACTCTGCTCTCCTTTCGAGTCGCGACGGGCACCTCTTGGAGCCCACTTTGTGGCCTAAAGGGAGTCAAGCCTCCTGTGAAGTTTGGAGAGAGGACTTGGGACTGCTCTCCAGGCCATGCAGGAAAAGATGGCCCTCATCTCGCGATGATGGAGGGGTCTTGTGGGTTTTCTCGAGCTGCGGTGCCAGTGTGGGGTTTCACACGAGGTACGTCAGGGAGCTCAGGGAGCCTCTCATGTGGCGCCAGGGAAGTCAGGTCTCCATGTGCGTGGCGAGGGGGAGCGCGTTATTGCTCTCGAGCCATGGTAGGGGAATCTGACCTCAAGACGCATTGAAGAAGGACTCTCGAGGTCTTTCTTCGGTTGTGGCAGGAAACCCTTATTTCCCTCGAGGTTTGCCGGTGGCCTCAAGGAGCTTCTCAGAATGCCTATGAGAAGTCAGGGATACTGTGGAGATGGGAGTGGCCTCTCGGGACTCCACTGGGTTTGTTTTAATGGAAGAGGGCCTCATCTCGGGTTGAGGCAGGAACCTCAGGTTTCCTCTCCATTTCTGACTCAGATCGAAGCGTGCCTGCAGAGTTGGGATTGGATACTCAGGCCTCGTCTTGTCTGAGGAAGGGAACTCCGCTTTCCTCTCTCATTGTTTAAGGGGTGACAGGCCAGTTGTGGAGCTGTATGTGGATCCTGTGGGATTTTCCGGACGATGAACAGGGTTGCCAGTGCCCCCTCGTGTAGTGCCTTCATCCACAGGGTTGCCTTAGAAGAGGTGTCCGGGCATCGGGTTCTTATCAAGAGCAAGACCGAGAAATCGTGGTCTTTCGGCACGTGGCACCAACACGAGGCTACGTCTCGAATTTCTTCGTGAGACTGGCCTCATCCTGAGGTGCGCCATGAAGGTCGGGAACCCCTTCTAGACAAAGCAGGGGAATAGACCTTCCTGCCGTGATCAGGAGGGGAGAAGGGGCTCAAATGAAGTGGTGCCAGGACCTTCGGTGAGACCGGTATATTGGGGAACTTTTGGGGTCGCATCAAGGGTGCCAAGTAGCATTTCGAACTTTATGACGAAACATGAGGCTTCTCTTGAGACTCTGTAGCGGGCAAAGGCCTCATATTGCGATTAATGGGGAACCACGTGGTTTTTAAGAGTTGCGGCGGGATTCTCGAGTTAAGACGGGAAATTCAGGCTTCCTCTTGTGTTGGCCCAGTGAAGTCCAGTCTTCCATTAGAGTTGCGAGGGAGAGCTAGGGATTGCGCTTGAGTTACTGCAGGGCAAAAGAGACCTTATCTAGGCTTGTGTCCAGGACATCATGTTCGTCTCCAGGGGGGACAGGGATCTCGGGGTTGCTTTCCTAATGCACGCGGGGAGTCAGTCCTTGTCTCGAGGGGAAGCGAAGGACTCCGCTCTCCTCTCGAGTTGCGACGGGTATCTCTTGGAGCCCACTGAGTGGCCTAAAGGGAGTCAAGCCTCCTGTGGAGTTTGGAGAGAGGACTCGGGATTGCTCTCCAGGCGATGCAGGAAAAGAAGGCCATCATCTCGCGATGAAGGGGGCGTCTCGTGGGTTTTCTCGAGTTGCAGCGCCAGTGTGGGGTTTCTCATGAGGTAGTACGGGGAGCTCAGGGAGCCTCTCATGTGGCGCTTGGGAAGTCAGGTCTCCATGCACATTGCGAGGGGGAGCGCGTCATTGCTCTAGAGTCATGGTAGGTGTATCGGGCCTCAAGAACCGTTAAAGAAGGACTTTCAAGGTGTTTCTTGGGTCACGGCAGTAAACCCTGGGTTCCCTCGACTAGTGCCGGTGGCCTCAGGGAGCTTCTCAGTGTGCCTCTGAGAAGTCAAGGATACCCTGGAGTTGGGAGAGCCCTCTCGGGACTCCACTGGGTTTGGTGCAATAGAAGAGGGCCTCATCTCGAGTGGAGGCAGGAACCTCAGGGTTCATCTCCATTTCTGACTCTGATCGCAGGGTCCCTGCAGAGTTGGGACAGGAGAGTCAGGCCTCGTCTTGTAAGGAGGAATGGAACTCCGCTTGCCTCTCGAGTTATTCACGGGGTGACAGGCAACTTGTCGAACTGTGTTTGGAATCTGCGGGTTTTTCCGGACGATGCACGAGGGTGTCATTGCCCCTTCGTGTTGTGCCTTCTTCCACAGGGTTGCCTTTGAAGAGGTGTCCGGGCATCGGGTTCTTATCAAGAGCGGACCGGGGAATCGGGGTCTTTCGGCATGTGTTACCACCCATGAAGCTACGTCTCAAATATTCTCGTTAGACCGGCCTCATCCTGAGGTGCGCCGGGAAGGTTGGGAACCCCTTCCATACAAAGCATGGGAGTCGACCCTCCAGTCGCAATCAGGAGGGGAGAAGTGGCTCAGATGAAGTCGTACCGGGAACCTCGGTGTTCCCCTCGAGAGAGACCAGGGTGTCGGGGAACTTTTGGAATCGCATCAAGGGTGCCAAGTTTTCACACTTGAAGTGTGAAAACACTTCAAGAAGAAACCTGGGACTTCTCTTTAGACGCTGTAGTGGGCAAGGGCCTCATCTTGCGATGACGGGGTAACCATGTGGTTTTTCTCGAGTTTCGGCGGGATTCTCGAGTTACGATGGGGAATTCAGGCTTCCTCTTGTGTTGGCCCAGGGAAATCCAATCTTCCATTGGAGTTGTGAGAGAGAGCTAGGGATTGCTCTCGAGTCACTTCAGGGCAAAAGAGACCTCATCTAAGCTTGTGTCCAGGACCTAATGTTCCTCTCCAGGGGCGACAGAGATCTCGGGGTTGCATTTTAGACGCACCCGAGGAGTCAGGCCTCATCTCGAGAGGAAGGAAAGGACTCTGCTCTGCTCTCGAGTCCCCACGGGTATTTCTTGGAGACCACTGAGTGGCCTAAAGGGAGTCAAGCCTCCTGTGGATTTTTTTTTTAATTTTATTTTATTTTTAAACTTTACATAATTGTATTAGTTTTTCCAAATATCAAAATGAATCCGCCTCAGGTATACATGTGCTCCCCATCCTGAACCCTCCTCCCTCCTCCCCCCCATAGCATCCCTCTGGGTCGTCCCAGTGCACTAGCCCCAAGCATCCAGTGTCATGCATCAAACCTGGACTGGCAACTCTTTTCATACATGATATTTTACATGTTTCAATGCCATTCTCCCACATCTTCCCACCTTCTCCCTCTCCCACAGAGTCCATAAGACTCTTCTATACATCAGTGTCTCTTTTGCTGTCTCGTACTCAGGGTTATTGTTACCGTCTTTCAAAGTTCCATATATATGCGTTAGTATACTGTATTGGTGTTTTTCTTTCTGGCTTACTTCACTCTGTATAATAGGCTGCAGTTTCATCCACCTCATTAGAACTGATTCATTCTATTCTTTTTAATGGCGGAGTAATACTCCATTGTGTATATGTACCACAGCTTTCTTATCCATTCATCTGCTGATGGACATCTAGGTTGCTTCCATGTCCTGGCTATTAGAAACAGTGCTGCGATGAACATTGGGGTACACGTGTCTCTTTCCCTTCTGGTTTCCTCAGTGTGTATGCCCAGCAGTGGGATTGCTGGATCATAAGGCAGTTCTATTTCCAGTTGTTTAAGGAATCTCCACACTGTTCTCCATAGTGGCTGTACTAGTTTGCATTCCCACCAACAGTGTAAGAGGGTTCCCTTTTCTCCACACCCTCTCCAGCATTTATTATTTGTAGACTTTTGGATTGCAGCCATTCTGACTGGCGTGAAATGGTACCTCATAGTGGTTTTGATTTGCATTTCTATGATAATGAGTGATTTTGAGCATCTTTTCATGTGTTTGTTAGCCATCTGTATGTCTTCTTTGGAGAAACGTCTATTTAGTTCTTTGGCCCATTTTTTGATTGGGTCATTTATTTTTCTGGAGTTGAGCTGTAGGTGTTGCTTGTATATTTTTGAGATTAGTTGTTTGTCAGTTGCTTCATTTCCTATTATTTTCTCCCATTCTGAAGGCTGTCTTTTCACCTTGCTAATAGTTTGCTTTGATGTGCAGAAGCTTTTAAGGTTAATTAGGTCCCATTTGTTTATTTTTGTTTTTATTTCCAATATTCTGGGAGGTGGGTCATAGAGGATCCTGCTGTGATGTATTTCAGAGAGTGTTTTGCCTATGTTCTCCTCTAGGAGTTTTATAGTTTCTGGTCTTACGTTTAGATCTTTAATCCATTTTGAGTTTATTTTTGTGTATTGTGTTAGAAAGTGTTCTAGTTTCATTCTTTTACAAGTGGTTGACCAGATTTCCCAGCACCGCTTGTTAAAGAGATTGTCTTTAATCCATTGTATATTTTTGCCTCCTTTGTCAAAGATAAGGTGTCCATATGTGTGTGGATTTATCTCTGGGCTTTCTATTTTGTTCCACTAATCTATATTTCTGTCTTTGTGCCAGTACCATACTGTCTTGATAACTGTGGCTTTGTAGCGGAGCCTGAAATCAGGTAGGTTGATTCCTCCAGTTCCATTCTTCTTTCTCAAGATCGCTTTGGCTATTCGAGGTTTTTTGTATTTCCATACAAATTGTGAAATTATTTGTTCTAGCTCTGTGAAGAATACTGTTGGTAGCTTGATAGGGATTGCATTGAATCTATAAATTGCCTTGGGTAGTATACTCATTTTCACTATATTGATTCTTCCAATCCATGAACATGGTATATTTCTCCACCTATTAGTGTCCTCTTTGATTTCTTTCACCAGTGTTTTATAGTTTTCTATATATAGGTCTTTAGTTTCTTTAGGTAGGTATATTCCTAAGTATTTTATTCTTTCCGTTGCAATGGTGAATGAAATTGTTTCCTTAATTTCTCTTTCTGTTTTCTCATTATTAGTGTATAGGAATTCAAGGGATTTCTGTGTGTTGATTTTATATCCTGCAACTTTACTATAGTCATTGGCTAGTTCTAGTAATTTTCTGCTGGAGTCTTTAGGGTTTTCTATGTAGAGGATCATGTCATCTGCAAACAGTGAGAGTTTTACTTCTTCTTTTCCAATTTGGATTCCTTTTGTTTCTTTTTCTGCTCTGATTGCTGTGGCCAAAACTTCCAAAGCTATGTTGAATAGTAATGGTGAAAGTGGGCACCCTTGTCTTGTTCCTGACTTTAGAGGAAATGCTTCCAATTTTTCACCATTGAGGATAATGTTTGCTGTGGGTTTGTCATATATAGCTTTTATTATGTTGAGGTATGTTCCTTCTATTCCTGCTTTCTGGAGAGTTTTTATCATAAATGGATGTTGAATTTTGTCAAAGGCTTTCTCTGCATCTATTGAGAAAATCATATGGTTTTTATTTTTCAATTTGTTAAGGTGGTGTATTACATTGATTGATTTGCGGATATTGAAGAATCCTTGCATCCCTGGGATAAAGCCCACTTGGTCATGGTGTATGATCTTTTTAATGTGTTGTTGGATTCTGATTGCTAGAATTTTGTTAAGGATTTTTGCATCTATGTCATCAGTGATATTGGCCTGTAGTTTTCTTTTTTTGTGGGATCTTTGGCAGGTTTTGGTATTAGGCTGATGGTGGCCTCATAGAATGAGTTTGGAACTTTACCTTCCTCTGCAATTTTCTGGAAGAGTTTGAGCAGGATAGGTGTTAGCTCTTCTCTAAATTTTTCGTAGAATTCAGCTGTGAAGCCGTCTGGACCTGGGCTTTTGTTGGCTGGAAGATTTTTGATTACAGTTTCAATTTCCGTGCTTGTGATGGGTCTGTTAAGATTTTCTATTTCTTCCCTGGTCCAGTTTTGGAAAGTTGTACTTTTCTAAGAATTTGTCCATTTCTTCCACGTTGTCCATTTTATTGGCATATAATTGTTGATAGTAGTCTCTTATGATCCTTTGTATTTCTGTGTTTTCTGTTGTGATCTCTCCATTTTCATTTCTAATTTTATTGATTTGATTTTTCTCCCTTTGTTTCTTGATGAGTCTGGCTAATGGTTTGTCAATTTTATTTATCGTTTCAAAGAACCAGCTTTTGGTTTTGTTGATTTTTGCTATGGTCTCTTTTGTTTCTTTTGCATTTATTTCTGCTCTAATTTTTAAGATTTCTTTCCTTCTACTAACCCTGGGGTTCTTCATTTCTTCCTTTTCTAGTTGCTTTAGGTGTAGAGTTAGGTTATTTATTTGACCTTTTTCTTGTTTCTTGAGGTGTGCCTGTATTGCTATGAACTTTCCCCTTAGGACTGCTTTTACCGTGTCCCACAAGTTTTGGGTTGTTCTGTTTTCATTTTCATCCGTTTCTATGCAAATTTTGATTTCTTTTTTTGATTTCTTCTGTGATTTGTTGGTTATTCAGCAGCGTGTTGTTCAGCCTCCATATGTTGGAATTTTTAATAGTTTTTCTCCTGTAATTGAGATCTAATCTTACTGCATTGTGGTCAGAAAAGATGCTTGGAATGATTTCTATTTTTTTGAATTTACCAAGGCTAGCTTTATGGCCCAGGATGTGATCTATCCTGGAGAAGGTTCCATGTGCACTTTAGAAAAAGGTGAAATTCATTGTTTTGGGATGAAATGTCCTATAGATATCAATTAGGTCTAACTGGTCTATTGTATCATTTAATGTTTGTGTTTCCTTGTTAAATTTCTGTTTAGTTGATCTATCCATAGGTGTGAGTGGGGTATTAAAATCTCCAACTATTATTGTGTTAGTGTTAATTTCTCCTTTCATACTTGTTAGCATTTGTCTTACATACTGTGGTGCTCCTGCGTTGGGTGCATATATATTAATAATTGTTATATCTTCTTCTTGGATTGATCCTTTGATCATTATGTAGTGACCTTCTTTGTCTCTTTTCACAGCCTTTGTTTTAAAGTCTATTTTATCTGATATGAGTATCGCTACTCCTGCTTTCTTTTGGTCCCTATTTGCATGGAAAATCTTTTTCCAGCCCTTCACTTTCAGTCTGTATGTATCCCCTGTTTTGAGGTGGGTCTCTTGTAGACAACATATGTAGGGGTCTTGTTTTTGTATCCATTCAGCCAGTCTTTGTCTTTTGGTTGGAGCATTCAACCCATTTACGTTTAAGGTAATTACTGATAAGTGTGTTATTTGTTGTTTTTCCCTTGCTGCTTTTCATATTTGTTCTTTGTGTTTGATTTTTGTTAATGTGATTAATATGTGTCTTGGGGAGTTTCGCCTTGGCTTTATCCTGTTTGGGACTCTCTGGGTTTCTTGGACTTGAGTGGGTATTTCCTTCCCCATTTTAGGGAAGTTTTCAACTATTATCTCCTCAAGTATTTTCTCACAGTCTTTCTTTTTGTCTTCTTCTTCTGGGACCCCTATGATTCGAATGTTGTAGCGTTTAATATTGTCCTGGAGGTCTCTGAGATTGTGCTCATTTCTTTTAATTCGTTTTTCATTTATCCTCTCTGATTCATTTATTTCTACCATTCTATCTTCGAATTCACTAATCCTATCTTCTGCCTCTGTTATTCTACTATTTGTTGCCTCCAGAGTGTTTTTAATTTCATTTATTGCATTATTCATTATATATTGACTCTTTTTTTTATTTCTTCTAGGTCCTTGTTAAACCTTTCTTGCATCTTCTCAATCCTTGTCTCCAGGCTATTTATCTGTGATTCCATTTTAATTTCAAGATTTTAGATCCATTTCACTCTCCTTATTCGGAATTCTTTATCAGGTAGATTCCCTATCTCTTCCTCTTTTGTTTGGTTTGGTGGGCATTTATCCTGTTCCTTTATCTGCTGGGTATTCCTCTGTCTCATCTTGTTTAAATTGCTGAGTTTGGGGTGTCCTTTCTGTATTCTGGCAGTTTGTGGAGTTCTTTAATGTGGCATTTCCTCGCTGTGTGTGGGTTTGTACAGGTGTCTTGTCAAGGTTTCCTGGTTAGGGAAGCTTGTGTCCGTGTTCTGGTGGGTGGAGCTGTATTTCTTCTCTCTGGAGTGCAATGAAGTGTCCAGTAATGAGTTATGAGATGTCTGTGGTTTTGGGGTGACTTTGGGCAGCCTGTATCTTGAAGCTCAAGGCTGCGTTCCTTTGTTGCTGGAGAATTTGCTTGGTATGTCTTGCCCTGGAACTTGTTGGCCCTTGTGTGGTGCTTGATTTCTGTGTCGGTATGGAGGCATTTGATGAGCTCCTGTCAATTAATGTTCCTTGGAGTCAGGAGTTCCCTGGAGGCAGGGTTTGGACTTAAGCCTCCTGCTTCCAGTTATCTGTCTTACTTTTACAGTAGTTTCAAAACTTCTCCTTCTATACAGCACCATTGATAAAACATCTACGTTAAAGAAGAAAAGTTTCTCTACTGTGAGGGCCACTCAGAAAGGTTCACAGCGTTACATGGAGAAGAGAAGAGGGAGGAGGGAGTTAGAGGTGACCCAAATGAGATCAGGTGGAATCAACAGTGGAGAGAGTGGGCTGGCCAGTAGTCACTTCCTTATGTGCACTCCACAACTGGACCGCTCAGAGATGTTCACAGAGTTATACAGAGACGAGAAGAAGGAGGAAGGAGACAGAGGTGGCCAGAAGGATAAAAGGGGGGAATGAAAAGGAGGGAGACAGATCCAGCCAGTAATCAGTTCCCTAAGTGTTCTCCACCGTCTGGAATACACAGAAATTCACAGAGTTGGGTAGAGTAGAGAGGGGTTAGGGAGGAGACACAGGCGACCTGGTGGAGAAAAAGGAGAGTCCAAAGGGAGAGAGAGCAGTCAAGCCAGTAATCTCGCTCCCTAGTGAAAAATGGGTACTGAAGATTGGGTTCTTAAAGGTACAAAATTGGTAACAAATACATAAAAGCAAAAATTAAAAATCTAGAGTAGAGTTTGGACTTTCAAAAATACGATTTTAAAGAAAAGAAGAAGGAAAAGAAAGAGAGAAAAAACGAACAAAGAAAAACAAACAAGGTCGCAAAAATTATCAAGAAAATACAGGTACAAAATTGATAACTAATACCAAAAAGCAAAAATTAAAAATCTAGAGTAGAGTTTGGAATTTCAAAAATACAATGTTAAAAAAACGGAAGAAGAAAACTAAAGAGAAAACAAACAAACAAAAACAAGCAGTGTCGCAAAAATTATAAAGAAACTACAGGTACAAAATTGATATCAAATACCAAAAAGCATAAATTAAAAATCTAGAGTAGATTTTGGAATTTCAAAAATACAATGATAAAGAAAAGAAGAAAAAAAACAAAACAAAACAAAAAAACACGGTCAAAAAATTATTTTATATATATATATATATATATATATATATATGAAGTTTGCTGAAGAAGAAAAAAATAGGGTCTTTTTTTTGCAAAGTAATAGGTTATAAAAGTGAAAATTAAAGGAACAATAGACGACTTAAAATTAAAAAAAATTAAAAAAAGAATGAATGATCATAAAAATATATCTAGGACTTTCTCTGGTTTTGTTGTGAGTATCGTGGGTTCAGTTCATTTTTGGCTAGTTCCTTGGTCCGACTTATATTTCTCAAGATCTATAGGCACCTTCCTATGTAGTCCTAGTAACCACAGGGTTTTAATTTATTGCCTGTAGCTTCCAAGGCGATTCCCTCTGTTATAGCTTCTTTTGTTTGCTGGTCTCTTCAGTGTCTGGTTTACGCCCTGACACAAAGGGGACGGTGGAGGACACTTTTTTTTTTTAGGCTCACTTGTTCAATTGCACAGTGGGGAGGGAGGGAGGGATGCTGCAAACAAATAACACTGGCGTGCGCTCGCAGTGCCTCAGCCACACTGGGTCTGCCCCCGCTCACGGCGCGTGTAGCCTCCCTGCCCACACTGCTCGGGCTCTAGGTTGTTCCACCGGGAACAATCCGAGGCTGGCCCTGGGCTGCATGCACCTCCCAGGTCCAAGCCGCTCAGGTTCAGGCACTCGGGTAGTCCTCAGAGGCACAGACTCGGTTGGGCCTGCGTTTTGTGCTCTTCCCAGGTCCGAGCAGCTCAGGTGATGAGGTGTTTGGCGAGCGCCAATGTTGTGACTTATCGCCTCCCCGTCACTCGGTTATCTGGGTGTAAAACAGGCACACCTTCTCAGGCAGATGTTGACCGTCCAGATCCCCAAGAAGTTTTAGTTAGCAAAGAAGCCTGCTTACAGTTTTATAGATAATGTCTCTCTGGGGCTGCGATTGCCCCCTTCCGGCTCTGGCTGCCTGTCACCGGAGGGGGAAGGTCTGCAGCCGGCTATCTCTGTTCAGTCCTTTGTACCGTGCGCGGGCCTGGCGGTGTCTTAGGTTAGGGCTGGCTTTTTGCGTGGTAGATATCCCAGAGTCTGGTTTGCTAGCCCAAGTTATTTCGTTCAGATAGCGCTCAGGGTATTCAGGCCAGATTCTGACTCTAAGCGATGCAGCCCGCGCCGCGCCTCCCTGCCCAGCCCCTGCTTGCTAATGGTGTGAGCAGGCGTCTGCACTGCTTCGCGGCTGGGGGAGTTACCGTAGGGCTTGCAATCTGCGAGTTTTAATTGTTTATTTATTTTTATCCCCCTTATGTTGCCCTTTGTGCTTCCAAAGCTTGGCAAAGATTTGGCAGTGAAAAGCTTTCCTGGTGTTTGGAAACTTTTCTCTTTTTAAGACTATCTTCCCCGGACGGAAATCCCTCCCTCCCTCTTTTGTCTCTTTTTTTGTCTTTTATACTTTTTCCTACCTACTTTCCAAGAGTTGGGTTGCTTTTCTGGGTGCCTGATGTCCTCTGGCAGCATTCATAAGTTGTATTGTGGAATTTACTCGACGTTTAAATGCTCTTTTGATGAAATTGTTTGGGGGGGAAAGAGTTCTCCCCGTCCTACTCCTCAGCAATCTTGGCTCCTCTCTTGTGGAGTTTGGAGAGAGCACGCGGGATTGCTCTCCAGGCCATGCAGGAAAAGAAGGCCCTCATCTCGTGATGTCGGGGGAGTCTCGTGGTTTTTCTGGAGCTGCGGTGCCAGTGTGGGGTTTCTCACAAGGTACGACCGGGAGCTCAGGGAGCCTCTCGTGTGGTGTCAGGGAAGTCAAGTCTCCATACGAGTGGCGAGGGGGCGCACGTCATTGCTCTCGAGTCATGGTAGTGGAATCAGGGCTCAACACAATGAAAAAGGACGCTCGAGGTCTTTCTCGGGTTGCAGCAGGAAACCCTGGGTTCCCTCGACTTGTGCCTGTGACCTCAGGTAGCTTCTCAGGGTGCCTCTGAGAAGTCAGGGATACTATGGAGCTGGGAGAGGCCTCTCGGGACTCCACTGGGTTTGCTGCAATGGAAGAGGGCCTAATCTCGAGATCAGGAAGGAACCTCAGGGTTCCTCTCCATTTCTGACTCAGATCGCAGGGTCCCTGCAGAGTTGGGACAGGAGAGTCAGGCCTCGTCTTGTGTGGAGGAATGGAACTCCGCTTGCCTCTCGAGTTGTTCAAGGAGTGACAGGCCACTTGGCGAGCTGTGTGTGGAACCTGCGGTTTTTTCCAGACAATGCATGGGGTGTCAGTGCCCCTACGTGATGTGCTTTCATCCACAGGGTTGCCTTCGAAGTGGTGTGTGGGCATCGGGTTCTTATCAAGAGCGGACCGGGAAATCGGGGTCTTTTGGAATGCGGCACCACACACGAGGCTACGTCTCGAATTTCCTCGTGAGACGGGCCTCATGCTGAGGTGCCCCTGGAAGGTGGGGAAAGCCTTCCAGACAAAGCAGGTTAATCGACCCTCCTGTCGCGATCAGGAGGGGAGAAGGGGCTCAGATGAAGTGGTGCCGGGAACCTCGGTGTTCCCCTCGAGTGAGACCAGTATGTCAGGGAACTTTTGGGGTCATATGAAGCTTGCCAAATACTGTTTCAAACTTCAAGACGAAACGTGGGACTTCTCTTGAGACGCTGTGGCGGGCAAGGGCCTCATCTTGTGATGAAGGGGAAACCATGTGGTTTTTTCAAGTTGCGATGGGATTGTTGACTTATGACGGGGAATTCAGGCTTCCTCTTGTGTTGGCCCAGGGAAGTCCATTCTTCCATTCGAGTTGCCAGGGAGAGCTGGGTGGGAATTGCTCTCGAGTCACGGCAGGTCAAAATAGACCTCATCTAGGCTTGTGTCCAGGACCTAATGTTCCTCTCCAGGGGTGATAGGGATCACGGGGACGCATTCCAGACTCACCCAGTGAGTCAGGCCTCGGCTCGAGGGGAAGCAAAGGATTCTGATATCCTCCTGGGTCGCGATAGGTATCTCTTGGAGCCCACTGAGTGGCCTCCAGGGAGTCAAGCCTCCTGTGGTGTTTGGAGAGAGGACTCGGGATTCCTCTCCAGGCCATACAGGAAGAGAAGGCCCTCAGCTCGCAATGACGGGGGCGTCTTGTGGGTTTTCTCGAGTTGGGGCGCAAGTATGAGTTTTCTCACGAGGTACGACGGGGAGCTCAGGGAGCCTCTCGTGTGGCGCCAGGAAAGTCAGTTCTCTATGCGTGTGATGAGGGGGAGCCCATAAATGCTCTCGAGTCATGGTAGGGAAATCGGGACTCAAGACGCGTTGAAGAAGGAGTCTCGAGGTCTTTCTCAGGTTGCGGCAGGAAACCCTGGGTTCCCTCGACTTGAACCGGTGACCTAGGGAGCTTCTCAGGGTGCCTCTGAGAAGTCAGGCATACTGTGGACTTGGGAGGGGCTCTCGGAACTCCACTGGGTTTGGTGCAATGGCAAAGGTTCTCATCTCGAGTTGAGGCAGGAACCTAAGGGTTCCTCTCCATTTCAAACTCCGACCACAGGGTCCCTGAAGAGTTGGGACAGGAGAGTCAGGCCTCGTCTTGTGTGGAGGAATTGAACTCCGCTTGCCCCTCGAGTTGTTCACAGGATAACAGACCATTTGTCGAGCTGTGAGTGGAACCTTCGGTTTTTTCCGTAAGATGCATGAGGGGGTCAGTGCCCCTTCGTGTTGTGCCTTCATCTACAGGGTTGCCTTCAAAGAGGTGTCCGGATATCGGGTTCTTATCAATAGCGGAGCAGGAAATCGGGGTCTTTCAGAACGTGGCACCATCCATGAGGCTACGTCTCGAATTTCTTCATTAGACTGGTGTCATCCTGAGGTGCGCCATGAAGATCGGGAACCCCTTCCAGACAAAGCAGGGGAATCGACCATCTTGTCGCGACCAGGAGGAGTGAAAGGGCTCAGTTGAAGTCGTGCCGGGAACCTCGGTGTTCCCCTCGAGTGGGACCGGTGTGTCGGGAAACTTTTGGGGTCGCTTCAAGGGTGCCAAGTACCGTTTTGCACTTCAATACGGACTTGGGGCTTCACTTGACATGCTGTAGAGGGCAAGGGCCTCATCTTGGGATGACGGGGGAATCACGTGGTTTTTCTCAAGGTGCGGAGGGATTCTCGAGTTACGACGGGGAATTCAGGCTTCCTCTTGTGTTGGCCCAGGGAAGTCCAATCTTCCATTCGAGTTTCGAGGGAGAGCTGGGGTTTGCTCTTGAGTCACTGCAGGGCAAAAGAGACCTCATCTAGGCTTGTGTCCAGGACCTAATATTCCTCTCTAGGGCCGACAGCGATCTCGGGGTTGCATTCCAGACGCATCCTGGGAGTCAGAGCTCGACTCGAGGGGAAGCAAAGGACCCCGCTCTCCTCTTGAGTCGCCACAGGTGTCTCTTGGAGCCCACTGAGTGGCCTAAAGGGAGTCAAGCCCCCTGTGGAGTTTGGAGAGAGGACTCAGGATTGCTCTCCAGGCCATGCAGGAAAAGAAGGCCTTCATCTCGCGATGACGGAGGCGTATCGTGGGTTTTCTCGAGCTGGGGAGCCAGTGTGGGATTTCTCACGAGGTATGACGGGGAGTTCAGGTAGCCTCTCGTGTGGCCCCAGGGAAGTCAGGTCTCCATGGGCGGGGCAAGGGGGAGCGCGTCATTGCTCTCCAGTCAGGGTAGGGGAATCGGGCCTCATGACGGGTTGAAAAAGGACTCTCGATGTCTTTCTAGGGTTGCGGCAGGAAACCCTGGGTTCCCTTGACTTGTGCCGGTGACCTCAGGGAGCTTCTCAGGGTGCCTCTGAGAAGTCAGGGATACTGTGGATTTGGGAGAGGCCTCTCGGGACTCCTCTGGGTTTGGTGCAATGGAAGAGGGCCTCATCTCGAGTTGAGGCAGGAACCTCAGGGTTCTGCTCCTGACTTCCTGGAGCCGGATCTGACTCAGATAGCAGGGTCCCTGCTGAGTTTGCTCAGGAGTAAGGTCTCGTGTTCTGCGGAGGAATGGAACTCCGCTTACATCTCAAGTTGTTCAAGGATGACACCACTTTTCGTGATGTGTGTGGAACCTGCGGGTTTTTCGGAGATGCACGGGGGCGTCAGTGCTCCTTCCTGTTGTGCCTTCATCCACAGGGTTGCCTTCGAAGAGGTGTTCGGGCATCGTGTTCTCCTCAAGTGCGGACCGGGAAATCGGGGTCTTTCAGCATGTTGCACCACCCACTAGGCTACGTCTCGAATTTCCTCGTGAGATCGGCCTCATCCTGAGGTGCGCAGGAAAGTCTGGGAACCCTTTCCAGACAAAGCAGGGGAATCGACCCTCCTTTCGGGATCAGGAGAAGAGAAAGGGCTCAGATGAAGTAGTGCCGGGAACCTCGGTGCTCCCCTTGAGTGAAACTGGTAAGTCGGGTAACTTTTCGGGTTGCATCAAGGGTGCCAAGTACCGTTTCGCACTTAAAGATGGAACCTGGGACTTCTCTTGAGACGCAGTAGTGGGCAAGGGCCTCATCTAGCGCTGACGGGGGACCCACGTGTTTTTTCTCGAGTTGCGGCCGGATTCTTGAGTTACGATGGGGAATACAGGTTTCCTCTTGTGTTGGCCCAGGGAAGTCCAATCTTCCATTCGAGTTGCAAGTGAGAGCTGGAGATTGCTCTTGAGTCACTGCAGGGCAAAATAGAGCTCATCTAGGTTTGTGTCCAGGACCCAGTTTTTCTCTCCAGGGGCGACAGGGATCTTGGGGTTGCATTCCAGACTCACCCGGGGAGTCAGGCCTCGTCTCGAAGGGAATGAATGGACTCCGCTCTCCTCTCGAGTCGCGACGGGTATCCCTTGGAGCCCAAGAGTGGCCTAAATGGAGTTAAGCCTCCTGTGGTGTTTGGAGAGAGGACTCGGGATTGCTCTCTAGGCCATGCAGGAAAAGAAGGCCCTCATCTCGCGATGACGAGGGCGTCTCGTGGGTTTTCTCAAGGTGCAGTGCCTGGTTGGGGTTTCTCACGAGATAGGACGGGGAGCTCAGGGAGACTCCTGTGGTGCCACGGAAGTCAGGTCTCCATGGACGTGGCGAGGGGGAGCGCCTCATTGCTCTCAAGTCATGGTAGGGGAATCGAGCCTCAAGACGCTTCGAAGAAGAACTCTCGAGGTCTTTCTCGGGGTGTGGCAGGAAACCCTGGGTTCCCTCGACTTGTGCCCATAACCTCAGGGAGCTTAGCGGGGTGCCTCTGAGAAGTCAGGGATACTGTGGAATTGAGAGGGGCTTCTCGGGACTTCACAGGGACTGGTGCAATTGAAGAGGACCTAATCTCGGATTGAGGCAGTAACGTCAGGGTTCCTCTCCATTTCTGACTCGGATAGCAGGGTCCCTGCAGAGTTGGGACAGGAGAGTCAGACCTCGTCTTGTGCGGAGTAATGGAACTCCGCTTGCCTCTCGAGTTGTTCACGGGATGACAGGCCACCTGTCGAGTTGTATGTGGAACCTGCGGTTTTGGGGGACGATGCACAGGGGTGTCTGTGCCCCTTCGTGTTGTGCCTTCATCCACAGGGTTACCTTCGAAGAGGTGACCGGGCATCGGGATCTTATCAATAGCGGACCAGGAAATCGGGGTCTTTCGGCATGTGGCACAACACACGAGGCTACGTCTCGAATTCCCTCGTGAGACTGGCCTCATCCTGAGGTTTGCCGGGAAGTCTGGGAACCCCTTCCAGACAAAGCAGGGGAATCGACCCTCCTGTCGCCATCAGGAGGGGAGAAGAGGCTCAGCTGAAGCGGTGCTGGGAACCTCCGTGTTCTCCTCGAGTGAGACCGGGGTGTCAGGGAAATTTGGGGGTCGCATCAAGGGTGCCAAGTACCGTTTCACACTTCAAGACGGAACATGGGACTTCCCTGGAGACGCTATAGCTGACAGGGGCCTCATATTTCGATGACTGAGGAACCACGTTGTTTTTCTCCAGTTGCCGCGGGATTCTCGAATTACAATGGGAATACAGGCTTCCTCTTGTGTTGGCCCAGGGAAGTCCAATCATCCATTCGAGTTGCGAGGGAGAGCTGGGGATTGCACTTGAGTCAATGCAGGACAAAAAAGGCCTCATTTAGGCTTGTGTCCAGGACCGAGTTTTCCTCTACAGGGGCGACACGGATCTCGGGATCCCATTCCAGACTCACCCAAGTAGTCAGGCCTCGGCTCGAGGGGAAGCAACGGACTCCGCTCTCCTCTAGAGTAGCGACGTGTATCTCTTGGAGGCTACTGAGTGGCCTAAAGGGAGACAGGCCTCCAGTGGAGTTTGGAGAGTGGACTCGGGATTGCTCTCTAGGTCATGTAGGAAAAGAAGGCCCTCATCTTACGATGATGGGGGCGTCTCGTGAGTTTTCTCGAGCGGCGGTGCCAGTGTGGGGTTTTCATGAGGTAGGACGGGGAGCGCAGGGAGCCTCTCGTGTGGCGCCAGGGAAGTTAGGTTTCAATGGGCGTGGCGAGGGAAATGCGTCATTGCTCTCCAGTCATTGTAGGGTATCCGGCCTCAAGACGCGGTAAAGAAGGACTCTCGAGGTCTTTCTCAGAATGCAGCAGGAAACCCTGGGTTCACTCGACTTGTGCCAGTGACCGCAGAGAGCTTCTGAGGGTGCCTCTGAGAAGTCAGGGATACTGTGGAGTTGGGAGGGGCCTCTCGGGACTCCACTGGGTATGGCGCAATGGAAGAGGGCCTCATTTCGAGTTGATGCAGGAACGTCAGGTTTCATCTACATTTCTGACTCCGATCGCACGGTCCCTGCAGAGTTGGGAAAGGAGAGTCAGGCCTTCTCTTGTGTGCAGGGACGGAACTCCACATGCCTCTCTAGTTCTTCAAGGGATGACAGGACACTTGTCAACCTGTGTTTGGAATCTGCGTGTTTTTCCGTACTATGCATGGGGATGTCAGTACCCCTTCGTGTTGTGCATTCATCCACAGGTTTGCTTTTGAAGAGGTGCCCGGGCATCGGGTTCTTATTAAGAGCGCACCGGGAAATCGGGGTCTTTCCGCATGTGGCACCACCCACCAGGCTACATCTCGGATTTCCTAGTGAGACCGGCCTCATCCTGAGGTGCGCCGGGAAGGTCGGAACCCCTTGCAGACAAAGCAGGGGAATCGACCCTCCTGTCTCGATCAGGAGGGGAGAAGGGGCACAGATGAGGTGATGCCGGGAACCTCGGTGTTCCCCTCCAGTGAGACCAGTGTGTTGGGGAAATTTTGGGGTCGCATCAAAGGTGCCAAGTACCGTATCGCACTTCAAGATGGAACGTAAGACTTCTTTTGAGACGCTGTAGCGGCAATGGCCGCATCTTGCGATGAAGAGGGAACGACGTGGTTTTTCTCGAGTTGTGGCGGGATTCTCGAGTTACAACGGGAAATTCAGGCTTCCTCTTCTGTTGGCCCAGGGAAGTCCAGTCTTCCATTCGAGTTTCGAGGGAGAGTTGGGGATTGCTCTCGAGTCACTGCAGGAAAAAAGAGACCTCATCTAGGCTTGTGTCCAGGACCTAATGTTTCTCTCCAGGGGCGACAGGGATCTCCGGTTCGTATATCAGACTCACCCGAGGAGTCAGGCCTCGCCTCGAGGGGAAGGAAAAGACTCCGCTCTCCTCTCGAGTCGCGACGGGTATGTCTTGGAATCCACTGAGTGACCAAAATGGAGTCAAGCCTACTGTGGAGTTTGGAGAGAGGACTCGGGATTGCTCTCCAGGCCGTGCTAGAAAAGAAGGATATCATGTCGCGAAAACAGGGGCGTCTCGTGGGTTTTCTCTATCTGCGGCGCCAGTGTGGGGTTTCTCACGAGGTATGAAGGGGAGCTCAGGGAGCCTCTCGTGTGGCGCCAGGGAAGTCAGGGCTTCATGAGTGTAGCAGAGGGAGTGCGTCATTGCCCTCGAGTCATGGTAGGGGAATCAGGCCTCAAAGCGTGTTGAAGAAGGACTCTTGAGTTCTTTCTATGGTGGCGGCAATAAACCCTGGGTTCACTCGAATTGTGCTGGTGACCTCAGGGAGCTTCTCAGGGTGCCTCTGAGAAATCAGGGATACTGTGGAGCTGGGACGCGTCTCTTGGGACTCCACTGGGTTTCGTGCAATGGAAGAGGTCCTAATCTCGAGTGGAGGCAGGAATCTCAGCGTTCCTCTCGTGACTTCACTGGCGCTGGTCTGATTCGGATTGCAAAGTCCCTGCAGAGTTGGGACAGGAGAGTCAGGCCTCGTCTTGTGTAGAGGAATGAAACCCCACTTGCCTCTCGAGTTCTTCAGGGGTGACAAGCCACTTGTTGAGCTGTATGTAGAACCTGCGGGTTTTTCCAGACGATGCACGAGGGTGACAGTGCCCCTTTGTGTTGCGCCTTCATCCACAGGGTTGCCTTCGAAGAGGTGTCCAGGCATCGGGTTCTTATCAAGAGCATACCGGGAAATCATAGTCTTTTGGCATGTGGCACCACCCGCGAGCTACGTCTCGAATTTCCTCGTGAGACCGGCCTCATCCTGAAGTGCCCCGTGATGGTCGGGAACCCCTTACAAACAAAGCAGGGGAAGTGACCCTCCTATCTCGAACAGGAGGGGAGAAGGGGCTCAGATAAACTGGTGCCGGGAACCTCGTGTTCACCTCGAGTGAGACCGATATTTCGGGGAACTTTTGGGGTCACATCAAGGGTGTCAAGTATCGTTTCGCACTTCAAGACGGAACGTGGGACTTTTCTTGAGAAGCTGTAGCGGGCAAGGGCCTCATCTTGCGATGACAAGGGAACCAAGTGTTTTTTCTCGAGTTGCGGCGGGATTCTCGAGTTACGAAGGGGAATTCAGGCTTCCTCTTGTGTTGGCCCAGGGAAGTCCAATCTTCCATTCGAGTTGTTAGGGAGAGCGGGGGATTGCTCTCGAGTTACAGAAGGGCAAAAGAGACCTCATCTAGGCTTGTTTCCAGGATCTAATGTTGCTCTCCAGGGGAGATAGGGATCTCGGGGTTGCATCCCAGACCCACCTGGTGAGTCAGGCCTTGTCTCGAGGAGAAGCAAAGGACTCCATTCTCCTCTCGAGTCGCGACGGGTATCTCTTGGAGCCCACTAAGTGGCCTAAAGGGAGTCAAGCCTCCTGTGGAGTTTGGAAAGAGGATTCGGGATTCCTCTCCAGGCCATGCAGGAAAAGAAGGCCCTCATCTCGCGATGACAGGGGTGTATGGTGGGTTTTCTCGAGCTGCGCCGTCAGTGTGGGGTTTCTCACGAGGTACGACAGGGAGCTCAGGGAGCCTCTCTTATGTCGCCAGGGAAGTCAGGTCTCCATGTGTGTGGCGAGAGGGTGCGTGTCATTTCTATAGAGCCATGGAAGCAGATTCGGGCTTCAAGACACGTTGAAGTAGGACTCTCGAGGTCTTTTTCGCATTGTGGCAGGAAACCCTGTGTTCCCTCGACATGTGCCGGTGACCTCATGGAGCTTCTCCGGGTGCCTCTGAGAAGTCAGGGGTTCTGTGGAGTTGGGAGGGGCCTCTCTGGACTCCACTGGGTTTGGTGCAATGGATGAGAGCCTCATCTCGAGTGGAGGCAGGAACCTCATGTTTCCTCTCCTGGGTTTCCTGTTGCTGGTACTGACTCGGATCGCAGTTTCCCTGCAGAGTTGGTACAGAAAATCAGGTCTCGTCTTGTGTGGAGGAATGGAACTCCACTTGCCTCTCGAGTTGTTCATGGGCTGACAGACCACTTGTCGAACTGTGTTTGTAACCTGCGGGTTTTTCTGGACGATGCACGGGGGTGTCAGTGCCCCTTCGTGTTGTGCTTTCTTCCACAGGTTTTCCTTCGTAAAGGTGTCAGGGCATCACGTTCTTATCAAGAGCAGACCGGGAAATCGGGGTCTTTTGGCTTGTGGCACCACCCACGAGGCTATGTCTCGAATTTCCTCGTGAGACCTGCCTCATCCTTAGGTGCGCCGGAAAGGTCGGGAACCCCTTCCAGACATAGCAGGGGAATCGACACTCCTGTCGTGATCACGAGGGGAGAAGGAGCTCAAATGAAGTGGTTCCGGGAACCTCGGTGTTCCTTTCCAGTGAGACCGGTATGTCGGGGAATTTTGAGATTGCATCAAGGGTGCCAAGTACCGTTTCGCACTTCAAGACAGAACGTGGGACTTCTCTTGAGTCGCTGTAGCGGGCAAGGGCCTCATCTAGCGCTGATGGGGGAACCACGTGGATTTTCTCGAGTTTCGGTGGGATTCTCGAGTTACGGTGTCGAATTCAGGCTTCCAATTGTATTGGCCCAGGGAAGTCCAATCTTCCATTCGATTTGCGAGGGAGAGCTGGCGATTGCTCTCTAGTAACTGCAGTGCAAAATAGACCTCATCTAGGCTTGTGTCCAGGACCGAATTTTCCTCTCTAGGTGCGACAGGAACTCGGGGTTGCATTCCAGACTCACACGGGGAATCAGGCCTCGTCTCGAGGGGAAGCAAAGGACTCCGCTCTCCCTTCAAGTCCTGACAGGTATCTCTTGGAGCCAACTGAGAGGCCTAAAGAGAGTCAAGCCTCCTGTGGAGTCTGGAGAGAGGACTCGGTTTTGCTCTCCATGCCAGGCAGGAAAGAAGTCTCTCATCTCGTGATGACGGGGGCGTATCGTGGGTTTTCTCGAGCTGCGGTGCCTGAATGGGGTTTCCGAAGAGGTACGATGGGGAGCTCAGGGAGACTCTCTTCAGGCGTCAGGGAAGTCAGGTCTCCATGCGCATGGCGATGGGGAGCGGGTCTTTGCTCTCGAGTCATGGTAGGGGAATCGGGCCTCAAGACGCGCCGAAGGACTCTCAAGGTCTTTCTCGGGTCGCAGCAGGAAACCCTGTGTTCCCTCGACTTGTGCCGGTGACCTCAGGTAGATTCTCACGGTGCCTCTGAGAATTCAGGGATACTGTGGAGTTGGGAGGGGCCTCTCGCGACTCATCTGGGTTTGGTGCAATGGAAGAGGGCCTCATCTCGAGTTGAGGCAGGAACCTCAGGTTTCCTCTCCATTTCTGACTCGGATGGCAGGGTCCCTGAAGAGTTGGGACAGGAGAGTCAGGCCTCGTTTTGTGTGGAGGAAACGAACTCTGCTTGCCTATCGAGTTGTTCATGGGGTGACATTCCACTTGTCGAGCTGTGTGTAGAACCTGCGTGTTTTTCTGTACGATGCACGGGAGTTTTAGTAACCCTTCTGTGGTGCCTTCATCCACAGGGTTGCCTTCGAAGTGGTGTCCGGGCATCGGGTTCTTATCCAGAGTGGACCGAAAAATCGGGGTCTTTTGGCATGTGGCACCACCCACGAGGCTACGTCTCGAATTTCCTCCTGAGAAAGGCCTCATCCTTAGGTGCGCCGGGATGGGCGGGAACTCCTTCCAGGCAAAGCAGGGGAATTTACCCTCCTGTCGTGATCAGGAGGGGAGAAAGTGATCAGATGAAGTGGTGCCGGGAACTTCGGTGTTCCCCTCGGTGAGAACGGTGTGTCGGGGAACTTTTGGGGTTACATCAAGGGTGAAAAGTAGCATTTCGCACTTCAAGACGGAACGTGGGACTTCACTTGAGACGCTGTAGCGGGCCAGGGCCTCATCTTGGGATGACGTGTGAACCACGTGGTTTTTCTCGCATTGCGGCGGGAGTCTCGAGTTTCGACGGGGGATTCAGATTTCCTCCTGTGTTGGCCCATGGAAGTCCAATCTTTCATTCGAGTTTCGAGGGTGAGCTGGGATCCCACTCGAGTCACTGCGGGGCAAAATAGACCATATCTAGGCTTGTGTCCAGGACCGAATATTCCTCTCCAGGGGTGACAGGGATCTCGGGGTGGCATTCCAGACTCACCCGGGAAGTCCGGCCTTGTTTCTAGGGGAAGCAAAGTACTCCTGTTTCCTCTCGAGTCGCGACGGGTACCTATTGAGCGCACTGAGTAGCCTTAGTGAGTCAAGCCTCCCGTGGAGTTTGGAGAGACGACTCGGGATTGCCCTCCAGGCCATGCAGTTAATGATGGCCCTCATCTCACTATAATGGGGGCGTCTTGTGGGTTTTCTCGAGCTGCGGCGCCAGTGTGGGGTTTCTCACGAGGTACGACGGGGACCTCAGGGAGCCTCTCGTGAGGTGCCAGGGAAGTTAAGTCTCCATGCGCATGGGTACTGGGAGCGCTTCATTGCTCTTGAGACATGGTAGGGGAATCGGGCCTCAAGATGCATCAAAGAAGGACTATCCAATCTTTCTCGGGTTGCGGCAGGAAACCCTGGGTTCCATCAACTTGTGCCGGAGATCTCAGGGAGCTTGTCAGGGTGCCTCTGAGAAGTCAGGGACACTGTGGGTTGGAGGGAGCTCTCGGGACTCCAGTGGTTTTGGTGCTATGGAAGAGGGCCTCATCTTGAGTTGAGGCAGGAACCTCAGGGTTCCTCTCCATTTCTGATTCGGATTGAAGGGTCCCAGCAGATTTGGGACAGGAGAGTCAGGCCTCGTCCTGTGTGGAGAATGGAACTCAGCTTGCCTCTCGAGTTGTGCACGGGGTGACAGACCACGTGTCGAGCTGTGTGTGGAACCTGTAGGTTTTTCCGGACGGTGCACGGGTGTGTCTGTGCCCCTTCGTGTTGTGCCTTCATCCACAGGGTTGCCTTCTAAGGGGTGTCCAGGCATCGGGTTCTTATCAACAGCGGGCCGGGCAATCGGAGTCTTTCGGCATGTGGCACCACCCACGAGGCTACGTCTCGAACTTCCTCGTGAGACCGGCATCATCCTGAGGTGCGCCGTTAAGGTCGGGAAACCCTTGCAGACAAAGCAGGGGAATCGACCCTCCTGTCGTGATCAGGAGGGGAGAAGGCGTTCAAAAGAAATGGTGCCGGGAACTTCGGTGTTCCCCTCAAGTGAGACCAGTATGTTGGGGAACTTTTGGGGTCGCATCAAGGGTGCCAAGTACTGTTTCGCACTTCAAGATGGAACGTGGGACTACTCTTGAGACGCTGTAGCGGGAAAGTGCCTCATATTGCGATGATGGGGCAACCACTTGGTTTTTCTCGAGTTACGGCAGGATTCTCGAGTTACAACGGGGATTTCAGGCTTCCTCTTGTGTTGTCCCAGGGAAGTCCAATCTTCAATTCGAGTTGCGAGGGAGAGCTGGGGATTGCGCACGAGTCACTGTAGGGAAAAAGAGACCTCATCTTGGCTTGTGTCCAGGATCTAATGTTCCTCTCCAGGGGCGACAGGGATCTTGGGGTTGCATTCCAGACTCACCCGGGGAGTCAGGCCTCATCTCGAGGGGAAGCAAATGACTCCACTCTCCTCTCGAGTCGCGACGGATATCTCTTGGAGCCCACTGAGTGGCCTACAGGGAGCCAAGCTTCCTGTGGATTTTGGAGAGAGGACTCGGTATTGCTCTCCAGGCCATGCAGAAAAAGAAGGCCCTCATCTCGCGATGACAGGGGCATCTCGTGGGTTTTCTCGAGCTGAGGCACAAGTGTGGTGTTTCCCACGTTGTAAGGCTGGGAGCTCAGGGAGCATCTTGTGCGGCGCCAGGGAATTCAGGTCTCCATGCGCGTGGCGAGGGGGAGTGCGTCATTGCTCTCTTGTCATGATAGGGGATTTGGACCTCAAGACGCATTGAAGAAGGACTCTCAAGGTCTTTCTCAGGTTGTGGCAGGAAACCATGGGTTCCCTCGACTCATGCATGTTACGTCAGGGAGCTTCTCAGGTGCCTCTGTGAAATCAGGGATACTGTGGAGTTGGGAGTGACCTCTCGGAACTCCACTGGGTTTGGTGAAATGGAAAAAGGCATCATCTTTAGATAAAGCAGGAACATCAGGTTTCCTCTTCATTTCTGCCTCGGATCGCATGTTCCTGCAGAGTTGGGAGAGGAGAGTCAGGACTCATCTTGTGTGGAGGAATGGAAATCCGCTTGCATCTCGAGTTGTTCACGGGGTGACAGGCCTCTTGTAGAGCTGTATGTGGAACCTGTGGGTTTTTCTGGACGATGCACAGGGGTGTCAGTGCCCCTTTTGTTGTACCTTCATCCACAGGGTTGTCTTCAAAGAGGTGTCTGGTCATCGGGTTCTTCTCAAGAGTGTACTGGGAAATCGGGGTCTTTCGGCATGTGGCACCCCCCACGAGGCCACGTCTCGAAATTTCCCATGAGTCCGGCTTCATCCTGAGGTGCGCCGTGAATGTCGGGAACCCCTTTAAGTCAAAGCAGGGGAATCGACCCTCTTGTCGCTATCAGGAGGGGAGAAGGGGCTCAAAAGAAGTGGTGCCGGGAACCTCGGTGTTCCCCTCAAATGAAACCGGTGTGTCGGGGAACATTTGGGGTCGCATTAAGGGTGCCAAGTAACGTTTTGCACTTCAACACGGAACGTGGGACTTCTCTTGAGACGCTGTAGTGAGCACGGGCCCCATCTTGTGATGACGGGGGAACCACGTGGTTTTTCTCGAGTTGCGGCAGGGAATTCAGGCTTCCTCTTGTGTTGGCCCAGGGAAGTCCAAATTTCCATACGAGTTGAGAGCTAGAGCTGGGGGTTGGTTCGAGTTATTGCAGGGCAAAAGAGACCTCATCTAGGCTTGTGTCTAGGACCTAATGTTCCTTTCAAGGGGCAACAGGGATCTCGGAGTTGCATTCCAGATCCTCCTGAGGAGTCAGGCCTCTTCAAGAGGGTAATGAATGGACTCCCCTCTCCTCTTGAGTCGCGACGGGTATCTCTTAGAGCCCATTGTGTGGCCTAAAGGGAGTCAAGCCTCCTGTGGAGATTGGAGAGAGGACTCGGGATTGCTCTCCAGGCCATGCAGGAAAAGAAGGCCCGCATATCGTGATGACAGGGGCGTCTTGTGCATTTTCTCGAGGTGCGGTGCCAGGATGGGGTTTCTCACAAGATACGATGGGGAGCTCAGGGAGTCTCTCGTGTGGTGACAGGAAAGTCAGGTCTCCATGCACGTGTGGAGGGGGAGCGTGTCATTGCTCTCGAGTCATGGTAGGGGCATCGGGCCTCAAGAGGCGTTGAAGAACGACTCTCAAGGTCTATCTCCGGTTGCGGCAGGAAACCCTGGTTTTTCTCGACTTGTGCCGGTGACCTCAGGGAGCTTAACATGGTGCCTCTGAGAAGTCAGGGATTCTGTGGAGTTGGGAGGGGCCACTCGGGACACCACTGGGTGTGGTATAATGCAAGAGGGCCTCATCTCGTGTTGAGGAAGGAACCTCAGGGTTCCTCTCCATTTCAGACTCCGATCTCAGGATTCCTGCAGAGTTGGGACAGGAGAGTCAGGCCTCGTATTCTGTGGAGAAATGAAACTTAGCTTGCCTCTCGAGTTGTTCACGAGGTAACAGATCACTTGTCGAGCTGTATGTGGAACCTGCAGAATTTTCCAAAAGATGCATGGGTGTGCAGGGCCCCTCCTTATTGTGCCTTCATCCAACGGGATACATTCGAAGAAGTGTACGAGCATCGGGTTCTTATTAATAGCGGACCAGGAAATGGGGTCTTTCCGCATGTGGCACCACCCACGAGGCTACATCTCCAATTTCTTCGTGAGACCGGCCTCATTCTGAGGTGCGCTGGGAAGATCGGTAACACCTTCCAGACAAAGCAGGAGAATCGACACTCCTGTTGCAATCAGGAGGGGAAAAGGGGCTCAAATGATGTGGTGTGGGGAACATGGGTGTTCCCCTCGAGTGAGGCATGTACGTTGGGGAACTTTGCGGGTGCCATCATGGGTGCAGAGTACCATTTTGCACTTCAGTAGGTACGTGGGACTTCTTTTGAGACGCCGTGGCGGGCAAGGGGCTCATGCTGCGAAGACGATGGAACCACGTGGTTTTTCTCGAGTTGCGGCGGGATTCTCGAGTTACGACGGGGATTTCAGGCTTCCTCTTGTGTTGGCACTGGGAAGCCCAAACTTCCCTTCGAGTTGCGAGCGAAAGCTGGGGGTTGTGCTCGAGTCACTGCAGGGCCAAAGAGACCTTATCTAGGCGTGTGTCCAGGACCTAATAGTCCTCTCATGGGAAGACAAGGATCTCGGGGTCGCACTCCAGACTCCACCGGGGAGTCAGGCTTCACCTCGAGGTGAAGCAAAGGACTGCGCTCTCCTCTCGAGCCACGACGCGGATCTCTTGGAGCCCACTGAGTGGCCTCAAGGGAGTCAAGCCTCCTCTTCAGTTTGGAGAGAGGACTCGGGATTGCTCTCCAGGCCATGCAGGAAAAGAAGGACCTCAGCTCGCGAGGAAGGGGGCGTCTCAGGTGTTCCTCGAGCTGCGGCGCCCATGGGGGTTTTCTCCGGAGGCACGACGAGGATCTAAGGGAGACTCTCGTTCGGCACCAGGGAAGTCAGGTCTCCATGCGCGTGGCGAGGGGGAGCGTGTCATGGCTCTCGAGTCACGGGAGGGCACTAGGGCCTCGAGACGCATTGAAGAAGGACTCTCGAGGTCTTTGTCGGGGGGCGGCGGGAAACCCTCGTTTACCTCGTGTTCTGCCGGGGACTTTAGGGAACTTCCCAGGGTGCCTCTGAGAGGCGAGGGATCCTGTGGAGGTGGAGGGGCCCCTCGGGACTCCGCTGGGTCTGGCGCAACGGAAGAGGGCCTCACCTCGAGGGGAGGCAGGAACCTCAGGCTTCCTCTCCGTTTCGGACTCCGACCGCAGGGTCCCTGCAGAGTTGGGAAAGGAGAGTCAGGCCTCGTCTTGTCTGAGGAAGGGAACCCCGCTGGCCTCTCGAGTTGCTCAGGGGGTGTCAGGCCCGTCGTCGAGCTGTGTGTGGAACCTGCGGATCTTTGCGGACGATGCCCGGGGGTGGCAGTGCCCCTTCGTGTTGTGCCTTCACCCACAGGGTTGCCTTCGAAGAGGGGTCCGGGCCTCGGGTCCTTCTCAAGGGCGGACCGGGGAATCGGGGGCGTTCGGCATGTGGCACCACCCACGTGGCTCGTCTCGAATTTCCTCGTGAGACCGGCCTCATCCTGAGGTGCGCCGGGAAGGCCGGGAACCCCTTCCAGACCACGCAGGGGAATCGCCTCTCCTGTCGCGATCAGGAGGGGAGAAGGGGCTCAGAGGAAGCGGTGCCGGGACCCTCGGTGTTCCCCTCGAGGGAACTCGGCGTGTCGGGGAAATTTTGGGGGTCGCATGAAGGCTGTCAGGGACCGTTTCGCCCTTCAGGGCGGAACAGGGGAGTTCCCTTGAGACGCCGTGGCGGGCAAGGGCCTCATCTTGCCAAGAGGTGGGAACCACGTGGTTTTTCTCGAGTTGCGGCGGGATTCTCGAGTAACGACAGGGATCTCAGCCTTCCCCTTGGGTTGGCCCTGGGAAGCCCAATCTTCCCCTCGGGTTGCGAGGGAAAGCTGGGGGTTGCGCTCGAGTCACTGCAGGGCCGAAGAGACCTCACCTAGGCGTGTGTCCGGGACCTAATATTCCTCTCCAGGGAAGGCAGGGACCTCGGGGTTGCATTCCAGGCTCCCCCGGGGAGTCAGGCCTCGTCTCGAGGGGAAGCCAAGGACTCCGCTCTCCTCTCGAGTCGCGACACGGGTCTCTTGGATCCCCCTGAGCGGCCTCAAGGGAGTCCAGCCTCCTCTTCCGTTTGGAGAGAGGACCCGGGGTTGCTCTCCAGGCCATGCAGGAAAAGAAGGCCCTCAGCTCGCGAGGACGGGGGCGTCTCAGGGGTTTCCTCGAGCTGCGGCGCCCGTGGGGGTTTTCTCCCGAGGCACGACGAGGATCTCAGGGAGCCTCTCGTGCGGCGCCAGGGAAGTCAGGTCTCCATGCGCGTGGCGAGGGGGAGCGCGTCCTGGCTCTCGAGTCACGGGAGGGGCCTAGGGCCTCGAGACGCGTTGAAGAAGGACTCTCGAGGTCTTCCTCGGGGGGCGGCGGGAAACCCTCGTGTCCCTCGCCTTCTGCCGGGGACCTTAGGGAACTTCCCAGGGTGCCTCTGAGAGGCGAGGGATCCTGTGGAGGTGGCGGGGCCCCTCGGGACTCCGCTGGGTCTGGCGCAACGGAAGAGGGCCTCACCTCGAGGGGAGGCAGGAACCTCAGGCTTCCTCTCCGTTTCGGACTCCGACCGCAGGGTCCCTGCAGAGTTGGGACAGGAGAGTCAGGAATCGTCTTGTCTGAGGAAGGGAACTCCGCTTGCCTCTCGAGGTGCTCAGGGGGTCTCAGGCCCCTTGTTGAGCTGTGTGTGGAACCTGCGGGTATTTCCGGAAATGCACGACGGTGACAGTGCCCCTTCGTGTTGTGCCTTCACCCACTGGGTTGCCTTCGAAGAGGTGTCTAGGCCTCGGCTTCTTTTTAAGAGCGGACCGGGAAATAGGGGTCTTTCAGCATGTGGGACCACCCACGGGGCTAGTTTCAAATTTCCTAGTGAGGAAGGCTTCATCCTGACGTGTGCCGGGAAGGCCGGGGACCCTTCCAGACAACGCAGGGGGATCGACTCTCCTGTCGCCATCAGGAGGGGAGAAGGGGCTCAGATGAAGTGGGGCCGGAACCCTCGGTGTTACCCTCGAGGGAAACCGGCGTGTGGGGGACTTTTGGTGGTTGCATGAAAGGAGTCAGGTACCATTTCGCAGTTCAGGACAGAACCCGGGACTTCCCTTGAGACGCCGTAGCGGGCAAGGGCCTCATCTTGCGAAGACGTTGGAACCATGTGGATTTTCTCGAGTTGCGGCGGGATTCTAGAGTTACGACGGGGATTTCAGGCTTCCTCTTTTGTTGGCCCCGGGAAGCCTAATCTTCCATTCGAGTTGCGAGGGAAAGCTTGGGGTTGCACTCGAGTCACTGCAGGGCCAAAGAGACCTCATCTAGACCTGTGTCCGGGACTTAACGTTCCTCTCAAGGGAAGACAGGGATCTCAGGGTGGCGTTCCAGACTCCCCCGGGGAGTCAGGCCTAGATTCGAGGGCAAGCAAAGGATGCCGCTCTCCTCTCAAGTCGCGACGCAGATCTCTTGGAGCCCACTGAGTGGCCTCAATGGAGTCAGGCCTTCTCTTCAGTTTGGAGAGAGGACTCAGGATTGCAGTCTGGGTCAGGCAGGAAAAGAAGGCCCTCACCTCGCGAGGATGGGGGCTTCTCAGGGGTTTCCTTGAGCTGCGGCGCCCGTGGGGGTTTTCTCACGAGGCAAGACGAGGATCTCAGGGAGCCTCTCGTGCGGTGCCAGGGAAGTCAGGTCTCTGTGCGCGTGGCGAGGGGGAGCGCGTCATGGCTCTCGAGTCATGGGAGAGGACTAGGGCCTCCAGACGCGTTGAAGAAGGACACTCGAGGTCTTTCTGGGGTTGCGACGGGAAAGCCTCATTTCCCTCGACTTCTGCCGGGGACCTGAGGGAACTTCCCAGGGTGCCTCTGATAGGTGAGGGATGCTGTGGAGTTGGCGGGGCCTCTCGGGATTCCGCTGGGCTTGGCGCAATGGAAGAGGGCCTCATCTCGAGGGGAGACAGGAAACTTAGGCTTCCTCTCCTTTTCGGACTCCAACCACAGGGTCCCTGCAGAGTTGGGACAGGAGAGTCAGGCCTCGTCTTGTCCGAGGAAGGGAACTCCGCTTGCCTCTCGAATTGCTCAGGGTGTCTCACGCACCTCGTCGAGCTGTGTGTGGAAACCGCGGGTTTTTCCGGACGACTCACGGGGGTGTCAGTGCCCCTTCGAGTGGTACCTTCACCCACAGGGTTGCCTTCGAAGAGGGGTCCGGGCCTCAGGTCCTTCTCAAGAGCGGACCGGGGAATCGGGGGCGTTCGGCATGTGGCACCACCCACGTGGCTCGTCTCGAATTTCCCCGTGAGACCGGCCTCATCCTGAGGTGCGCCGGGAAGGCCGGGAACCCCTTCTGGACCACGCAGGGGAATCGCCTCTCCTGTCGCGATCAGGAGGGGAGAAGGGCCTCAGATGAAGCTGTGCCGGGACTCTCGGTGTTCCCCTCGAGGGAACCCGGCGTGTCGGGGAACTTTTGGGTGTCGTACGAAGGGTGTCAGGTACCGTTTCGCACTTCAGGGTGGAACATGGGACTTCCCTTGAGACGCCGTAGTGGGCAAGGGCCTCATCTTGCGAAGACGTTGGAACCACGTGTTTTTTCTCGAGTTGCGGCGGGATTCTCGAGTGACGACGGGGATTACAGGCTTCCTCCTCTGTTGGCCCTGGGAAGCCCCGTCTTCCATTCGAGTGGTGAGGGAAAGCTGGGGGCTGCCTTGAGTCACTGCAGGGCCAAAGAGACCTCATCTAGGCGTGTGTCCAGGACCTAATGTTCCTATCCAGGGAAGGCAGGGATCTCGGGGTTGCATTCCAGGATCCCCCGGGGTGTCAGGCCTCGTCTCGAGGGGAAGCCAAGGACTCCGCTGTCCTCCCGAGTCGCGACGCGGATCTCTTGGAGCCCCCTAGTGGCCTCAGTGGAGTCAAGCCTCCTCTTCATTTTGGAGAGAGGGCTCGGGATTGTTCTCCAGGCCATGTAGGAAAAGAAGGCCCTTCACCTCGTGAGGACGGGGGCGTCTCAGGGGTTTCCTCGAGCTGCGGCGCCCTTGGGGGTTTTCTCGCGAGGCACGACGAGGATCTCAGGGAGCCTCTCGTGCGGCGCCAGGGAAGTCAGGTCTCCCTGCGCGTGGCGAGGGGGAGCGCGTCATGGCTCTCGAGTCACGGGAGGGGAGTAGGGCCTCGAGACGCGTTGAAGAGGGACTATCGAGGTCTTTCTCGGGTTGTGTCGGGAAAAGTCATTTCCCTCGCCTTCTGCCGGGGACCTTAGGGAACTTCACAGGGTGTCTCTGAGAGTTGATGGATACTGTGGAGTTGGCGGGGCCTCTCGGGACTCCGCTGGGTTTGTCGCAATGGAAGAGGGCCTCATCTCGAGGGGAGGCAGGAACCTCAGACTTCCTCTCTGTTTTGGCCTCAGACCGCAGGGTCCCTGCAGAGTTGGGACAGGAGAGTCAGGCTACGTCTTTTCTGAGGAATGGAACTCCGCTTGCCTCTCGAGTTGTTCATCGGGTTTCAGGCCCCTTGTCAAACTGTGTGTGGAATCTGCAGGTTTTTCCAGACGATGCATGGGGGTGTCAGTGATCCTTCGATTTGTGCCTTCATCCACAGGGTTGCCTTCGAAGAGGTGTCCGGGCATCGGGTTCTTATGAAGAGCGGACTGGGAAATCGGGGTCATTCAGCATTTGGCAGCACCTACATGGGTTGTCTCGAATTTCCTCATGAAACCGGCCTCATCCTGAGGTGTGCCGCGAAGGTCATGAAACTCTTCCAGACAAAGCAGAGGAATCGACCCTCCTGTGGTGATCAGGAGGGGAGAAGTGGCTCAGATGAAGTGCTGCTGGGAACCTTGGTGTTTCCCTCAAGTGAGACAGGTATGTCGGGTAACTTTTGGGGTCACATAAAGCGTTCCAAGTACCGTTTCACTCTTCAAAATGGAAAGTTGGACTTCTCTTGGGGTGCTCCAGCGGGCAAGGGCCTCATCTTGGAATGACTACGGAACCACTTGGTTTTTCTCGAGTTGTGGTGGGATATTTGAGTTACCACAGGGAATTCATGCTTCCTCTTGTGTTGGCCCACAAAAGTCTTATCTTCCATTCGAGATTTGAGGAAGAGCTGGAGGTGCGCTCTAGTCACTGAAGGCAAAAGAGACCCCACCAAAGCTTGTGTGCAGGACCTAATGTTCATCTCAAGACTCGAAAGAAATCTCGGGGTTGCATTCCAGACTCACCTTGGAGTCAGGCCTCGTCTCGAGGGGAAGCAAAGGACTCTGCTCTCCTCTCGAGTCGGACGGGTATGTCTTGGAGCCCACTGAGTGGCTTAAAGGGAGTCAAACCTCCTCTGGTGTTTGGAGAGAGGACACGGGATTGCTCTTCAGGCAATGCAGGAAATGAAGGCCCTCATCTCCCAATGACTGGGGCGTCTCGTAGGTTTTCTCGAGCTGTGGCGCTAGTGTGGGGTTTCTCACGAAGTAAGACTGGGAGCTCAGTGAGCCTCTCACGTGGTGCCAGGGCAGTCAGGTCTCTATGCACGTGGTGAGAGGGAGCCCGTCATTGTTCTCGAGTCATGGTAGGGGAATTGGGCCTGAAGACGTGTTAAAGAAGGACTCTCAAGGTCTTTCTTGGGTTGCAGCAGGAAACCCTGGGTTCCATCGACTTGTGCCAGTGACCTCAGGAAGCTTCTCAGCGTGCCTCTGAGAAGTCAGGGTCACTGTGGAGTTGGGAGGGGCCTCTCGGAACTCCACTGGGTTTGGTGCAATGGAAGAGGGCCTCATGACAAGTTGAGGCAGGAACCTCAGGGTTCCTCTCCTGGCTTCGAATGCGCCGAATCTGACTCGGATCCCAGAGTCCCTGCAGAGTTGGGACAGGAGAGTCAGGCCTCGTCTTGTGTGGAGGAATGGAACTCCGCTTGACTCTCGCGTTGTTCATGGGGTGACAGGCCACTTGTCGATTTGTATGTGGAACTTGCGGGTTTTTCTGGACGATGCACCAGGGTGTCAATGCCCCTTCGTGATGTGCCTTGATCCACAGGATTGCCTTCGAGTTGGGTTCTGCCATCGGGTTCTTATCAAGAGCGGACCAGGGAATCGGGGTCTTTTGGCATGCCGCACCACCCATGAGGCTATGTCTCGAATTTCCTCGTGAGACTGGCCTCATCTTGATGTGCGCCAGGAAGGTCGGGAACGCCTTCCAGACAAAGCAGGGGAATCGAACCTCCTGTCGCGATCAAGAGGGGAGAAGAGTCTCAGATGAAGTGGTGCCGGGAACCTCGGTGTTCTCCTCAAGTGAGACTGGTATGTCGGGGAACTTTTGGGGCCGCATCAAGGGTTCCAAGTAACTTTTCGCTCTTCAATACGGAACGTGGGACTTCTCTTGAGACGCTGTAGCGGGCAAGGGCCTCATCTTTCGATGACGGGGGAACCACGTGGTTTTTCTTGAGTTGTGGCGGGATTCTCGAGTTACGACGGGGAATTCAGGCTTCCTCTTCAACTGGCCCAGGGAAGTCCACTTTTCATTCGAATTGCGAGTTAGAACTGGGGATTGCTCTTGAGACACTGCAGGGCCAAATAGACCTCATCTAGGCTTGTGTCCAGGACCTAATGTTCCTCTGCTGGGGCGACAGCGATCTCGGCATTGCATTCTCGACTCACCCTGGGAATCAGGCCTCGTCTCGAGGGGAAGCCAAGGACACCGCTCTCCTCTCGAGTCGCGACGGGTATATCTTGGAGCTCACTGTGTGGCCTAAAATGAGTCAAGCCTCCTGTGGAGTTTGGAGAGAGGACTCAGGATTGCTCTCCAGGCCATACAGCAAAAGAAGGCCCTCATCTCGTGAGGACTGGGGCGTCTCGTGTGTATTCTCGAGCTGCGGCTCCAGAGTGGTGTTGCTCACGAGGTATAATGGGGAGCTCAGGGAGCCTCTCCTGTGGCGCCAGGGAAGTCAGGTTTCTATGCGCGTGGCTAGGGGGAGCGCGTCATTGCTCCTGAGTCATGGTAGGGGAATCGCACCTCAAGACGCATTGAAGAAGGACTCTCGAGGTCTTTTACGGGTTGGGGCAGGAAACCCTTGGTTCCCTCGACTTGTGCCGGTGATCTCAGGAAGGTCTAAGGGTGCCTCTGAGAAGTCAGGGATACTGTGCAGTTGGGAGGGGCCTCTCGGGACTCCACTGGGTTCGGTGCAATGGAAGAGGGCCTCATCTCGAGTGGAGGCAGGAAACTCATGTTTCCTCTCCTGACTTCCCCTGGGCCAGATCTGACTCGGATCGCAGTTTCGCTGCAGAGTTCGAACAGGAGAGTCAGGCCTCGTCTTGTGTGGAGGAATGGAACTCTGCTTGCCTCTCCAGTTGTTCACGGGGTGACAAGTCACTTCTCGAGCTGTGTGTGGTACCTGCGGGTTTCTCCGGATGATACCTGTGGGTGTCAGTGCCCCTTCGTGTTGTGCCTTCTTCAAAAGGGTTATCTTCAAAGAGGTGTCCGGGCATTGGGATCTTATCAAGGGTGAACCGGGAAATCGGGGTCTTTCGGCATGTGTCACCATCCACGAGGCTATGTCTCGAATATCCTCGTGAGACCGGCCTCATCCTGAGATGCACCTGGAAAGGTGGGAACCCCTTCAAGACAAAACAGGGGAATCAACCCTCCTGTCACGATCAGGAGGGGAGAAGGGGCCCAGATGTAGTGGTGCCGGGAACCTCGGTGTTCTCCTCGAGTCAGACCGGTGTGTCGAGGAACTTTTGAGGTCGCATCAAGGGTGCCAATACCGTTTCGCACTTCAAGACGGAACGTGGGACTTCTCTTGAGACGCTGTAGGGGGCAAGGGCCTCATCTTGCGATGACGGGGGAACCACGTGGCGTTTCTCGAGTTGTGGCGGGATTCTCGAGTTTCGACGGGGAATACAGTCTTCCTCATGTGTTGGCCCAGGGAAGTCCTATCTTCCATTCGAGTTTCAAGGGAGAACTGGGGATTGCCCTCGAGTCACTGCAGGGCAAAATAGACCTCATCTAGGCTTGTGTCCAGGACTTAATGTTCGTCCCTAGGGGCGACAGAGATCTGGGGGTTGTATACCAGACTCACCCGGGGAATCAGGCCTCGTCTCGAGGGGAAGCAAAGAACTCCGCTGTCCTTTTGAGTCGCAATGGGTATCTCTTGGAGCCCACTGTGTGCCCTAAAGGGAGTCAAGCCTCCTGTGGTGTTTGGATAGAGGACTCGGGATTCCTCTCCAGGCCATGCAGGAAAAGAAGGCCCTCATCTCGCGATGACGGCGGCGTCTCGTGGGTTTTCTAGACTGCCGCGCTAGTGCCGGGTTTCTGATGAGGTACGAGAGGGAGCTCAGGGAGCCTCTCGTGTGGCTCCAGGGAAGTCAGGTCCCCATGAGATGGCTAGGGGGAGTTCGTCATTGCTCTCGAGTCATGGTAGGGTAATCGGGCCTCAAGACGGGTTGAAGAAGGACTCTCGAGGTCTTTCTTGGGTTACTGCATAAAACCCAGGGTTCCCTTGACTTGTGCCTGCGACCTCAGGGAGCTTCTCAGAGTGCCTCTGAGAAGTCAGGGATACTGTGCAGTTTGGAGGGTCCTCTCGAGACTCCTCTGCATTTGGTGGAATGTAAGAGGGACTCATCTCGAGTTGAAGCAGGAACCTCAGTGTTCCTCTCCATTTCTGACTCAGATCGCAAGGTCCCTGCATGTTGGTACAGGAGAGTCAGGCCTCGTCTTTTCTGGAGGATGGGACTCCTCTTGCCTCTCGAGTTGTTCTCGAGGTGACAGGCCACTTGTCGAGCTGTGTGTGTAACCTGCCCGTTTTTCCGGATGATGCAGAGGTGTGTTAGTGCCCCTTCGTTTTGTACCTTCATACTCAAGGCTGCCTTCCAAGAGGTGTCCGAGCATTGGATTCTTATCAAGAGCGGACCGGGAAATTGGAGTCTTTCGGCAAGTGGCACCACCCACAAAGCTATGTATCGAATTTACCCATGAGTCTGGCCTCATCCTGAGTTGTGCAGGGAAGGTCGGGCCCCCTTGCAGACAAAGCAGGGGAATCGACCCACCGGTCACCATCAGGAGGGGAGAAGGGGCTTAAATGAAGTGGTGCCGGGAACCTCGGTGTTCCCCTTGAGTGAGACCGGCGTGTTGGGGGACTTTTGGGGTCGCATCAAGGGTGCCAAGTACCATTTCGCATTTCAAGACGGAACCTGGGACATCGTTTGAAACGCTGTAGTGGGCAAGGGCCTCATCTTGCGATGACGGGAGAACCACGTGGTTTTGCTCGAGTTGCGGCGGGATTCTCGAGTTATGACCGGGAATTTAGGCTTCCTCTTGTTGGCCTTGAAATCCAATCTTCCATTCGGGTTGCGAGGGGGAGCTGGGGATTGCACTAGAGTCACTGCAGGGCAAAAGAGACCTAATCTAGGCTTGTGTCCAGGATCTAATGTTGCTCTCCAGGGGCGACAGGGATCTCGGGTTTGCATTCCAGACTCATCCGGGGAGTCAGTTCTCACCTCGAGGGTAAGCAAAGAATTCCGCTCTCGTCTCGAGTCGTGATGGGTATCTCTTGGAGCCCAATGTGTGTACTTAAGGGAGTCAAGCCTCCTGTGGAGTTTGGAGAGAGGACTCGGGATTGGACTCCAGGCCATGCAGGAAAAGGAGGCCCTCATCTCGAGATGACGGTGGCGTCTCGTGGGTTTTCTCGAGCTGAGGCGCCAGTGTGGGGTGTCTCATGAAGTACCACGGGGATCTCAGGGAGCCTCTTGTGTGGCGCCAGGAAAATCCAGTATTCCTTTCGAGTTGCGAGTTAGAACTGGGGATTGCTCTCCAGTCACTGCAGGGCAAAATAGACATCATCTACGCTTGTGTCCAGGACCTAGTGTTCCACTACTGGGCCGACAGGGATCTCAGGGTTGCATTCTCAACTCACCCGGAGAGTCAGGCCTCGTCTTGAGGGGAAAAAAAGGACTCCACTCTCCTGTCGATTCGCGACGGGTATCTCTTGGAGCCCACTGCGTGGCGTAAAGGGAGTGAAGCCTCCTATGGAGTTTGGAGAGATGACTCGGGATTGTTTTCCTGGCCATGCAGGAAAAAAGGCCCTCATCTCGCGATGACCGGGGCGTCTCGTGGGTTTTCTCCAGCTGCGGCGCCAGTATCAGATTTCTCACGAGGTACGACGGGGAACTCAGAGAGCCTCTCGTTTGGTGCTAGGGACGTCAGGTCTCCGTGCATGTGGTGAAGGGGAGTGCGTGATTGCTCTCGAGTCATAGTAGGCGAATCGGGCCTCAAGACGCATTGAAGAAGGACTCTCGAGGTCTTTCTCGGGTTGCGGCAGGGAACCCTGGGTTCCCCCGACTTGTGTCGGTGACCTCAGGCAACTTCTCAGGGTGCCTCTGAGAAGTCAGGGACACTGTGGATTTGGGAGGGGCCTTTCGTTACTCAACTGGGTTTGGTGCAATCGAAGAGGGCCTCATCTCGAATGGAGGCAAGAAACTCAGGGGTCCTCTCCATTTCTGACTCGGGTCGCAGAGTACCTACCGAGTATGGACAAGAGAGTCACGCCTCGTCTTCTGTGGAGGAATGGATCTCCGCTTGCCTTTCGAGTTGTTCACGGAGTGGCAGGCCACTTGTTGAGCTGTGTGTGGAACCTGCGGGTTTTTCCAGACGATGCAGAGGGGTGTCAGTGCCCCTTCGTGTTGTGCCTTCATCCAAAGGGTTGCCTTCAAAGAGGTGTCCGGGCATCGGGTTCTTTTCAAGAGCGTACCAGAAAATTGGGGTCTTTCAGCATGTGGTACCACCCACGAGGCTATGTCTCGAATTTCCTCGGGAGACCGGCCTCATCCTGAGGTTCGCCGGGAAGGTAGGGAACCCCTTGCAGACAAAGCAGGGGAATCGATCCACCGGTCACGATCAGAAGGGGAGAAGGGGCTCAGATGAAGTGGTGCCGGGAACCTCGGTGGTCCCCTCGAGTGAGACCTGTATGTCACGGCACTTTTGAGGTCGCATCAAGGGTGCCAAGTACAGTTTCGCACTTCAAGACGGAACGTGGGAATTCTCTGGAGATGCTCTAGCGGGCAAGGGCCTCATATTGCGATGACGAGGGAAACACGTGGTTTTTCTCGAGATGCGGCGGGATTCTCGAGTTACGACGGGGAATTCAGGCTTCCTCTTTTGTTGGCCCAGGAAGTCCAATCTTCCATTCAACTTGTCACAGAGAGCTGTGGGTTGCTCTCGAGTCACTTCAGGGCAAAGAGTCCTCATCTAGGCTTGGGTCTAGGACGTAGTGTTCCTCTCCAGGGGCAACAGGGATATCGGGGTCGCATTCCAGTCTTACCCGGTGGGTCACGCCTCGTCTCGAGTGGAAGCAAAGGACTCCACTATCCTCTCGAGTCACGACGTGTAACTCTTGGAGCCCAATGAGTGGCCTAAAGGGAGTCAAGCGTCCTGTGTAGCTTGGACAGAAGGTTCACGCTTGATCTGCATACCATGCAGTTAAAGATGGCCCTCCTCTCTTGATGACGGGAGCATCTCATGGGTTTTCTCGAGCTGCGGCGTCAGTGTGGGGTTTCTCACGAGATATGATGGGGAGCTCAGGGAGCCTCTCGTGTGGCGCCAGAGAAGTCAGGCCTCCATGCGTGTGGCCAGGCAGATCGCGTCATTGCTCTGGAGTCATGGGAGGGACTAGGGCCTCAAGACGCATTTAAGAAGGACTCTCGAGGTCTTTCTTGGGTAGGGGCGGGAAACACTTATTTCCCTCGACCTCTACCGGGGACCTTAGGGAACTTCCCAGGTGCCTCTGAGAGGTGAGGGATACTGAGGAGTTAGAGGGGCCTCTCGGGACTCGACTAGGTTTGACGAAATGAAAGAGGGCCTCATCTCGATTGGAGGCAGGAACCTCAGGCTTCCTCTCCATTTCTGACTCCGACCGCAGGGTCCCTGCAGGGTTGGGACAGGAGAGTCAGGCCTCGTCTTGTCTGAGTAATGGAACTCTGCTTGCCTCTTGAGTCGTTCAGTGGGTTTCAGGCCCCTTGTCGAGCTGTGTGTGGAACCTGCGGGTGTTTCCAGAAGATGCACAGGGGTGTCATTGCCCCTTCATTTTGTGCCATCCCCCACAGGGTTGCCTTCAAAGAGGTGTCCGGGCATCGGGTTCATTTCAAGAACGGACCGGGAAATCGGGGTCGTTCGGCATGTGGCAGCACCCACGTGGCTCATCTCGAATTTCCTCGTGAGACCAGCATCATCCTGAGGTGCGCCGGGAAGTCCGGGAACACCTTCCACACAAAGAAGGGGAATCGACTCTCCTGTCGTGATCAGGTGGGGAGATGGGGCTCAGATGAAGTGGGGCCGGGACTCTAGGTGTTCCACTCGAGGGAACCCGGCATTTCAGGGAACTTTAGGGGTCGCAACAAGGGAGCCAAGTACCGTTTCCCACTTCAGGACGGAACATGTGACTTCCCTGGGGACGCTGTAGCGGGCAAGGGCCTCATTCTGTGAAGACGTTGGAACCACGTCGTTTTTCTCGAGTTGAGTCTGGATTCTCGAAAACGACGGGGATTTCAGGCTTCCTCTTGGGTTGGCCCTGGGAAGCCCAATCTTCCCCTGGAGTTGCGAGGGAAAGCTGGGGGTTCTGCTCGAGTCACTACAGGGCCAAAGAGACCTCATCGAGGCGTGGGTCCAGGACCTAATATTCCTCTCAAGGGAAGACAGAGATCTCGGGTTTCCATTCCAGACTCCCCCGGGGAGTCAGGCCTCGCCTCGAGGGGAGGCAGAGGACTCCGCTTTCCTCTCAAGACGCGACACGGATCTCTTGGAGCCCAATGAGTGGACTCAAGGGTGTCGAGCCTCCTCTTCAGTTTGGAGAGAGGACTCGGGATTGCTCTCCAGGCCAGGCAGGAAAAGAAGGCCCTCATCTAGCGATGACGGGGGCATCTCATGGGTTTCCTCAGGCTGCGGCGCCCATGGGAGTTTTCTCACGAGGCATGACGAGGACCTCAGGGAGCCTCTCGTGCGGTGCCAGGGAACTCATGTCTCCATGCGCATGGCGAGGGGGAGCTGGTCATCACTCTCGAGTCATGGGAAGTGACTAGGGCCTCAAGACGCGTTGAAGAAGGACTCTCGAGGTCTTTCTCGGGTGGCGGCGGGAAACCCTCGTTTCCATCGACTTCTGCAGGGGACTATAGGGAACTTCCCATGGTGACTCTGAGAGGTGAGGGATGCTGTGGAGTTGGCAGGGCCTCTCGGGACTCTGCTGGGTTCGGCGCAATGGAAGAGGGCCTCATCTCGAGGGGAGGCAGGAACCTCAGGCTTCCTCTCGGTTTCGGACTCCGACTGCACGGTCCCTGCAGTGTTGGGACAGGAGAGTCATGCCTCGTCTTGTCTGAGGAATGGAATTCTGGTTGCCTCTCGAGTTGTTCCGGGAGTCTCAGGCCCCTTGTCGAGCTGTGTGTAGACCCTGCGGGTTTTTCCAGATGATGCACGGGGGTGTCAGTGCCCCTTCGTGTTGTGCCTTCACTCACAGGGTTGCCTTCGAAGAGGTGTCCGGGCATCGGGTTCTTATCAAGAGCAGACCGGAAAATCGGGGTCGTTTGGCACGTGGCACCTCACACATGGCTAGTCTCGAATTTCCTCCTGAGACCGGCCTCATCCTGAGGTGCACCAGGAAGGCCGGGAACCCCTTCCAGAGAAAGCAGGGGAATCGACTCTCTTGTCGCGATCAGGAGGGGAGAAGGGGCTCAGATGAAGTGGTGCCGGGACCCTCGGTGTTCCCCTCGAGGCACCCAGAGTGTCGGCGAACTTTTGCGGTCTCCTCAAGGGTGTCAAGTACCGTTTTACACTTAAGGACGGAACATGGGACTTCCCTGGAGACGCCGGGAATTTCGGTCTTCCCCTGGAGTGAGACCGGTATGTTGGGGAACTTTGGGGTCGCATCAAGGGTGCCAAGTAGCATTTCGAACTTTAAGATGGAACGTGGGACTTCTCTTGAGACTCTAGCTGGCAAGGGCCTCATATTGCAATGAAGGGGGAACCACATGGTTTTTAAGACTTGAGGCTGAATTCTCGAATTACGATGGGAAATTCAGACTTCCTCTTATGTTGACCGTGGGAAGACCAATCTTCCATTCAAATTGTGAGGGAGAGATGGAGGTTGCTCTCGAGTCACTGTAGGGCAAAATAGACCTCATCTAGGCTTGTGTCTAGGACATAATGTTCCACTCCAGGGGCGACAGGGATCTCGGGGTTGCATTCCAAACTCACCCGGGGAGTCAGGCCTCGTCTCGAGGGAAGCAAAGGACTCCGCTCTCCTCTCGAGTCGCACCAGGTATTTCTTGGACCCAACTGAGTGGCCTAAAGGGAGTCAATCCTCCTGTGACGTTTGGAGAGAGGACCAGGGATTGCTCTCCAGGTCAGGCAGGAAAAGAAGGCCCCCATCTCTCCTTGACGGGGGCATCTTGTGGTTTTTCTCGAACTGCGGCGCCACTGTGTGTTTTCTCACGAGGTACGATGGGGTACTCAGGGAGCCTCTTGTGTGGTACTAGGGAAGTCAGTTTTCCTGCTTGTGGCAAGGGGAGCGCGTCCTTGCTCTGGAGTCATGGTAGGGGAATCGGGCATCAAGAGACGTTGAAAAAGGACTCTCCAAGTCATTCTCGGGTTACTTCAGGAAACTCTGGGTTCCCTCGACTTGTGCCAGTGACCTCAGGTAGCTTCTCAGGGAGCCTCTGAGAATTCAGGGATACTGTGGTGTTGGGAGGGGCCTCTCGGGACACCACTGAGTTTGGTTCAATGGAAGAGGGCCTCTTCTCTAGTTGAGGCAGGAACCTCAGGGTTCCTCTCCATTTCTGACTCCGATCGCAGGGTCCCTGAAGAGTTGGGCCAGGAGGGTAAGGCCTCGTCTTGTGTGAAGGAATGCAACTTCACTTGCCTCTCGAGTTGTTCACGGGGTGACAGTCCACATTTGGAGCTGTGAGTGGAATCGGCGGGTTTTTCCAGACGATGCATGGGGATGTCAGTGTCCCTTCGTGTTGTGCCTTCATCCACAGGGTTGCCTTCGAAGAGATGTCCGGGCGTCAGGTTCTTATCTAGCGTGGACCGGGAATTCGGGATCTTTCAGCATGTGGCACCAACCATGTGGCTACTTTTCGAATTTCCTCATGAGACCGGCCTCATCCAGAGGTTCACGGGGAACGTCGGGAACCCCTTGCAGACAAAGCATGGGAGTCGACCCTCCTGTCGCGATCAGGAGGGGTGAAGGGGCTCACAGGAAGTGGTGCCGTGAACTTTGGTGTTTCCCTCGAGTGAGACCGGTATGTCAGGGAACTTTGGGGGTCGCATCAAGGGTGCCAAGTACCGTTTTGTACTTCAGAATGGAACGTGGGACTTCTCTTGATATGCTGTAGTGGCCAGGGCCTCATCTTGCGATGACGGGGGAGCCACGTGGTTTTTCTCGAGTTGCGGCGGGATTCTCGAGTTACGACGGGGATTTCAGGCTTCCTCTTGTGTTGGGCCAGGGAAGTCCAATCATCCATTCGAGTTGCGAGCGAGAGCTGGGGGTTGCGCTCGAGTCACTGCAGGGCAAAGGAGACCTCATCTAGGCTTGTGTCCAGGACCTAATGTTCCTCTCCAAGGGCCACAGGGATCTCAGGTTTGCATTCCAGACTCACCCAGGGAGTCAGGCCTCGTGTCGAAGGGAAGCAAAGGACTCCGCTCTCCTTTCGAGTCGCGACGGGCACCTCTTGGAGCCCACTTTGTGGCCTAAAGGGAGTCAAGCCTCCTGTGAAGTTTGGAGAGAGGACTTGGGACTGCTCTCCAGGCCATGCAGGAAAAGATGGCCCTCATCTCGCGATGACGGAGGGGTCTTGTGGGTTTTCTCGAGCTGCGGCGCCAGTGTGGGGTTTCACACGAGGTACGTCAGGGAGCTCAGGGAGCCTCTCATGTGGCGCCAGGGAAGTCAGGTCTCCATGTGCGTGGCGAGGGGGAGCGCGTTATTGCTCTCGAGCCATGGTAGGGGAATCTGACCTCAAGACGCATTGAAGAAGGACTCTCGAGGTCTTTCTTCGATTGTGGCAGGAAACCCTTATTTCCCTCGACGTTTGCCGGTGGCCTCAAGGAGCTTATCAGAATGCCTATGAGAAGTCAGGGATACTGTGGAGATGGGAGTGGCCTCTCGGGACTCCACTGGGTTTGTTTTAATGGAAGAGGGCCTCATCTCGGGTTGAGGCAGGAACCTCAGGTTTCCTCTCCATTTCTGACTCAGATCGAAGCGTGCCTGCAGAGTTGGGATTGGATACTCAGGCCTCGTCTTGTCTGAGGAAGGGAACTCCGCTTTCCTCTCTCATTGTTTAAGGGGTGACAGGCCAGTTGTGGAGCTGTATGTGGATCCTGTGGGATTTTCCGGACGATGAACAGGGTTGCCATTGCCCCCTCGTGTAGTGCCTTCATCCACAGGGTTGCCTTAGAAGAGGTGTCCGGGCATCGGGTTCTTATCAAGAGCAAGACCGAGAAATCGTGGTCTTTCGGCACGTGGCACCAACACGAGGCTACGTCTCGAATTTCTTCGTGAGACTGGCCTCATCCTGAGGTGCGCCATGAAGGTCGGGAACCCCTTCTAGACAAAGCAGGGGGATCGACCTTCCTGCCGTGATCAGGAGCGGAGAAGGGGCTCAAATGAAGTGGTGCCAGGAACTTCGGTGTTCCCTTGGAGTGAGACCGGTATATTGGGGAACTTTTGGGGTCGCATCAAGGGTGCCAAGTAGCATTTCGAACTTTATGACGAAACATGGGACTTCTCTTGAGACTCTGTAGCGGGCAAAGGCCTCATATTGCGATGAATGGGGAACCACGTGGTTTTTAAGAGTTGCGGCGGGATTCTCGAGTTACAACGGGAAATTCAGACTTCCTCTTGTGTTGGCCCAGTGAAGACCAATCTTCCATTCGAATTGCGAGGGAGAGATGGGTGTTGCTCTCGAGTCACTGTAGGGCAAAATAGACCTCATCTAGGCTTTTGTCCAGGACATAATGTTCCTCTCCAGGGGCAACAGGGATCTCGGGGTTGCATTCCAGACTCACCCGAGGTAAGGCCTCATCTCGAGGGGAAACAAAGTACTCTGCTCTCCTCTCAAGTCGCGACAGGTATCTCTTGGAGCCCATTGAGTGGCCTAAAGGGAGTAAAGCCTCCTGTGAAGTTTGGAGAAAGGACCAGGGATTGCTCTCCAGGTCAGGCAGGAAAAGAAGGCCCTCATCTCGCGATGTCGGGGGAGTCTCGTGGTTTTTCTGGAGCTGCGGTGCCAGTGTGGGGTTTCTCACAAGGTACGACCGGGAGCTCAGGGAGCCTCTCGTGTGGTGTCAGGGAAGTCAAGTCTCCATACGAGTGGCGAGGGGGCGCACGTCATTGCTCTCGAGTCATGGTAGAGGAATCAGGGCTCAACACAATGAAAAAGGACGCTCGAGGTCTTTCTCGGGTTGCGGCAGGAAACCCTGGGTTCCCTCGACTTGTGCCTGTGACCTCAGGTAGCTTCTCAGGGTGCCTCTGAGAAGTCAGGGATACTATGGAGCTGGGAGAGGCCTCTCGGGACTCCACTGGGTTAGCTGCAATGGAAGAGGGCCTAATCTTGAGATCAGGAAGGAACCTCAGGGTTCCTCTCCATTTTGGACTCAGATCGCAGGGTCCTTGCAGAGTTGGGACAGGAGAGTCAGGCCTCGTCTTGTGTGGAGGAATGGAACTCCGCTTGCCTCTCAAGTTGTACAAGGAGTGACAGGCCACTTGTCGAGCTGTGTGTGGAACCTGCGGTTTTTTCCAGACAATGCACGGCGGTGTCAGTGCCCCTTTGTGATGTGCTTTCATCCACAGGGTTGCCTTCGAAGTGGTGTGCGGGCATCGGGTTCTTATCAAGAGCGGACCAGGAAATCAGGGTCTTTTGGAATGCGGCACCACACACGAGGCTACATCTCGAATTTCCTCGTGAGACGGGCCTCATGCTGAGGTGCCCCTGGAAGGTCGGGAAAGCCTTCCAGACAAAGAAGGTTAATCGACCCTACTGTCGCGATCAGGAGGGGAGAAGGGGCTCAGATGAAGTGGTGCCGGGAACCTCGGTGTTCCCCTTGAGTGAGACCGGTATGTCAGGGAACTTTTGGGGTCTCACGAAGCTTGCCAAATACTGTTTCAAACTTCAAGACGAAACGTGGGACTTCTCTTGAGACGCTGTGGTGGGCAAGGGCCTCATCTTGTGATGAAGGGGAAACCACGTGGTTTTTTTCGAGTTGCGATGGGATTGTTGACTTACGACGGGGAATTCAGGCTTCCTCTTGTGTTGGCCCAGGGAAGTCCATTCTTCCATTCGAGTTGCCAGAGAGAGCTGGGTGGGAATTGCTCTCGAGTCACGGCAGGTCAAAATAGACCTCATCTAGGCTTGTGTCCAGGACCTAATGTTCCTCTCCAGGGGCGATAGGGATCACGGGGACGCATTCCAGACTCACTCAGTGAGTCAGGCCTCGGCTCGGGGGGAAGCAAAGGATTCTGATATCCTCCTGGGTCACGATAGGTATCTCTTGGAGCCCACTGAGTGGCCTCCAGGGAGTCAAGCCTCCTGTGGAGTTGGAGAGAGGAGTCGGGATTGCTCTCCAGGCCATACAGGAAGAGAAGGCCCTCAGCTCGCAATGACGGGGGCGTCTTGTGGGTTTTCTCGAGTTGGGGCGCAAGTATGAATTTTCTCACGAGGTACAACGGGGATCTCAGGGAGCCTCTCATGTGGCGCCAGAAAAGTCAGGTGTCTATGCGTGTGATGAGGGGGAGCCCATAAATGCTCTCGAGTCATGGTAGGGAAATCGGGACTCAAGACGCGTTGAAGAAGGAGTCTCAAGGTCTTTCTCAGGTTGTGGCAGGAAACCCTGGGTTCCCTCGACTTGTACCGGTGACCTAGGGAGCTTCTCAGGGTGCCTCTGAGAAGTCAGGCATACTGTGGACTTGGGAGGGGCTCTCGGAACTCCACTGGGTTTGGTGCAATGGCAAAGGTTCTCATCTCGAGTTGAGGCAGGAACCTAAGGGTTCCTCTCCATTTCAAACTCCGACCACAGGGTCCCTGAAGAGTTGGGACAGGAGAGTCAGGCCTCGTCTTGTGTGGACGAATGGAACTCCACTTGCCTCTCGAGTTGTTCACAGGATAACAGACCATTTGTCGAGCTGTGAGTGGAACCTTCGGTTTTTTCCGTAAGATGCATGAGGGGGTCAGTGCCCCTTCGTGTTGTGCCTTCATCCACAGGGTTGCCTTCAAAGAGGTGTCTGGACATCGGGTTCTTATCAATAGCGGAGCAGGAAATCGGGGTCTTTCAGAACGTGGCACCATCCATGAGGCTACGTCTCGAATTTCTTCGTTAGACTGGTGTCATCCTGAGGTGCGCCATGAAGATTGGGAACCCCTTCCAGACAAAGCAGGGGAATCGACCATCTTGTCGCGATCAGGAGGAGTGAAAGGGCTCAGTTGAAGTCGTGCCGGGAACCTCGGTGTTCCCCTCGAGTGGGACCGGTGTGTCGGGAAACTTTTGGGGTCGCTTCAAGGGTGCCAAGTACCGTTTTGCACTTCAATACGGACTTGGGGCTTCACTTGACACGCTGTAGAGGGCAAGGGCCTCATCTTTGGATGACGGGGGAATCACGTGGTTTTTCTCAAGGTGCGGCGGGATTCTCGAGTTACGACGGGGAATTCAGGCTTCCTCTTGTGTTGGCCCAGGGAAGTCCAATCTTCCATTCGAGTTTCGAGGGAGAGCTGGGGTTTGCTCTTGAGTCACTGCAGGGCAAAAGAGACCTCATCTAGGCTTGTGTCCAGGACCTAATATTCCTTTCCAGGGCCGACAGCGATCTCGGGTTTGCATTCCAGACGCATCCTGGGAGTCCAAGCTCGACTCGAGGGGAAGCAAAGGACCCCGCTCTCCTCTCGAGTCGCCACAGGTGTCTCTTGGAGCCCACTGAGTGGCCTAAAGGGAGTCAAGCCCCCTGTGGAGTTTGGAGAGAGGACTCGGGATTGCTCTCCAGGCCATGCAGGAAAAGAAGATCCTCATCTCGCCATGACAGGGGCGTCTTGTTGGTTTTCTCGAGCTGTGGTGCCAGTGTGCGGTTTCTGACGAGGTGCGACGGGAAGCTCAGAGAGCCTTTCGTGTGGCTCCAGGGAAGTCAGGTCTCCATGCGCATGGCAAGGGGGAGCGCGTCATTGCTCTCGAGATATGGTACGGGAATCGGGCCTCAAGATACGTTAAAGCAGGACTCTCAAGGTCTTTCTCAGGTTGCGGCAGGAAACCCTGGGTTCCATCGACTTCTGCCGGTGACCTTAGGGAGCTTCTCAGGGTGCCTCTGAGAAGTCAGGCATACTGTGGATTTGGGACGGGCCTCTCGGGACTCCTCTGGTTTTGCGGCAATGGAAAAGGCCTCGTCTTGAGTGGAGGCAGGAACCTCAGGCTTCCTCTCCATTTCTGACTCGGTGCGCAAGGTCCCTAGAGTTGTGACAGGAGAGTCAGGCATCGTCTTGTGTGGAGGAATGGAACTCCGCTTGCTTCTCGAGTTGTTCACGAGGTGACAGACCACTTGTGGAGCTGTGTGAGAACCTGCGGGTTTTTCCGGAAGATGCACGGGGTGTCAGTGCCCCTACGTGTTGTGCCTTCATCCACAGGCTTGCCTTCGAAGAGGTGTCCAGGAGTCTGGTTTTGATCAAAAGTGGACCATGGAATCGGGGTCTTTCGGCATGTAGTATGGCCCTCGAGGCTACGTCTCGAATTTCCTCGTGAGACCGGCCTCATCCTGAGGTGCGCCGGGAAGGTCGGGAACCCCTTCGAGACAAAGCAGTGGAATCGACCCTCCTATCGCGATCATGAGAGGAGAAAGGCCTCAGATGAAGTGGTGCCGGGAACTTCAGTGTCCCCTCTAGTGAGATCGGTATATAGGGGAACTTTTGGGGTCGCATCAAGGGTGCCAAGTACTGTTTTGCACTTCAAGACGGAATGTGAGACTTCTCTTGAGACGCTGTAGGGGGCAAGGGCCTCATCTTGCAATACAGGGAACCACGTGATTTTTCTCGAGTTGCGGCGGGTTTCTCAAATTACAACTGGAAATTCAGGCTTCCTCTTTTGTTGGCTCAGAAAGGCCAATCTTCCATTCGAGTTGCAAGGGAAAGCTAGGGGTTGTGCTTGAGTCACTGCAGGGCCAAAGAGACCTCCTCTAGGCTTTTGTCCAGGACCTAAGGTTCCTCTCCAGGGGCGACAGGGATCCAGGGTTGCATTCCAGACTCACCCTCGTAGTCAGGCCTCATCTCGAGGGGAAGCAAAGGACACCGCTCTCCTCCTGAGTATCAACGCGTATCTCTTGGAGCCCACTGAGTGACCTAAAGGGAGTCAAGCCTCCTTTGGAGTTTGGAGAGAGGATTCGGGATTGCTCTTCAGGTCATGCAGGAAAGAAGGCCCTCATTTCACCATGACAGGGGCGTCTCGTGGGTTTTCTCGAGCTGCGGCGCCAGTGTGGGGTTTCTCACGAGGTACGATGGGGAGCTCAGGGAGACTCTCATGTGGTGCCGGGGAAGTCAGATCTTCATGCGCGTGGCGAGGGGGAGCGCGTCATTTTTCTCCAGTCATGGTAGGGGAATCGGGCCTCAAGACGCGTGAAGAAGGACTCTCGAGATTTTTCTCAGGTTACGGCAGGAAACCCTGGGTTCCCTCGACTTATGCCCGTGACCTCAGGGAGCTTCTCAGGGTACCTCTGAGAAGTCAGGGATACTGTGCAGTTGGGAGGGGCCGCTCCGAACTCCACTGGGTTTGGTGCAGTAGAAGAGGGCCTTATCTCGAGTTGAGGCAGGAACCTCATGGTTCCTCTCCATTTCTGAATCGGATCTCAGTGTCCATGCAGAGTTGGGACAGGAGAGTCAGGCCTCGTCTTGTGTGGAGGAATTGAACTCCTCTTGCCTCTCGAGTTGTTCACGGGGTGACAGGCCACTTGTCGATCTGTATGTGGAACTTGCGGGCTTTTCCAACGATGCAGGAGGGTGTCAGACCCCTTCGTTTTGTGCCTTCGTCCACAGGATTGCCTTCGAAGAGGTGTCCTAGCATTGGGTTCTTATCAAGAGCAGACAGGGAAATCGGGGTCTTTCGGCGTGTGGCACCAACCACAAGGCTACGTCTCGAATTTCCTCGTGAGACCGGCCTCATCCTGAGGTGCGCCGGGAAGGTCCGGAACCCCTTCCAGACAAAGCAGGGTAATCGACCCTCCCATCGCGATCAGGAGGGGATAAGGGGCTCAGAACAAGCGGTGCACCGAACCTTGGTGTTCCCCTCGAGTGAGACCAGGGTGTCGGGGAACTTTTGTGGTAACATCAAGGTTGCCAATTATCGTTTTAAACTTCAAGATGGAACGTGGGGCTTCTCCTGAGACGCTGTAGCTGGCAAGGGCCTCATCTTGCGATGACGGGGGAACCACGTGGTTTTCCTCGAGTTGCGGCGGGATTTTCGAATTACGATGGGGAATTCAGGTTTCCTCTTGTGTTGTCCCAGGGAAGTCCATTCTTCCATTCGAGGTGCGAGGGACAGCAGGGGATTGCTCTCGAGTCACTTCAGGGCAAATGAGACCTCATCTATGCTTGTGTCTAGGACCTAATGTTCCTCTCCAGGGGCGACAGGGATCTCGGGGTTGCATTCCAGACTCACCTGAGGAGTCAGGCCTGGTATATAGGGGAAGCAAAGAATTCCGCTCTCCTCTCGAGTCCCAATGGGTATCTCTTGGAGCCCACAGAGTGGCCTAAAGGGAGTCAGGCCTCCTGTGGAGTTTGAAGAGAGGCCTCGAGATTGCTCTCCAGGCCATGCAGGAAAAGAAGGCCTTCATCTCGCGATGACGGAGGCGTCTCGTGGGTTTTCTCGAGCTGGGGAGCCAGTGTGGGATTTCTCACGAGGTATGACGGGGAGCTCAGGGAGCCTCTCGTGTGGTGCCAGGGAAGTCAAGTCTCCATGCGAGTTTCAAGGGGGAACGCGTCATTGCTCTCGAGTCATGGTAGGGGAATCGGGATTCAAGACGCGTGAAGGAGGATTTTTGAGGTCTTTCTCGGGTTGCGTCAGGAAACCCTGTGTTCCCTCGACTTGTGCCGGTGACCTCAGGGAGCTTCTAAGGGTGCCTCTGAGAAGTCGCGATACTGTGGATTTGGGAGGGGCCTCTCGGGCCTCCACTGTTTTTGGTGTAATGGAAGAGGGCCTCATCTCGAGTGGAGTCAGGAACCTCAGGGTTCCTCTCCATTTCGGACTCCGATCGCAGGGTCCCTTCAGAGTTGGGACCGGAGAGTCAGGCCTCGTCTTGAGTGGAGGAATGGAACTCTGCTTGCCTCTCGAGTTGTTCATGGGATGACAGGCCTCTTGTCGAGCTGTGTGTGGAACCTGCGGCTTTTACCGAATGATGCACGGGAGTGTCAGTGACCCTTCGTTTTGTGCCTTCGTCCACAGGGTTGCCTTCGAAGAGGTGTCCGGGCATCGGGTTCTTCTCAAGAGTGGGCCGGGAAATCGGGGTATTTCGGCATGTGACACCACCCCCGACGCTATGTCTCGAATTTCCTCGTGAGACCGGCCTCATCCTGAGGTGCACCGGGAATGTGGGGAACCCCTTCCAAACAAAGCAGGGGAATAGACCCTCCTGTCTCGAACAGGAGGGGAGAAGGTGCTCAGATGAAGTGGTGCGGGAACCTAGGTGTTCCTGTCGAGTGAGACCGGCGTGTCCAGGAACATTTGGTGTCGCATCAAGGGTGCAAAGTACCGTTTCGCACTTCAAGACGGAACGTGGTTCTTTTCTTGAGAGGCCATAGCAGCAAGGGCCTCATCTTGGGATGACGTTGGAAACACGTGGTTTTTCTCGAGTTTCGGCGGGATTCTCGAGTTACGAAGGGGATTTCTGGCTTCCTCTTGTGTTGGCCCAGGGAAGCCCAATCTTCCATTCGAGTTGCGAGGGAGAGCTGGGGGTTGCGCTCGAGTCACTGCAGGGCAAAAGAAACCTCATCCAGGCTTGTGTCTAGGACCTAATGTTCCTCTCAAGGGGTGACTGGGATCTTGGGGTTGCATTCCAGACTCACCCAGGAGTCAGGCGTCGTCTCGAGGGGAAACAAAGGACTTATCTCTCTTCTCGAGTCGCGACGGGTATTTCTTGGAGCCCACTGAGTGGACTAAAGGGAGTCAAGCCTCCTCTGGAGTTTGGAGAGAGGACTCGGGATTGCACTCCAGGACATGCAGGAAAAGAAGGCCCTCATCTCACGATGGGGGGGGGGGTCTCAGTGGTTTTACCGAGCTGCAGCGCCTGTGTTGGTTTCTCAGGAGGTACGACGGGGAGCTCAGGGAGCCTCTTGTGTGGCGCCAGGGAAGTTAGGTCTCGATGCGTGTGGCGAGGGGGAGCGCGTCATTGCTCTCGAGTCATGGTAGGGGAATCAGGCCTCTAGACGCGTTGAAGAAGGACTCTCAAGATCTCTCTCGGGTCTTGGCAAGAATACCTGAGTTCCCTCGACTTGTGCCGGTGACCTCAGGGAGATTCTCCGGGTGCCTCTGAGAAGTCAGGGATACTGTGGAGTTGGGAAAGACCTCTCGGGACTCCACTGGGTTTGGTGAAATGGAAGGGGGCCTCATCTCGAGGGGAGGCAGGAACCTCAGGGTTCCTCTCCATTTCTGATTCCAATCGCAGCCCCCTGCATAGTTGGGAGAGGTGAGTCAGGCCTTGTCTTGTGTGCAGGAATGGACCTCCGCTTGCCTCTCGAGTTGTTCACTGGGTGACAGGCACTTGTTGAGCTGTATGAGTAACCTGCGGTCTTTTCCGGACGATGCACGGGGGTGTCAGTGCCCCTTCGTGTTGTGCCTTCATCCACACTATCTTCGAATAGGTGTCTGGGCATCGCGTTCTTATCAAGAGCGGATCGGGAAATCGCGGTCTTTCGGCATGTGGCACCACCATCGAGGCTACGTCTCGAATTTCCTCGTGAGACAGCCTCATCTGAGGTGCGTGGAGAAGGTCGGGAACCCCTTGCAGACAAAGCAGGGGAATCGACCCTCCTTTCGCGATCAGGAGGGGAGAAGGGGCTCAGATGAAGTGGTGCCATGAACCTCGGTGTTCCCCTCGAGTGCGACCCGTATGTCGGGGAACTTTTGGGGTAGCATTAAGGGTGCCAAATATCATTTCGCACTTGAAGACAAAACGTGGGACTACTCTTGAGACGCTGGAGCGGGCAAGGGCCTCATCTTGCAATGAAGGGGAAACCACGTGGTTTTTCTCAAGTTGAGGTGGAATTCTCGAATTACTACTGGGAATTCAGGCTTCCTCTTGTGTTGGCCCAGGGAGGTCCAATATTCCATTCGGGTTGCGAGGGAAAGCTGGGGAGTGCTCTCGAGTTACTGCAGGGCAAAACCGACCTCATCTAGCCTTGTGTTCAGGACCCAATGATCCTCTCCAAGGGCGACAGGGATCTCGGGTTTGCATTACAGACTCACCCAGGGAGTTAGGCCTCGTCTCGAGGGGAAGCAAAGGACTCGGCTCTCCTCTCGAGTAGCGACGCGTATCTCTTGGAGCCCACTGACTGGTCTAAAGGGAGTCAACCCTCCTCTTCAGTTTGGAGAGAGGACTCGGGATTGCTCTCCAGGCCATGCAGGAAAAGAAGGCCCACATCTCGAGATGACGGGGGCGTCTCGTGTGTTTTCTCGAGCTGCGGCGCCAGTGTGGGGTTTCTCACGAGGTACGACGGGGAGTTCAGGTAGCCTCTCGTGTGGCAACAGGGAAGTCAGGTCTCCATTGGCGGGGCAAGGGGGAGCGCGTCATTGCTCTCAAGTCAGGGTAGGGGAATCGGGCTTCATGACGGGTAGAAAAAGAACTCTCGATGTCTTTCTAGGGTTGCGGCCGGAAACCCTGGGTTCCCTTGACTTGTGCCGGTGACCTCAGGGAGCGTCTCAGGGTGCCTCTGAGAAGTCAGGGATACTGTGGATTTGGGAGAGGCCTCTCGGGACTCCTCTGGGTTTGGTGCAATGGAAGTGGGCCTCATCTCGAGTTGAGGCAGGAACCTCAGGGTTCTGCTCCTGACTTCCTGGAGGCCGGATCTGACTCAGATCGCAGGGTCCCTGTTGAGTTTGCTCAGGAGTGTCAGGTCTCGTGTTCTGCGGAGGAATGGAACTCCACTTACATCTCAAGTTGTTCAAGGATGACACCACTTTTCGTGATGTGTGTGGAACCTGCGGGTTTTTCGGAGATGCACGGGGGCATCAGTGCTCCTTCCTGTTGTGCCTTCATCCACAGGGTTGCCTTCGAAGAGGTGTCCGGGCATCGTGTTCTCCTCAAGTGCGGACCGGGAAATTGGGGTCTTTCAGCATGTTGCACCACCCACGAGGCTACGTCTCGAATTTCCTCGTGAGACCGGCCTCATCCTGAGGCGCGCAGGAAAGTCCGGGAACCCTTTCCAAACAAAGCAGGGGAATCGACCCTCCTTTCGGGATCAGGAGGAGAGAAAGGGCTCAGATGAAGTAGTGCCGGGAACCTCGGTGCTCCCCTTGAGTGAAAGTCGGGTAACTTTTCGCGTTGCATCAAGGGTGCCAAGTACCGTTTCGCACTTCAAGACGGAACCTGGGACTTCTCTTTAGACGCTGTAGTGGGCAAGGGCCTCATCTAGCGCTGACGGGGGACCCACGTGTTTTTTCTCGAGTTGCGGCAGGATTCTTGAGTTACGATGGGGAATACAGGTTTCCTCTTGTGTTGGCACAGGGAAGTCCAATCTTCCATTCGAGTTGCAAGTGAGAGCTGGAGATTGCTCTCGAGTCACTGCAGGGCAAAATAGAGCTCATCTAGGTTTGTGTCCAGGACCGAGTTTTTCTCTCCAGGGGCGACAGGGATCTCGGGGTTGCATTCCAGACTCACCTGGGGAGTCAGGCCTCGTCTCGAAGGGAATGAATGGACTCCGCTCTCCTCTCGAGTCGCGACGGGTATCCCTTGGAGCCCAAGAGTGACCTAAATGGAGTTAAGCCTCCTGTGGAGTTTGGACAGAGGACTCGGGATTGCTCTCTAGGCCATGCAGGAAAAGAAGGCCCTCATCTCGCGATGACGGGGCGTCTCGTGGGTTTTCTCAAGGTGCAGTGCCTGGTTGGGGTTTCTCACGAGATAGGACGGGGAGCTCAGGGAGACTCCTGTGGTGCCACGGAAGTCAGGTCTCCATGGACGTGGCGTGGGGGAGCGCCTCATTGCTCTCGAGTCATGGTAGGGGAATCAAGCCTCAAGACGCTTCGAAGAAGAACTCTCGAGGTCTTTCTCGGGGTGTGGCAGGAAACCCTGGGTTCCCTCGACTTGTGCCCATGACCTCAGGGAGCTTAGTGGGGTTCCTCTGAGAAGGCAGGGATACTGTGGAGTTGAGAGGGGCTTCTCGGGACTTCACAGGGACTGGTGCAATTGAAGAGGACCTAATCTCGGATTGAGGCAGTAACGTCAGGGTTCCTCTCCATTTCTGACTCGGATAGCAGGGTCCCTGCAGAGTTGGGACAGGAGAGTCAGACCTCGTCTTGTGTGGAGTAATGGAACTCCGCTTGCCTCTCGAGTTGTTCATGGGATGACAGGCCACCTGTCGAGTTGTATGTGGAACCTGCGGTTTTGGGGGACGATGCACAGGGGTGTCAGTGCCCCTTCGTGTTGTGCCTTCACCCACAGGGTTACCTTCGAAGAGGTGACCGGGCATCGGGATCTTATCAATAGCGGACCAGGAAATCGGGGTGTTTCGGCATGTGGCACAACACACGAGGCTACGTCTCGACTTCCCTCGTGAGACTGGCCTCATCCTGAGGTTCGCCGGGAAGTCTGGGAACCCCTTCCAGACAAAGCAGGGGAATCGACCCTCCTGTCGCCATCAGGAGGGGAGAAGAGGCTCAGCTGAAGCGGTGCTGGGAACCTCCATGTTCTCCTCGAGTGAGACCGGGGTGTCAGGGAAATTTGGGGGTCGCATCAAGGGTGCCAACTACCGTTTCACACTTCAAGACGGAACATGGGACTTCCCTGGGGACGCTATAGCTGACAGGGGCCTCATATTTAGATGATGGAGGAGCCACGTTGTTTTTCTCCAGTTGCCGCGGGATTCTCGAATTACAACGGGGAATACAGGCTTCCTCTTGTGTTGGCCCAGGGAAGTCCAATCATCCATTCGAGTTGGGAGGGAGAGCTGGGGATTGCACTTGAGTCAATGCAGGACAAAAAAGACCTCATTTAGGCTTGTGTCCAGGACCGAGTTTTCCTCTACAGGGGCGACACGGATCTCGGGATCCCATTCCAGACTCACCCAAGTAGTCAGGCCTCGGCTCGAGGGGAAGCAACGGACTCCGCTCTCCTCTAGAGTAGCGACGTGTATCTCTTGGAGGCTACTGAGTGGCCTAAAGGGAGTCAGGCCTCCAGTGGAGTTTGGAGACTGGACTCGGGATTGCTCTCTAGGTCATGTAGGAAAAGAAGGCCCTCATCTTACGATGATGGGGGCGTCTCGTGAGTTTTCTCGAGCGGCGGTGCCAGTGTGGGGTTTTCATGAGGTAGGACGGGGAGCGCAGGGAGCCTCTCGTGTGGCGCCAGGGAAGTTAGGTTTCAATGGGCGTGGCGAGGGAAATGCGTCATTGCTCTCCAGTCATGGTAGGCTATCGGGCCTCAAGATGCGGTAAAGAAGGTCTCTCGAGGTCTTGCTCAGAATGCAGCAGGAAACCCTGGGTTCACTCGACTTGTGCCAGTGACCGCAGAGAACTTCTGAGCGTGCCTCTGAGAATCAGGGATACTGTGGAGTTGGGAGGGGCCTCTCGGGACTCCACTGGGTATGGCACAATGGAACAGGGCCTCATTTCGAGTTGATGCAGGAACGTCAGGTTTCATCTACATTTCTGACTCCGATCGCACGGTCCCTGCAGAGTTGGGAAAGGAGAGTCAGGCCTTCTCTTGTGTGGAGGAACGGAACTCCGCATGCCTCTCTAGTTCTTCAAGGAATGACAGGACACTTGTCAATCTGTGTTTGGAATCTGCGTGTTTTTCCATACTATGCATGGGGATGTCAGTACCCCTTCGTGTTGTGCCTTCACACACAGGGTTGCCTTCGAAGAGGGGTCCGGGCCTCAGGGCCTTCTCAAGAGCGGACCGGGGCATCGAGGGCGTTCGGCATGTGGCACCACCCACGTGGTTCGTCTCGAATTTCCTCGTGAGACCGGCCTCATCCTGAGGTGCGCCGGGAAGGTCGGAACCCCTTGCAGACCAAGCAGGGGAATCGACCCTCCTGTCTCGATCAGCAGGGGAGAAGGGGCACAGATGAGGTGATGCCGGGAACCTCGGTGTTCCCCTCCAGTGAGACCAGTGTGTTGGGGAACTTTTGGGGTCGCATCAAAGGTGCCAAGTACCGTATCGCACTTCAAGATGGAACGTAAGTCTTCTTTTGAGACGCTGTAGCGGCAATGGCCGCATCTTGCGATGAAGAGGGAACGATGTGGTTTTTCTCGAGTTGTGGCGGGATTCTTGAGTTACAACGGGAAATTCAGGCTTCCTCTTCTGTTGGCCCAGGGAAGTCCAGTCTTCCATTCGAGTTTCGAGGGAGAGTTGGGGATTGCTCTCGAGTCACTGCAGGAAAAAAGAGACCTCATTTAGGCTTGTGTCCAGGACCTAATGTTTCTCTCCAGGGGCGACAGGGATCTCCGGTTCGCATATCAGACTCACCCGAGGAGTCAGGCCTCGTCTTGTGGGGAAGGAAAAGACTCCACTCTCCTCTCGACTCGCGACGGGTATGTCTTGGAGTCCACTGAGTGACCAAAAGGGAGTCAAGCCTACTGTGGAGTTTGGAGAGAGGACTCGGGATTGATCTCCAGGCCATGCTAGAAAAGAAGGCCGTCATGTCGCGAAAATGGGGGCGTCTCGTGGGTTTTCTCTATCTGCGGCGCCAGTGTGGGGTTTCTCACGAGGTATGACGGGGAGCTCAGGGAGCCTCTCGTGTGGCGCCAGGGAAGTCAGGGCTTCATGAGTGTAGCAGAGGGAGCACGTCATTGCCCTCGAGTCATGGTAGGGGAATCAGGCCTCAAAATGCGTTGAAGAAGGACTCTTGAGTTCTTTCTATGGTGGCGGCAGTAAACCCTGGGTTCACTCGAATTGTGCTGGTGACCTCAGGGAGCTTCTCAGGGTGCCTCTGAGAAGTCAGGGATACTGTGGAGCTGGGACGCATCTCTCGGGACTCCACTGGTTTTCGTGCAATGGAAGAGGTCCTAATCTCGAGTGGAGGCAGGAACCTCAGCGTTCTTCTCCTGACTTCACTGGCGCTGGTCTGATTCGGATCGCAAAGTCCCTGCAGAGTTGGGACAGGAGAGTCAGGCCTCGTCTTGTGTAGAGGAATGAAACCCCACTTGCCTCTCGAGTTCTTCAGGGGTGAGAAGCCACTTGTTGAGCTGTATGTGGAACCTGCGGGTTTTTCCGGACGATGCACGAGGGTGTCAGTGCCCCTTTGTGTTGTGCCTTCATCCACAGGGTTGCCTTCGAAGAGGTGTCCAGGCATCGGGTTCTTATGAAGAGTGTACAGGGAAATCATAGTCTTTTGGCATGTGGCACCACCCGCGAGCTACGTCTCGAATTTCCTCGTGAGACCGGCCTCATCCTGAAGTGCCCCGTGAAGGTCGGGAACCCCTTACAAACAAAGCAGGGGAAGTGATCCTCCTATCACGAACAGGAGGGGAGAAGGGGCTCAGATAAACTGGTGCCGGGAACCTCGGTGTTCACCTCGAGTGAGACCGATATTTCGGGGAACTTTTGGAGTCACATCAAGGGTGTCAAGTATCGTTTCGCACTTCAAGACGGAACGTGGCACTTTTCTTGAGAAGCTGTAGCGGGCAAGGGCCTCATCTTGCGATGACGAGGGAACCAAGTGCTTTTTCTCGAGTTGCGGTGGGATTCTCGAGTTACGAAGGGGAATTCAGGCTTCCTCTTGTGTTGGCCCAGGGAAGTCCAATCTTCCATTCGAGTTGTCAGGGAGAGCGGGGGATTGCTCTCGAGTTACAGAAGGGCAAAAGAGACCTCATCTAGGCTTGTTTCCAGGACCTAATGTTCCTCTCTAGGGGAGACAGGGATCTCGGGGTTGCATTCCAGACCCACCTGGTGAGTCAGGCCTTGTCTCGAGGGGAAGCAAAGGACTCCATTCTCCTCTCGAGTCGCGATGGGTATCTCTTGGAGCCCACTAAGTGGCCTAAAGGGAGTCAAGCCTCCTGTGGAGTTTGAAAAGAGGATTCGGTATTCCTCTCCAGGCCATGCAGGAAAAGAAGGCCCTCATCTCGCGATGACAGGGGCGTATGGTGGGTTTTCTCAAGCTGCGGCGTCAGTGTGGGGTTTCTCACGAGGTACAACAGGGAGCTCAGGGAGCCTCTCTTATGGCGCCAGGGAAGTCAGGTCTCCATGTGCGTGGTGAGGGGGTGCGTGTCATTTCTATAGAGCCATGGAAGCAGAGTCGGGCTTCAAGACACGTTGAAGTAGGACTCTCGAGGTCTTTTTCCCATTGTGGCAGGAAACCCTGGGTTCCCTCGACATGTGCCGGTGACCTCATGGAGCTTCTCCGGGTGCCTCTGAGAAGTCAGGGGTACTGTGGAGTTGGGAGGAGCCTCTCTGGACTCCACTGGGTTTGGTGCAATGGATGAGAGCCTCATCTCGAGTGGAGGCAGGAACCTCATGTTTCCTCTCCTGGGTTTCCTTGCGCCGGTACTGACTCGGATCGCAGTTTCCCTGCAGAGTTGGTACAGAAAATCAGGTCTCGCCTTGTGTGGAGGAATGGAACTCCACTTGCCTCTCGAGTTGTTCACGGGGTGACAGACCACTTGTTGAACTGTGTTTGCAACCTGCGGGTTTTTCTGGATGATAAACGGGGGTGTCAGTGCCCCTTCGTGTTGTGCTTTCATCCACAGGTTTTCCTTCGTAAAGGTGTCAGGGCATCGCGTTCTTATCAAGAGTAGACCGGGAAATCGGGGTCTTTCGGCTTGTGGCACCACCCACGAGGCTATGTCTCGAATTTCCTCCTGAGACCTGCCTCATCCTTAGGCGCGCTGGAAAGGTCGGGAACCCCTTCCAGACATAGCAGGGGAATCGACACTCCTGTCGCGATCACGAGGGCAGAAGGAGCTCAAATGAAGTGGTTCCGGGAACCTCGGTGTTCCTTTCGAGTGAGACCGGTATGTCGGGGAATTTTGAGATTGCATCAAGGGTGCCAAGTACCGTTTCGCACTTCAAGACAGAACGTGGGACTTCTCTTGAGTCGCTGTAGCGGGCAAGGGCCTCATCTAGCGCTGATGGGGGAACCACGTGGATTTTCTCGAGTTTCGGCGGGATTCTCGAGTTACGATGTCGAATTCAGGCTTCCAATTGTATTGGCCCAGGGAAGTCCAATCTTCAATTCGATTTGCAAGGGAGAGCTGGCGATTGCTCTCTAGTAACTGCAGTGCAAAATTGACCTCATCTAGGCTTGTGTCCAGGACCGAGTTTTCCTCTCCAGGTGCGACAGGAACTCGGGGTTGCATTCCAGACTCACACGGGGAGTCAGGCCTCATCTCGAGGGGAAGCAAAGGACTCCTCTCTCCCTTCAAGTCCTGACAGGTATCTCTTGGAGCCAACTGAGAGGCCTAAAGAGAGTCAAGCCTCCTGTGGAGTCTGGAGAGAGGACTCGGTTTTGCTCTCCATGCCAGGCAGGAAAGAAGTCCCTCATCTCGTGATGACGGGGGCGAATGGTGGGTTTTCTCGAGCTGCGGTGCCTGAATGGGGTTTCCGAAGAGGTACGACGGGGAGCTCAGGGAGACTCTCTTCAGGCGTCAGGGAAGTCAGGTCTCCATGCGCATGGCGATGGGGAGCGAGTCTTTGCTCTCGAGTCATGGTAGGGGAATCGGGCCTCAAGACGCGCTGAAGGACTCTCAAGGTCTTTCTCGGGTCGCATCAGGAAACCCTGGGTTCCCTTGACTTGTGCCGGTGACCTCAGGTAGATTCTCAAGGTGCCTCTGAGAATTCAGGGATACTGTGGAGTTGGGAGGGGCCTCTCGCGATTCATCTGGGTTTGGTGCAATGGAAGAGGGCCTCACCTCGAGTTGAGACAGGAACCTCAGGTTTCCTCTACATTTCTAACTCGGATGGCAGGGTCCCTGAAGAGTTGGGACAGGAGAGTCAGGCCTCATCTTGTGTGGAGGAATCGAACTCCGCTTGCCTATAGAGTTGTTCACGGGGTGACATTCCACTTGTCGAGCTGTGTGTAGAACCTGTGGGTTTTTCTGGACAATGCACGGGAGTTTTAGTAACCCTTCTGTGGTGCCTTCATCCACAGGGTTGCCTTCGAAGTGGTGTCCGGGCATCGGGTTCTTATCCAGATTGGACCGCACCATCGGGGTCTTTCGGCATGTGGCACCACCCACGAGGCTACGTCTCGAATTTCCTCCTGAGAAAGGCCTCATCCTTAGGTGCGCCGGGATGGGCGGGAACTCCTTCCAGACAAAGCAGGGGAATTTACCCTCCTGTCGTGATCAGGAGGGGAGAAAGTGATCAGATGAAGTGGTGCCGGGAACTTCGGTGTTCCCCTCGGTGAGAACGGTGTGTCGGGGAACTTTTGGGGTTACATCAAGGGTGAAAAGTAGCATTTCGCACTTCAAGACGGAACGTGGGACTTCACTTGAGACGCTGTAGCGGGCCAGGGCCTCATCTTGGGATGACGAGTGAACCACGTGCTTTTGCTTGCATTGCGGCGGGAGTCTCGAGTTTCGACGGGGAATTCAGATTTCCTCCTGTGTTGGCCCATGGAAGTCCAATCTTCCATTCGAGTTTCGAGGGTGAGCTGGGATCCCACTCGAGTCACTGCGGGGCAAAATAGACCATATCTAGGCTTGTGTCCAGGACCGAATATTCCTCTCCAGGGGTGACAGGGATCTCGGGGTGGCATTCCAGACTCACCCAGGAAGTCCGGCCTTGTTTCTAGGGGAAGCAAAGTATTCCGCTTTCCTCTCGAGTCGCGACGGGTACCTATTGAGCGCACTGGGTAGCCTTAGTGAGTCAAGCCTCCCGTGGAGTTTGGAGAGACGACTCGGGATTGCCCTCCAGGCCATGCAGTTAATGATGGCCCTCATCTCACGATAACGGGGGCGTCTCGTGGGTTTTCTCGAGCTGCGGCGCCAGTGTGGGGTTTCTCCCGAGGCACGACGGGGATCTCAGGGAGCCTCTTGTGCGGCGCCAGGGAAGTCAGGTCTCCATGCGCGTGGCAAGGGGCAGCGCGTCATGGCTCTCGAGTCACGGGAGGGGACTAGGGCCTCGAGACGCGTTTAAGAAGGACTCTCGAGGTCTTTCTCGGGGGGCGGCGGGAAACCCTCGTGTCCCTCGCCTTCTGCCGGGGACCTTAGGGAACTTCCAGGGTGCCTCTGAGAGGCGAGGGATCATGAGGAATTGGCGGGGCCTCTCGGGACTGCACTGGGTCTGGCGCAACGGAAGAGGGCCTCACCTCGAGGGGAGGCAAGAACCTCAGGCTTCCTCTCCGTTTCGGACTCCGACCGCAGGGTCCCTGCAGAGTTGGGACAGGAGAGTCAGGCCTCGTCTTGTCTGAGGAAGGGAACCCCGCTTGCCTCGCGAGTTGCTCAGGGGGTCTCAGGCCCCTCGTCGAGCTGTGTGTGGAACCCGCGGGCCTTTGCGGACGATGCACGGGGGTGGCTGTGCCCCTTCGTGTTGTGCCTTCACCCACAGGGTTGCCTTCGAAGAGGAGTCCGGGACTCGGGTCCTTCTCAAGAGCGGACCCGGGAATCGGGGGCGTTCGGCATGTGGCACCACCCACGTGGCTCGTCTTGAATTTCCTCGTGAGACCGGCCTCATCCTGAGGTGCGCCGGGAAGGCCGGGAACCCCTTCCAGACCACGCAGGGGAATCGACACTCCTGTCGCGTTCCGGAGGGGAGAAGGGGCTCAGAGGAAGCGGTGCCGGGACCCTCGGTGTTCCCCTCGAGGGAACCCGGCGTGTCGGTGAACTTGGGGGTCGCAGGAAGGCTGTCAGGGACCGTTTCGCCCTTCAGGGCGGAACAGGGGACTTCCCTTGAGACGCCGTCACGGGCAAGGGCCTCATCTTGCCAAGAGGTGGGAACCCCGTGGTTTTTCTCGAGTTGCGGCGGGAATCTCGATTTACGAGGGGGATCTCAGCCTTCCTCTTGGGTTGGCCCTGGGAAGCCCAATCTTCCCCTCGGGTTGCGAGGGAGAGCTGGGGTTTGCGCTCGAGTCACTGCAGGGCCCAAGAAACCTCACCTAGGCGTGTGTCCAGGACCTAATATTCCTCTCCAGGGAAGGCAGGGATCTCGGGGTTGCATTCCAGGCTCCCCCGGGGAGTCAGGCCTCGTCTGGAGGGAAAGCCAAGAATTCCGCTCTCCTCTCGAGTCGCGACACGGGTCTCTTGGAGCCCCCTGAGCGGCCTCAATTGACCAGACTCCTCTTCCGTTTGGAGAGAGGACCCGGGATTGCTCTGCAGGCCATGCAGGAAAAGAAGGCCCTCAGCTCGCGAGTACGGGGCCGTCTCAGGGGTTTCCTCGAGCTGCGGCACCCGTGGGGGTTTTCTCCCGAGGCACGACGAGAATCTCAGGGAGCCTCTCGTGCGGCGCCAGGGAAGTCAGGTCTCCATGCGCGTGGCGAGGGCGAGCGCGTCCTGGCTCTCGAGTCGCGGGAGGGGACTAGGGCCTCGAGACGCGTTGAAGAAGGACTCTCGAAGTCTTTGTCGGAGGGCGGCGGGAAACCCTCTTTTCCCTCGCCTTCTGCCGGGGACCTTAGGGAACTTCCCAGGGTGCCTCTGAGAGGCGAGGGATCCTGTGGAGTTGGCGGTGACCCTCGGAACTCCGCTGGGTCTGGCGCAACGGAAGAGGGCCTCAGCTCGAGGGGAGGCAGGAACCTCAGGCTTCCTCTCCGTTTCGGACTCCGACCGCAGGGTCCCTGCAGAGTTGGGACAGGAGAGTCAGGCCTCGTCTTGTCTGAGGAAGGGAACCCCGCTTGCCTCTCGAGTTGCTCAGGGGATCTCAGGCCCCTCGTCGAGCTGTGTTTTCAACCCGCGGGTCTTTGCGGACTGTGCACGGGGTTGGCAGTGCCCCTTCGTGTGGTGCCTTCACCCACAGGGTTGCCTTCGAAGAGGGGTCCGGGCCTCGGGTCCTTCTCAAGAGCGGACCGGGGAATCGGGGGCGTTGGGCATGTGGCACCACCCACGTGGCTCGTCTCCAATTTCCTCGTGAGGCCGGCCTCATCCTGAGGTGCGCCGGGAAGGCCGGGAACCCCTTCCAGACCATGCAGGGGAATTGACTCTCCTTTCGCGATCCGGAGGGGAGAAGGGGCTCAGATGACGGGGTGGCGGGACCCTCGGTGTTCCCCTCGACGGAACCCGGCATGTTGGGGAACTTTTGGGTGTCGCAGGAAGGCTGTCAGGGACCGCTTCGCCCTTCAGGGCGGAACAGGGGACTTCCCTTGAGACACCATTGCGGGCAAGGGCCTCATCTTGCCAAGAGGTGGGAACCACGTGTTTTTTCTCGAGTTGCGGCGGGATTCTCGAGTTACGACGGGGATCACAGCCTTCCTCTTGGGTTGGCCCTGGGAAGCCCAATCTTCCCCTCGAGTTGCGAGGGGAGCTGGGGGTTGCGCTCGAGTCACTGCAGGGCCCAAGAGACCTCACCTAGGCGTGTGTCCGGGACCTAATATTCCTCTCCAGGGAAGGCAGTGATCTCGGGGTTGCATTCCAGGCTCCCCCGGGGAGTCAGGCCTCGTCTCGAGGGGAAGCCAAGGACTCTGCTGTCCTCTCGAGTCGTGACGCGGATCTCTTGGAGCCCCCTGAGCGGCCTCAAGGGAGTCCAGCCTCCTCTTCAGTTTGGAGAGAGGACTCGTGATTGGTCTCCAGGCCATGCAGGAAAATAAGGCCCTCATCTCGCGATGACCTGGGTGTCTCATGTGTTTCCTCGAGCTGCCGCGCCAGTGTGGATTTCCTCAAGAGGTACGATGAGGATCTCAGGGAGCCTCTAGTGCAGTGCCAGGTTAGTCAGGTCTCCATGCGCGTGGCGAGGGGGAGCGTGTCATGGCGCTCGAGTCATTGTAGGGGAATCGCGACTCAACACATTTTGAAGCACTCTCGAGGTCTTTCTCGAGTCGCGGCAAAAAACCCAGGGTTCCCTCGACTTGTGCCTGTGACCTCAGGGAGCTTCTCATTGTGCCTCTGAGAACTCAGGGATACTGTGGAGTTGGTAGGGGCCTCTCGGGACTCCACTGGGTGTGGTGCAATGGAAGAGGGCCTCATCTCGAGTGGACGCAGGAACCTCAGGCTTCCTCTCTGTTTCTGACTCGGATCTCATGGTCCCTGCAGAGTAGGGACAAGAGAGTCACACCTAGTCTTCTGTTGAGGAATGGACCTTCGTTTGCCTTTCGAGTTGTTTACAGGGTGACACGCCACATTTCGAAATGTCTGTGGGACCTGCGGGTTTTTCTGGACGATGCACGAAGGTGTCAGTGCCCCTTCCTGTTGTGCCTTCATCCACAGGATTTCCTTCAGAGAGGTGTGCTGGCATCGGGTTCTTTTCAAGAGTGGACCGTGAAATTGGGGTCTTTCGGCATGTGGCACCACCCACGAGGCTACGTCTCGAACTTCCTCATGAGACCGGCCTCATCCTGAGGTGCGCCCGGAAGGTCGGGAACCCCTTGCAGACAGAGAAGGGGAGTCGACCCTCCTGTCGCAATCAGGAGAGGAGAAGGGGTCAGATGAAGTGGTGCCGGGAACCTCGGTGTTCCCCTTGAGTGAGTCTGGTATGTCGCGGAACTTTTGGGGTCGCATCAAGGGTGCCAAGTACCTTTTCGCACTTCAGGATGGAACGTGGACTTCTCTTGAGATGCTGTAGCGGACAAAGGGCCTCATCTTGCGATGACGAGGGAAGCACGTGGATTTTCTCGAGTTGCGGTGGGATTCTCGAGTTACGACGGGGAATTCAGGCTTCCTCTTGTGTTGGCCCAGGAAGTCCAATCTTCCATTCGAGTTGCCAGGGAGAGCTGGGGATTGGGCTCCATTCACTGAAGGGCAAACTAGACCTCATCTAGGCTTGTATCCAGGACTTAATGTTCCTCTCCATAGGCGACAGGGATTTGGGGTTGCATTCCATACTCACCCGGGGAGTCAGGCCTCATCTCAAGGGGAAGCAAAGGACTCCACTCTCTTCTCGAGTCACGACAGGTATCTCTTGGAGCCCACTGAGTGGTCTTTGCTCTGTAGGAGAGCTCTAGTGTACATAAGCCTGTACATAAGTGAACACAGACATTCTGTGTGCATGTTGCTGCGTACCCAAAATAGGGCCACAAGGAGCCTCATGCTCTCCATGCGGCTCGGAATCTGTGCAGCCACGCAGCAGCTGAAGAATCCAACCAATTGCTCTTTTCTTACCTCTGACAGAGCTCGCATTGCCGTAGCCCTTGGCAGTTTGGAAACACTGGACCCTAACCCCTCTCAAAGTAGGCCTGGGTTCTAGTTCGAATAGAAAGTCAATAGCGGAGCTGAGGACAGGAACGCGGCAGTCATTTATCACACGCTCCTGCAGCCTGCTACTACAGGGACACTAACGCTAGAAGCTAGGAATGTCTTTGCAAGGTGCGCAAAGGACAAGGGAGAACCTCGACCCTGACTCTAGTATTTCAGCCCCCTGAGCAGATCTGAGGTTCTCCCGCTGTAGAAGCTAACCCATTCCTTTCAAATACAGGCTTCCTAACACAGGGCCAGTTGGCTGCTTGCTCTTCCACGAAGCAGGCTTCCTTAACTTGCAAACTGCGAATTCCGCTTAACAGCCTAGAGGAAAAATCGCTTCTTGCAAGATTTTTTTCAGAGGCTGTATCCCCGGAGCTGGGGCCAAGCTAGGGGACCCATACTGACAAGGGAAGGCAAAACCACATCCAATGTCTTTGCTCTGGAGGACAGCTTTGGTGAGCCTAAGTCTTTCAGGAATATTTCTGGCTCCAACAGAGTCAAATTCTGTGTGTGAAGCTGCACAGCCAAAATAGGGGAACAGAGACCCTGATTCTCTCTGTGTAGCTTTGAAGCTGTCATTCAAACAACAGCTTGAGAATCCATACAATGCTCTCCCTTACTGCTAAGAGAATTCTCATTGCTGTAGTCCTTGACAGTTTGTAGAAATCCGCACCCTAACCCTTCTCCAAGTAGGCCTGGGTCCTAGCTCGGAACAACAGGCAACGGCGGAGCTGAGGCCAGTAAGGCACAAGTGAGGTCTCACACATTCTTGAAGCCTGATCGTCCAGGAGCAGTAAGGCCTCTTTTTCCCTGCAGGAGGCTCGCTTGCCTTGCCTCCTGTGAACTGCATTTCCCAGCCTGGGCGCAAAGCTGTTCCTGGAGATTTTTTCTCAGGGGTTGTTTCCCTGGAGCTGGGTCGGACCTCGGGGGCCCAACTCACAGGGGAAGACAAAACCACATGGACAGGTCTATGCTCTGTAGGAGAGCTCTAGTGAACCTCATCTCTCAGGAACATTCTTGGCTTCTACAGAGACACCTCTGTGCATGAAGCTACACACCCAACATAGTGGCAAAGGGAGTCTGATTCTCTCCGTGGGTGCTGATGCTTTGTGGCAAAGCACCTGCTAAGAATCCATCCGCATAGGCTTCCCTCACCTTGACAGAGGTCTCATTGCTGTAGTCCTTGGCAGTTTGGAAAGAAGCTGACCCTTACCCTTCACCAAGTAGGCCCTTGTCCTTGTTTGAATGGAAAGGCAGTAGCTGAGCTGAGGCCAGTAAGGCGCCAGTCAAGTCTGACATATTCCCGATGCCTGCTCCTTCATGGAAAATAACGTTAGAATCTGGGAATGTCTTTGCAAGGCTGGCAAAGGGCAGTCAGGAACCTCGACCCTGCCTCTGGAATTTCTATCTTCTCAGCACATCTGGCGGTCTCGGTCAGGAGAAACTAACCCATTCCTTGCAAATATAGGCTTCCAAACACAGGCCGGTTGGCTGTCTCTTCTTGCCGAAGGAAGCTTGCTTATCCCACCTCCTGCGAACTCCGCTTCCCAGCCTGGGGGATAAGAGGTTCTTGGAGATCTTTTCTCAGAGGCTGTTTCCACGGAGCAGGGGCCGATCCCGGAGACCCACACGCACAGGGGAAGGGAAAACCGCATGGATAAGTCTTTGCTCTCTAGGAGTGCTCTAGTGAACCTCAGTCTATGGGGAATGTTCTTGGCTCCAACGGGGACATCTCTGTGTGGGAAGCTGCATAGCCAACATAGAGACACAGAGACCTGATTCTCTCTGTGCAGCTTTGACGCTGTCATTCAAACAACAAATTGAGAATCCACACAATGCTCTCCCTTACCACTGAGAGAGTTATCATTGCTGTAGCCCTTCGCAGTTTCTGGAAATCGACACACAAACACTTCTCCAAGTAGGCCTGGGTTCAAGTTCAGATGAACATGCAATAGCGGAGCTGAGGCCAGTAAGGCACCAGTCAGGTGTCACACACTCTGGCAGCCTGCTCCTCGAGGGACAGTAAGGCCTCTATTTCCCTTCAGGAGGCTCGCTTGCCTTACTTCCTGTGAACAGCGTTTCCCAGCCTGGGCGGAAAGCAGTTCCTGGAGATCTTTTCTCAGGGGCTGTTTCCCCGGAGTTGGGGCGGACCTCGGGGACCCAACTCACAGGGGAAGGCAAAACCAAATGGACAGGTCTATGCTCTGTAGGAGATCTCTAGTGAACTGCCGGGGTCCAGCCCCAGCTGATCCAGGGTATTCGAAGCAGAGACGGCGTAGGCGAGGGTCAGGGAACAACTGCTTAATTAAACGTTAATTAAGGATATAAAGAGTAATAAAATGAGGATAGCTCAGTAGGAAAATTCAGTGGAGAAAAGAGGCTGAGTAGCTTGGTTTACGCGGGGGACCAATAAAACTTCAAGACAAGAAGCTTGCACCACTTACGTAGGCCGCAGGCGTCCTTCCGTTCTCCCGAAGGAGAGGAGACACTGAGGCCTCCCCGGTCGGATCTTAGAAGCCCAGGCAAAATTAGTAAGCTTGGTGGGTTCCGCGCTCCAGATGGAGACTCAACCAGAGTGAGAGAGAGAGAGAGAGACATGGGGAGACCAGTATTTCGAGAAACTGATCCCAATTCTTTATTTTCCATGGTCTACTTTTATACACTGAGATGTTATGCAAAAGTCACGTGGGGTCAGCAGTCCTGACTTTTATCAAAGTCAGGTGCTTCATACAAAAGTATACAGAGGTCTTAGGGGTGTTACATCATCTTCTGGCCGGGGGGCCTGCTGACAATTTACGACCCTCTCCTTGTGACAGCGGTCAGTCAACCAGGACACTTATTTCTCCAGGGGTGATTATTCTTAAAACAGACGCCACCCAAATAAAGTTACATTCCTATAGGGTGAGGGTGTAGTGGGTTTTAGTTAAGGAAAGAATGTACTTAGCCTAAGGTCTAAGGTGATTTATATCAAAGGTTAATACTTATTTCTTCTATATATTCATTAATGTGTATAAGGGCAGGGGATGTGGAGACTTAGCAGTAAACATCAGCTCAACAAATGAAAAACCCTTCACCAATATGATTTTTAATCAGCCCATTATACTTATACTAATAATTTTCTAACTTTCCTAAGGAACCTGTTTTTAGAAGGTTTAAAGCATCTCGTGCCTCTCATGGTTGAGAGGCTGTGAGCAATCACATGTGGCCGGACAAGCCTGTCAGGCAGGCTAGAGAACCTTCAGAGGAGTTTGTAGGTTAAAAAACTCTTGTCACACCCAGGGGTTTTTATCAACTGGAGCTCTAGGTTAACTCCTTCTCCGAAAGAGGTGGTGGGGGACAGCCCCCTGTAAAGTCAGAGGTGTAGGTGAGAGCACAAAGTAGTAAGGTAGGCAGGCTCTGGTGATGGGGGTAGATGCTCGAGGATTTCCAGGGGGACTCCTGAGGCTCGATCCCGCCTTTGCGTATGTCGAGCCTCCTTCCTCATGACCTTTGCCATGGGCGGAGTGCCTCACTCTGGCCCCCAACAGTGAACCTCCTCTCTCAGGAACATTCTTGGCTCCTATCGAGACACCTCTGTGTGTGTAGCTACACACGCAACGTAGGGGCAAAGGGAGCCAGATTCTTTCCGTGGGGTGCTGATGCTTTGTGGCAAAGCACCTGCTTGAGAATCCATCAGCTTACGCTTCCCTCGCCTTGACAGGGGTCTCATTGCTGTAGCCCTTGGCAGTTTGGAAAGAAGAGGACCCTTACCTTTCATAAAGTGGGCCCTTGTCCTAGTTTGAAAGGAAAGGCAAGAGCTGAGCTGAGGCCAATAAGGCGCCAGTCAAGTCTGACATATTCCTGAAGCCTGCTCCTTCATGGAAAATAACGCTGGAATCTAGGAATGTCTCTGCAAGGCTGGCAAAGGGCAGTCAGGAGCCTGCACCCTGCCTCTGGAATTACTGATTTCTGAGCAGATCTGGAGGTCTCCTTTAGGAGAATCTCACTCATTCCTTCCATATTGAGACTTCCAAAAACAGGCCGGTCGGCTGCCTCTTCGTGCCCGAAGGAGGCTTGCTTTTCCTGCCTCCTATGAACCCAGCTTCCCAGGCTCTGGGAAAAGCGGATATTGAAGATCTTTTCTCAGGGGTTTTTTCCATGGAGCTGGGGCCGAGACCAGAGACCCAATTGCACAGGGGAAGGAAAACCACATGGACAAGTCTTTGTTCTCCAGGAGACCTCTAAGTGAAACTTACTCTGTCAGGAACGTTTTTGACTCCTATGGAGACACCCCTGTGTGTGAAGCTGCGTACCCAACAAGGGGGCACAGAGAGACAGATTCTCTCTTTGCACTTTGAAGCTGTCATTCAAACAACATGTTGAGAATCCATACAATGCTCTCCCTTACCTCTGAGAGAGTTCTCATTGCTGTAGCCCTTGGCAGTTTTAGAAATCCGCACCCAAACCCTTCTCCAAGTAGGCCTGGGTCCTGGTTTGGATGGCCATGCAATGGCGGAGCTGAGGTCAGTAAGGCACCAGTCAGGTGTCACACATTCTGGTAGCCTGCTCCTCCAGGGACAGTAAGGCCTCTTTTTCCCTGCAGGAGTCTCGCTTGCCTTGCCTCCTGTGAACTGCGTTTCCCAGCCTGGGCCAAATGCGGTTCCTGGAGATCTTTTCTAAGGAGTTGTTTCCCCGGAGCTGGGGTGGACCTCGGGGACCCAACTCACAGGGGAAGGCAAAACTACACGGACAAGTCTATGCTCTGTAGGAGACCTTAGTGAATCTCAAGTCTTAGGAACATTCTTGGCTCGTACAGAGGCACCTCTGTGTGTAAAGCTACACACCGAACATAGGGGCACAGGGAGCCTGATTCTCTCCGTGGGGTGCTGATGCTTTGTGGCAAAGCACCTGTTTGAGAATCCATCCGCTTACGCTTCCCTCGCCTTGACAGAGGTCTCATTGCTGTGTCCCTTGGCAGTTTGGAAAGAAGCAGACCCTTACCCTTTACCAAGTAGGCCCTGATCCTAGTTTGAAAGGAAAGGCAATAGCTGAGCTGAGGCCAGTAAGGCACCCGTCAACTCTGACATATTCCCGATGCCTGCTCCTTCATGGAAAATAGCGCTAGAATCTAGGAATGTCTTTGCAAGGCTGGCAAAGGGCAGTCAGGAACCTCGACCCTGCCTCTGGAATATCTATCTTCTGAGCAGATCTGGAGGTCTCCTTCTGGAGAAGCTAACCCATTCCTTGCAAATATAGGCTTCCAAACACAGGCTAGTTGGCTGCCTCTTCTTGCCCGAAGGAGGCTTGCTTTTCCTGCCTCCTATGATCCCTGGTTCCCAGCATGGGGGAAAAGCAGATCTTGGAGATCTTTGCTCAGGGGTTGTTTCCACGGAGCTGAGGTTATGCCCGGAGACCCACACATACAGAGGAAAGCAAAACTACATGAACAAGTCTTTGCTCTCTAAGAGAGCTCTAGTGAACCTCAGTCTTTGACGAACGTTCTTGGTTCCTACAGGGACAACTTATGGGGTCAGAGAGCCTGATTCCCTCTGTGAAGGTTTAACGCTGTCATTCAGAAAACAGCTTGAGAATCCATACAATTCTCTCCCTTATCTCTGAGAGAGTTCTCATTGCTGTAGCCCTTGGCAGTTTTTTAGAAATCCGCACCCAAACCCTTCTCCTAGTAGGCCTGGGTCCTAGTTCAGAGGAACATGCAATGGCGGAGCTGAGGCCAGTAAGGCACCAGTCAGGTCTCACACACTCTTGCAGCCTGCTCCTCCAGGGGCAGTAAGGCCTCTTTTTCTCTGCAGGAGGCTCGCTTGCCTTGCCTTCTGTGAACTGCGTTTCCCAGTCTGGACGAAAAGCAGTTCCTGGAGGTGTTTTCTCAGGGGTTTCTTCCTCGGAGCTGGGGCGAACATCGGGAACCCAACTCACAGGGAAAGGCAAAACCATATGGACAGGTCTATGCTCTGTAGCAGAGCTCTAGTGAACCTCATCTCCCAGGAACATTCTGGGCTCCTATAGAAACACCTCTGTGTTTGAAGCTACACACCCAACATAGGGGCAAATGCAGCCTGATTCTCTCCGTGGGGTACAGATGCTTTGTGGCAAAGCACCTGTTTGAGAATCCATCCGCTTCCACTTCCCTCTCTTTGACAGAGGTCTCTTTGCTGTAGCCTTTGGCAGTTTGGAAAGAAGCAGACCCTTACCCTTCACCAAGTAGGCCCTTGTCCTAGTTTGAACGGAAAGGCGATAGCTGAGCTGAGGCCAGTAAGGCGCCAGTCAAGTCTGACATATTCCTGAAGCCTGCTCCTTCATGGAACATAACGCTAGAATCTAGAAATGTCTTTGCAAGGCTGGTAAAGGACAGTCAGGAACCTCGACCCTGCCTCTGGAATTTCCATCTTCTGAGCAGATCTGGAGGTCTTCTTTTGGAGAAGCTAACCATTCCTTCCAAATAGAGGCTTCCAACCACAGGCTAGTTGGCTGCATCTACTTGCCCGAAGGAGGCTTGCTTGTTCCGCTTCCTGTGAACTCCGCTTCCCGCCTGGGGGAAAAGTGGTTCTTGGAGATCTTTTTTCAGGGGCTATTTCAACGGAGTTGGAGCCGAGCCCGGAGACCCACACGCACAGAGGAAGGCAAAACCACATGGACAAGTCTTTGCTCTGTAGGAGAACTCTAGTTAACCTCAGTATGTGAGGAAAGTCTTGGATTCCACGGGGATACCTCTGTGTGTGGAGCTGCGTACCCAACAAGGGGGCACACAGGGCCTGATTCTCTCTTTGCAGCTTTGAAGCTGTCACTCAAACAACAGCTTAAGAATCCATACAATGCTCTCCCTTACCTCTGAGAGACTTCTCATTGCTGTAACCCTTGGCAGTTTTTACAAATCCGCACCCAAACCCTTCTCCAAGTAGGCCTGGGTCCTGGTTTGGATGGCCATGCAGTGGCGGAGCTGAGGTCAGTAAGGCACCAGTCAGGTGTCACACACTCTGGCAGCGTGCTCCTCCAGGGACAGTAAGGCCTATTTTTCCCTGTGGGAGGCTCGCTTGCCTGGCCTCCTGTGAACTGCGTTTCCCAGCCTGGGCAAACAGCGGTTCCTGGAGATCTTTTCTCAGGGGCTCTATCCCCAGAGCTGGGGTGGACCTCGGGGACCCATCTCACAGGGGAAGGAAAAACCACATGGACAGGTCTATGCCCTGTAGGAGACGTTAGTGTGTCTCATCTCTTAGGAACATTCTTGGCTCGTACAGAGACACCTCTGTGTGTAAAGCTACACACCGAACATAGGGGCACAGGGAGCCTGATTCTCTCCATGGGGTGCTGATGCTTTGTGGCAAAGCACCTGTTTGAGAATCCATCCGCTTACGCTTCCCTCGCCTTGACAGAGGTCTCATTGCTGTGTCTCTTGGCAGTTTGGAAAGAAGCAGACCCTTACCCTTCACCAAGTAGGCCCTGATCCTAGTTTGAAAGGAAAGGCAATAGCTGAGCTGAGGCCAGTGAGGCACCCGTCAACTGTGACATATTCCCGATGCCTGCTCCTTCATGGAAAATATTGCTAGAATCTAGGAATGTCTTTGCAAGGCTGGCAAAGGGCAGTCAGGAACCTCGACCCTGCCTCTGGAATATCTATCTTCTGAGCAGATCTGGAGGTCTCCTTCTGGAGAAGCTAACCCATTCCTTGCAAATAGAGGCTTCCAAACACAGGCCGGTTGGCTGCCTCTTCTTGCCTGAAGGAGGCTTGCTTTTCCTGCCTCCTATGATCCCTGGTTTCCAGCATGGGGGAAAAGCAGATCTTGGAGATCTTTGCTCAGGGGTTGTTTCCACGGAGCTGGGGTTATGCCCAGAGACCCACACATACAGGGGAAGGCAAAACCACATGAACAAGTCTTTGCTCTCTAAGAGAGCTCTAGTGAACCTCAGTCTTTGACGAACGTTCTTGGCTCCTATGCGGACACCTCTGTGTGTGAAACTGCGTACCCAACATGGCGGCAGAGAGCCTGATTCTCTCTGTGCAGGTTTAATGCTGTCGTTCAGAAAACAGCTTGAGAATCCATACAATTCTCGCCCTTACCTCTGAGAGAGTTCTCATTGCAGTAGCCCTTGGCAGTTTGTATAAATCTGCAGCTAAACCCTTCTCCAAGTAGGCCTGAGTCCCAGTTCAGAGGAACAAGCAATGGCGGAGCTAAGACCATTATGGCACCAGTCAGTTTTCACACACTCTGGCAGCCTGCTCCTCCAGGGACAGTAAGGCTTCTTTTTCTCTGCAGGAGGCTCACTTGCCTTACTTCCTGTGAACAGCTTTTCCCAGCCTGGGCAAAAAGCGGTTCCTGGAGATCTTTTCTCAGAGGCTGTTTTCTCGGAGCTGGGGCGGACCTCGGGGACCCAACTCACAGGGGAAGGTGAAACCACATGTACAGGTGAGCACTCTGTAGGATAGCTCTTGTGAGCCTCATCTCTCAGGAACATTCTTGGCTCCTGTAGAGACACCACTGTGTGTGAATCTACACACCCCACATAGGGGCAAAGGGAGCCTGATTCTCTCCGTGGGGTGCTGATGCTTGGTGGCAAAGAACCTTCCTGATAATCCATCCGCTTATGCTTCCCTCGCATTTACGGAGGTCTCATTGCTGTAGCCCTCGGCAGTTTGGAAAGAAGAAGACCCTTACCCTTCATAAAGTAGGCCTTTGTCCTACTTTGAATGGAAAGGCAATAGCTGAGCTGAGGCCAATAAGGCACCAGTCAAGTCTGACATATTCCCAAAGCCTGCTTCTTCAGGAAGATAACTGTAGAATCTAGGAATGTCTTTGCAAGGTTGGCAAAGGGCAGTCAGGACCCTGCACACTGCCTCTGGAATTACCGACTTCTGAACAGATCTGGAGGTCTCCCTTAGGGGAAGCTAACCCATTCTTCCAAGTAGAGGCTTCAAAACGCAGGCCGCTTGGCTGCCTCTTGCTCTCTGAAGGAGGCCTGCTTTTCCCGCCTCCTATGAACCCCACATCCCAGCCTCTGGGAAAAGCGGATCTTGAAGATCTTTTCTCAGGGGTTGTTTCCACGGAGCTGGGGCCGAGCCTGGAGCCCCAAACGCACAGGGGAAGAAAAACCACATGGACAAGTCTTTGCTCTCTAGGAGAGCTCTAGTGAACCTCACTCTGTCAGGAACGTTCTTGTTTCCTATGGAGACACCCCTGTCTGTGAAGCTGTGTACCGAACATGGAGACACAGAGTCTGATTCTCTCTGTGCAGCTTTGAAGCTGTCGTTCAAACAACAGCTTGAAAATCCATACAATGCTCTTCCTTACCCGTGACACAGTTCTCATTGCTATACCCCTTGGCAGTATTTAGAAATCCATACCCAAACCCTTCTCCTAGTAGGCCTGGGTCCTAGTTCGGAGGAACATGCAATGGCGGAGCTGAGGCCAGTAAGGCACCAGTCAGGTCTCACACACTCTGGCAGCCTGATCGTCCAGGGACACTAAGACCTGTTGTGCCTTGCAGGAGGCTCGCTTGCGTTACCTCCTGTGAACTGCGTTTGCCAGCCTGGGGGAATAGTGGTCCCTGGAGATCTTTTCTCAGGGGCTCCTTCCCCTGAGCTGGGGCGGACCTCGGGGACCCAACTCACAGGGCAAGGCAAAACCATATGGACAGGTCTATGCTCTGTAGCAGACTTCTAGTGAACCTCATCTCTCAGGAACATTCTTGGCTCCTATAGAGACACTTCTGTGTGTGAAGCTGCGTACCTAACATAGGGGCACAGAGAGCCTGATTCTCTCAGTTCATTTTGACCCTGTCGTTCAGAAAACAGCTTGAGAATCCATAAAATGCTCTCCCTTACCGCTGAGAGAATTCTCACTGCTGTAGCCCTTGGCACTTTGTAGAAATCCGCAGCCAAACGCTTCTCCAAATAGGCCTGGGTCCTAGTTCGGAGGAACAGGCAATGGTGGAACTGAGGCCAGTAAGGCAACAGTCAGGTTTCACACACTCTGGCAGCCTGCTCCTCCAGGGACAGTAAGGCCTCTTTTTCTCTGCAGGAGATTCGCTTGCCTTACTTCCTGTGAACAGCGTTTCCCAGCCTCAGCGAAGCGGTTCCTGGAGATCTTTTCTCAGGGACAGTTTCCCCGGAGGTGTGGTGGACCTCGGGGACCCAACTCACAGGGGAAGGAAAAACCACATGGACAGGTCTATGCTCTGTAGGAGAGGTTTAGTGAACCTAATCTCTCAGGAACATTCTTGGCTCCTATAGAGACAACTCTGTGTGTGAAGCTACACTCCCAACATTGGGGAACAGGGATCTTGGTTCTCTCCGTGGGGTGCTGATGCTTTGTAGCAAAGCACCTGCTTGAGAATCCGTCCTCTTAGGCTTCCCTCACCTTGACAGAGGTCTCATTGCTGTGTCCCTTGGCAGTTTGGAAAGAAGCAGACCCTTACCCTTTACCAAGTAGGCCCTGATCCTAGTTTGAAAGGAAAGGCAATAGCTGAGCTGAGGCCAGTAAGGCACCCGTCAACTCTGACATATTCCCGATGCCTGCTCCTTCATGGAAAATAGCGCTAGAATCTAGGAATGTCTTTGCAAGGCTGGCAAAGGGCAGTCAGGAACCTCGACCCTGCCTCTGGAATATCTATCTTCTGAGCAGATCTGGAGGTCTCCTTCTGGAGAAGCTAACCCATTCCTTGCAAATATAGGCTTCCAAACACAGGCTAGTTGGCTGCCTCTTCTTGCCCGAAGGAGGCTTGCTTTTCCTGCCTCCTATGATCCCTGGTTCCCAGCATGGGGGAAAAGCAGATCTTGGAGATCTTTGCTCAGGGGTTGTTTCCACGGAGCTGAGGTTATGCCCGGAGACCCACACATACAGAGGAAAGCAAAACTACATGAACAAGTCTTTGCTCTCTAAGAGAGCTCTAGTGAACCTCAGTCTTTGACGAACGTTCTTGGTTCCTACAGGGACAACTTATGGGGTCAGAGAGCCTGATTCCCTCTGTGAAGGTTTAACGCTGTCATTCAGAAAACAGCTTGAGAATCCATACAATTCTCTCCCTTATCTCTGAGAGAGTTCTCATTGCTGTAGCCCTTGGCAGTTTTTTAGAAATCCGCACCCAAACCCTTCTCCTAGTAGGCCTGGGTCCTAGTTCAGAGGAACATGCAATGGCGGAGCTGAGGCCAGTAAGGCACCAGTCAGGTCTCACACACTCTTGCAGCCTGCTCCTCCAGGGGCAGTAAGGCCTCTTTTTCTCTGCAGGAGGCTCGCTTGCCTTGCCTTCTGTGAACTGCGTTTCCCAGTCTGGACGAAAAGCAGTTCCTGGAGGTGTTTTCTCAGGGGTTTCTTCCTCGGAGCTGGGGCGAACATCGGGAACCCAACTCACAGGGGAAGGCAAAACCATATGGACAGGTCTATGCTCTGTAGCAGAGCTCTAGTGAACCTCATCTCCCAGGAACATTCTGGGCTCCTATAGAAACACCTCTGTGTTTGAAGCTACACACCCAACATAGGGGCAAATGCAGCCTGATTCTCTCCGTGGGGTACAGATGCTTTGTGGCAAAGCACCTGTTTGAGAATCCATCCGCTTCCACTTCCCTCTCTTTGACAGAGGTCTCTTTGCTGTAGCCTTTGGCAGTTTGGAAAGAAGCAGACCCTTACCCTTCACCAAGTAGGCCCTTGTCCTAGTTTGAACGGAAAGGCGATAGCTGAGCTGAGGCCAGTAAGGCGCCAGTCAAGTCTGACATATTCCTGAAGCCTGCTCCTTCATGGAACATAACGCTAGAATCTAGAAATGTCTTTGCAAGGCTGGTAAAGGACAGTCAGGAACCTCGACCCTGCCTCTGGAATTTCCATCTTCTGAGCAGATCTGGAGGTCTTCTTTTGGAGAAGCTAACCATTCCTTCCAAATAGAGGCTTCCAACCACAGGCTAGTTGGCTGCATCTACTTGCCCGAAGGAGGCTTGCTTGTTCCGCTTCCTGTGAACTCCGCTTCCCGCCTGGGGGAAAAGTGGTTCTTGGAGATCTTTTTTCAGGGGCTATTTCAACGGAGTTGGAGCCGAGCCCGGAGACCCACACGCACAGAGGAAGGCAAAACCACATGGACAAGTCTTTGCTCTGTAGGAGAACTCTAGTTAACCTCAGTATGTGAGGAAAGTCTTGGATTCCACGGGGATACCTCTGTGTGTGGAGCTGCGTACCCAACAAGGGGGCACACAGGGCCTGATTCTCTCTTTGCAGCTTTGAAGCTGTCACTCAAACAACAGCTTAAGAATCCATACAATGCTCTCCCTTACCTCTGAGAGACTTCTCATTGCTGTAACCCTTGGCAGTTTTTACAAATCCGCACCCAAACCCTTCTCCAAGTAGGCCTGGGTCCTGGTTTGGATGGCCATGCAGTGGCGGAGCTGAGGTCAGTAAGGCACCAGTCAGGTGTCACACACTCTGGCAGCGTGCTCCTCCAGGGACAGTAAGGCCTATTTTTCCCTGTGGGAGGCTCGCTTGCCTGGCCTCCTGTGAACTGCGTTTCCCAGCCTGGGCAAACAGCGGTTCCTGGAGATCTTTTCTCAGGGGCTCTATCCCCAGAGCTGGGGTGGACCTCGGGGACCCATCTCACAGGGGAAGGAAAAACCACATGGACAGGTCTATGCCCTGTAGGAGACGTTAGTGTGTCTCATCTCTTAGGAACATTCTTGGCTCGTACAGAGACACCTCTGTGTGTAAAGCTACACACCGAACATAGGGGCACAGGGAGCCTGATTCTCTCCATGGGGTGCTGATGCTTTGTGGCAAAGCACCTGTTTGAGAATCCATCCGCTTACGCTTCCCTCGCCTTGACAGAGGTCTCATTGCTGTGTCTCTTGGCAGTTTGGAAAGAAGCAGACCCTTACCCTTCACCAAGTAGGCCCTGATCCTAGTTTGAAAGGAAAGGCAATAGCTGAGCTGAGGCCAGTGAGGCACCCGTCAACTGTGACATATTCCCGATGCCTGCTCCTTCATGGAAAATATTGCTAGAATCTAGGAATGTCTTTGCAAGGCTGGCAAAGGGCAGTCAGGAACCTCGACCCTGCCTCTGGAATATCTATCTTCTGAGCAGATCTGGAGGTCTCCTTCTGGAGAAGCTAACCCATTCCTTGCAAATAGAGGCTTCCAAACACAGGCCGGTTGGCTGCCTCTTCTTGCCTGAAGGAGGCTTGCTTTTCCTGCCTCCTATGATCCCTGGTTTCCAGCATGGGGGAAAAGCAGATCTTGGAGATCTTTGCTCAGGGGTTGTTTCCACGGAGCTGGGGTTATGCCCAGAGACCCACACATACAGGGGAAGGCAAAACCACATGAACAAGTCTTTGCTCTCTAAGAGAGCTCTAGTGAACCTCAGTCTTTGACGAACGTTCTTGGCTCCTATGCGGACACCTCTGTGTGTGAAACTGCGTACCCAACATGGCGGCAGAGAGCCTGATTCTCTCTGTGCAGGTTTAATGCTGTCGTTCAGAAAACAGCTTGAGAATCCATACAATTCTCGCCCTTACCTCTGAGAGAGTTCTCATTGCAGTAGCCCTTGGCAGTTTGTAGAAATCTGCAGCTAAACCCTTCTCCAAGTAGGCCTGAGTCCCAGTTCGGAGGAACAAGCAATGGCGGAGCTAAGACCATTATGGCACCAGTCAGTTTTCACACACTCTGGCAGCCTGCTCCTCCAGGGACAGTAAGGCTTCTTTTTCTCTGCAGGAGGCTCACTTGCCTTACTTCCTGTGAACAGCTTTTCCCAGCCTGGGCGAAAAGCGGTTCCTGGAGATCTTTTCTCAGAGGCTGTTTTCTCGGAGCTGGGGCGGACCTCGGGGACCCAACTCACAGGGGAAGGTGAAACCACATGTACAGGTGAGCACTCTGTAGGAGAGCTCTTGTGAGCCTCATCTCTCAGGAACATTCTTGGCTCCTGTAGAGACACCACTGTGTGTGAATCTACACACCCCACATAGGGGCAAAGGGAGCCTGATTCTCTCCGTGGGGTGCTGATGCTTGGTGGCAAAGAACCTTCCTGATAATCCATCCGCTTATGCTTCCCTCGCATTTACGGAGGTCTCATTGCTGTAGCCCTCGGCAGTTTGGAAAGAAGAAGACCCTTACCCTTCATAAAGTAGGCCTTTGTCCTACTTTGAATGGAAAGGCAATAGCTGAGCTGAGGCCAATAAGGCACCAGTCAAGTCTGACATATTCCCAAAGCCTGCTTCTTCAGGAAGATAACTGTAGAATCTAGGAATGTCTTTGCAAGGTTGGCAAAGGGCAGTCAGGACCCTGCACACTGCCTCTGGAATTACCGACTTCTGAACAGATCTGGAGGTCTCCCTTAGGGGAAGCTAACCCATTCTTCCAAGTAGAGGCTTCAAAACGCAGGCCGCTTGGCTGCCTCTTGCTCTCTGAAGGAGGCCTGCTTTTCCCGCCTCCTATGAACCCCACATCCCAGCCTCTGGGAAAAGCGGATCTTGAAGATCTTTTCTCAGGGGTTGTTTCCACGGAGCTGGGGCCGAGCCTGGAGCCCCAAACGCACAGGGGAAGAAAAACCACATGGACAAGTCTTTGCTCTCTAGGAGAGCTCTAGTGAACCTCACTCTGTCAGGAACGTTCTTGTTTCCTATGGAGACACCCCTGTCTGTGAAGCTGTGTACCGAACATGGAGACACAGAGTCTGATTCTCTCTGTGCAGCTTTGAAGCTGTCGTTCAAACAACAGCTTGAAAATCCATACAATGCTCTTCCTTACCCGTGACACAGTTCTCATTGCTATACCCCTTGGCAGTATTTAGAAATCCATACCCAAACCCTTCTCCTAGTAGGCCTGGGTCCTAGTTCGGAGGAACATGCAATGGCGGAGCTGAGGCCAGTAAGGCGCCAGTCAGGTCTCACACACTCTGGCAGCCTGATCGTCCAGGGACACTAAGACCTGTTGTGCCTTGCAGGAGGCTCGCTTGCGTTACCTCCTGTGAACTGCGTTTGCCAGCCTGGGGGAATAGTGGTCCCTGGAGATCTTTTCTCAGGGGCTCCTTCCCCTGAGCTGGGGCGGACCTCGGGGACCCAACTCACAGGGCAAGGCAAAACCATATGGACAGGTCTATGCTCTGTAGCAGACTTCTAGTGAACCTCATCTCTCAGGAACATTCTTGGCTCCTATAGAGACACTTCTGTGTGTGAAGCTGCGTACCTAACATAGGGGCACAGAGAGCCTGATTCTCTCAGTTCATTTTGACCCTGTCGTTCAGAAAACAGCTTGAGAATCCATAAAATGCTCTCCCTTACCGCTGAGAGAATTCTCACTGCTGTAGCCCTTGGCACTTTGTAGAAATCCGCAGCCAAACGCTTCTCCAAATAGGCCTGGGTCCTAGTTCGGAGGAACAGGCAATGGTGGAACTGAGGCCAGTAAGGCAACAGTCAGGTTTCACACACTCTGGCAGCCTGCTCCTCCAGGGACAGTAAGGCCTCTTTTTCTCTGCAGGAGATTCGCTTGCCTTACTTCCTGTGAACAGCGTTTCCCAGCCTCAGCGAAGCGGTTCCTGGAGATCTTTTCTCAGGGACAGTTTCCCCGGAGGTGTGGTGGACCTCGGGGACCCAACTCACAGGGGAAGGAAAAACCACATGGACAGGTCTATGCTCTGTAGGAGAGGTTTAGTGAACCTAATCTCTCAGGAACATTCTTGGCTCCTATAGAGACAACTCTGTGTGTGAAGCTACACTCCCAACATTGGGGAACAGGGATCTTGGTTCTCTCCGTGGGGTGCTGATGCTTTGTAGCAAAGCACCTGCTTGAGAATCCGTCCTCTTAGGCTTCCCTCACCTTGACAGAGGTCTCATTGCTGTGTCCCTTGGCAGTTTGGAAAGAAGCAGACCCTTACCCTTTACCAAGTAGGCCCTGATCCTAGTTTGAAAGGAAAGGCAATAGCTGAGCTGAGGCCAGTAAGGCACCCGTCAACTCTGACATATTCCCGATGCCTGCTCCTTCATGGAAAATAGCGCTAGAATCTAGGAATGTCTTTGCAAGGCTGGCAAAGGGCAGTCAGGAACCTCGACCCTGCCTCTGGAATATCTATCTTCTGAGCAGATCTGGAGGTCTCCTTCTGGAGAAGCTAACCCATTCCTTGCAAATATAGGCTTCCAAACACAGGCTAGTTGGCTGCCTCTTCTTGCCCGAAGGAGGCTTGCTTTTCCTGCCTCCTATGATCCCTGGTTCCCAGCATGGGGGAAAAGCAGATCTTGGAGATCTTTGCTCAGGGGTTGTTTCCACGGAGCTGAGGTTATGCCCGGAGACCCACACATACAGAGGAAAGCAAAACTACATGAACAAGTCTTTGCTCTCTAAGAGAGCTCTAGTGAACCTCAGTCTTTGACGAACGTTCTTGGTTCCTACAGGGACAACTTATGGGGTCAGAGAGCCTGATTCCCTCTGTGAAGGTTTAACGCTGTCATTCAGAAAACAGCTTGAGAATCCATACAATTCTCTCCCTTATCTCTGAGAGAGTTCTCATTGCTGTAGCCCTTGGCAGTTTTTTAGAAATCCGCACCCAAACCCTTCTCCTAGTAGGCCTGGGTCCTAGTTCAGAGGAACATGCAATGGCGGAGCTGAGGCCAGTAAGGCACCAGTCAGGTCTCACACACTCTTGCAGCCTGCTCCTCCAGGGGCAGTAAGGCCTCTTTTTCTCTGCAGGAGGCTCGCTTGCCTTGCCTTCTGTGAACTGCGTTTCCCAGTCTGGACGAAAAGCAGTTCCTGGAGGTGTTTTCTCAGGGGTTTCTTCCTCGGAGCTGGGGCGAACATCGGGAACCCAACTCACAGGGAAAGGCAAAACCATATGGACAGGTCTATGCTCTGTAGCAGAGCTCTAGTGAACCTCATCTCCCAGGAACATTCTGGGCTCCTATAGAAACACCTCTGTGTTTGAAGCTACACACCCAACATAGGGGCAAATGCAGCCTGATTCTCTCCGTGGGGTACAGATGCTTTGTGGCAAAGCACCTGTTTGAGAATCCATCCGCTTCCACTTCCCTCTCTTTGACAGAGGTCTCTTTGCTGTAGCCTTTGGCAGTTTGGAAAGAAGCAGACCCTTACCCTTCACCAAGTAGGCCCTTGTCCTAGTTTGAACGGAAAGGCGATAGCTGAGCTGAGGCCAGTAAGGCGCCAGTCAAGTCTGACATATTCCTGAAGCCTGCTCCTTCATGGAACATAACGCTAGAATCTAGAAATGTCTTTGCAAGGCTGGTAAAGGACAGTCAGGAACCTCGACCCTGCCTCTGGAATTTCCATCTTCTGAGCAGATCTGGAGGTCTTCTTTTGGAGAAGCTAACCATTCCTTCCAAATAGAGGCTTCCAACCACAGGCTAGTTGGCTGCATCTACTTGCCCGAAGGAGGCTTGCTTGTTCCGCTTCCTGTGAACTCCGCTTCCCGCCTGGGGGAAAAGTGGTTCTTGGAGATCTTTTTTCAGGGGCTATTTCAACGGAGTTGGAGCCGAGCCCGGAGACCCACACGCACAGAGGAAGGCAAAACCACATGGACAAGTCTTTGCTCTGTAGGAGAACTCTAGTTAACCTCAGTATGTGAGGAAAGTCTTGGATTCCACGGGGATACCTCTGTGTGTGGAGCTGCGTACCCAACAAGGGGGCACACAGGGCCTGATTCTCTCTTTGCAGCTTTGAAGCTGTCATTCAAACAACAGCTTAAGAATCCATACAATGCTCTCCCTTACCTCTGAGAGACTTCTCATTGCTGTAACCCTTGGCAGTTTTTACAAATCCGCACCCAAACCCTTCTCCAAGTAGGCCTGGGTCCTGGTTTGGATGGCCATGCAGTGGCGGAGCTGAGGTCAGTAAGGCACCAGTCAGGTGTCACACACTCTGGCAGCGTGCTCCTCCAGGGACAGTAAGGCCTATTTTTCCCTGTGGGAGGCTCGCTTGCCTGGCCTCCTGTGAACTGCGTTTCCCAGCCTGGGCAAACAGCGGTTCCTGGAGATCTTTTCTCAGGGGCTCTATCCCCAGAGCTGGGGTGGACCTCGGGGACCCATCTCACAGGGGAAGGAAAAACCACATGGACAGGTCTATGCCCTGTAGGAGACGTTAGTGTGTCTCATCTCTTAGGAACATTCTTGGCTCGTACAGAGACACCTCTGTGTGTAAAGCTACACACCGAACATAGGGGCACAGGGAGCCTGATTCTCTCCATGGGGTGCTGATGCTTTGTGGCAAAGCACCTGTTTGAGAATCCATCCGCTTACGCTTCCCTCGCCTTGACAGAGGTCTCATTGCTGTGTCTCTTGGCAGTTTGGAAAGAAGCAGACCCTTACCCTTCACCAAGTAGGCCCTGATCCTAGTTTGAAAGGAAAGGCAATAGCTGAGCTGAGGCCAGTGAGGCACCCGTCAACTGTGACATATTCCCGATGCCTGCTCCTTCATGGAAAATATTGCTAGAATCTAGGAATGTCTTTGCAAGGCTGGCAAAGGGCAGTCAGGAACCTCGACCCTGCCTCTGGAATATCTATCTTCTGAGCAGATCTGGAGGTCTCCTTCTGGAGAAGCTAACCCATTCCTTGCAAATAGAGGCTTCCAAACACAGGCCGGTTGGCTGCCTCTTCTTGCCTGAAGGAGGCTTGCTTTTCCTGCCTCCTATGATCCCTGGTTTCCAGCATGGGGGAAAAGCAGATCTTGGAGATCTTTGCTCAGGGGTTGTTTCCACGGAGCTGGGGTTATGCCCAGAGACCCACACATACAGGGGAAGGCAAAACCACATGAACAAGTCTTTGCTCTCTAAGAGAGCTCTAGTGAACCTCAGTCTTTGACGAACGTTCTTGGCTCCTATGCGGACACCTCTGTGTGTGAAACTGCGTACCCAACATGGCGGCAGAGAGCCTGATTCTCTCTGTGCAGGTTTAATGCTGTCGTTCAGAAAACAGCTTGAGAATCCATACAATTCTCGCCCTTACCTCTGAGAGAGTTCTCATTGCAGTAGCCCTTGGCAGTTTGTAGAAATCTGCAGCTAAACCCTTCTCCAAGTAGGCCTGAGTCCCAGTTTGGAGGAACAAGCAATGGCGGAGCTAAGACCATTATGGCACCAGTCAGTTTTCACACACTCTGGCAGCCTGCTCCTCCAGGGACAGTAAGGCTTCTTTTTCTCTGCAGGAGGCTCACTTGCCTTACTTCCTGTGAACAGCTTTTCCCAGCCTGGGCGAAAAGCGGTTCCTGGAGATCTTTTCTCAGAGGCTGTTTTCTCGGAGCTGGGGCGGACCTCGGGGACCCAACTCACAGGGGAAGGTGAAACCACATGTACAGGTGAGCACTCTGTAGGAGAGCTCTTGTGAGCCTCATCTCTCAGGAACATTCTTGGCTCCTGTAGAGACACCACTGTGTGTGAATCTACACACCCCACATAGGGGCAAAGGGAGCCTGATTCTCTCCGTGGGGTGCTGATGCTTGGTGGCAAAGAACCTTCCTGATAATCCATCCGCTTATGCTTCCCTCGCATTTACGGAGGTCTCATTGCTGTAGCCCTCGGCAGTTTGGAAAGAAGAAGACCCTTACCCTTCATAAAGTAGGCCTTTGTCCTACTTTGAATGGAAAGGCAATAGCTGAGCTGAGGCCAATAAGGCACCAGTCAAGTCTGACATATTCCCAAAGCCTGCTTCTTCAGGAAGATAACTGTAGAATCTAGGAATGTCTTTGCAAGGTTGGCAAAGGGCAGTCAGGACCCTGCACACTGCCTCTGGAATTACCGACTTCTGAACAGATCTGGAGGTCTCCCTTAGGGGAAGCTAACCCATTCTTCCAAGTAGAGGCTTCAAAACGCAGGCCGCTTGGCTGCCTCTTGCTCTCTGAAGGAGGCCTGCTTTTCCCGCCTCCTATGAACCCCACATCCCAGCCTCTGGGAAAAGCGGATCTTGAAGATCTTTTCTCAGGGGTTGTTTCCACGGAGCTGGGGCCGAGCCTGGAGCCCCAAACGCACAGGGGAAGAAAAACCACATGGACAAGTCTTTGCTCTCTAGGAGAGCTCTAGTGAACCTCACTCTGTCAGGAACGTTCTTGTTTCCTATGGAGACACCCCTGTCTGTGAAGCTGTGTACCGAACATGGAGACACAGAGTCTGATTCTCTCTGTGCAGCTTTGAAGCTGTCGTTCAAACAACAGCTTGAAAATCCATACAATGCTCTTCCTTACCCGTGACACAGTTCTCATTGCTATACCCCTTGGCAGTATTTAGAAATCCATACCCAAACCCTTCTCCTAGTAGGCCTGGGTCCTAGTTCGGAGGAACATGCAATGGCGGAGCTGAGGCCAGTAAGGCGCCAGTCAGGTCTCACACACTCTGGCAGCCTGATCGTCCAGGGACACTAAGACCTGTTGTGCCTTGCAGGAGGCTCGCTTGCGTTACCTCCTGTGAACTGCGTTTGCCAGCCTGGGGGAATAGTGGTCCCTGGAGATCTTTTCTCAGGGGCTCCTTCCCCTGAGCTGGGGCGGACCTCGGGGACCCAACTCACAGGGCAAGGCAAAACCATATGGACAGGTCTATGCTCTGTAGCAGACTTCTAGTGAACCTCATCTCTCAGGAACATTCTTGGCTCCTATAGAGACACTTCTGTGTGTGAAGCTGCGTACCTAACATAGGGGCACAGAGAGCCTGATTCTCTCAGTTCATTTTGACCCTGTCGTTCAGAAAACAGCTTGAGAATCCATAAAATGCTCTCCCTTACCGCTGAGAGAATTCTCACTGCTGTAGCCCTTGGCACTTTGTAGAAATCCGCAGCCAAACGCTTCTCCAAATAGGCCTGGGTCCTAGTTCGGAGGAACAGGCAATGGTGGAACTGAGGCCAGTAAGGCAACAGTCAGGTTTCACACACTCTGGCAGCCTGCTCCTCCAGGGACAGTAAGGCCTCTTTTTCTCTGCAGGAGATTCGCTTGCCTTACTTCCTGTGAACAGCGTTTCCCAGCCTCAGCGAAGCGGTTCCTGGAGATCTTTTCTCAGGGACAGTTTCCCCGGAGGTGTGGTGGACCTCGGGGACCCAACTCACAGGGGAAGGAAAAACCACATGGACAGGTCTATGCTCTGTAGGAGAGGTTTAGTGAACCTAATCTCTCAGGAACATTCTTGGCTCCTATAGAGACAACTCTGTGTGTGAAGCTACACTCCCAACATTGGGGAACAGGGATCTTGGTTCTCTCCGTGGGGTGCTGATGCTTTGTAGCAAAGCACCTGCTTGAGAATCCGTCCTCTTAGGCTTCCCTCACCTTGACAGAGGTCTCATTGCTGTGTCCCTTGGCAGTTTGGAAAGAAGCAGACCCTTACCCTTTACCAAGTAGGCCCTGATCCTAGTTTGAAAGGAAAGGCAATAGCTGAGCTGAGGCCAGTAAGGCACCCGTCAACTCTGACATATTCCCGATGCCTGCTCCTTCATGGAAAATAGCGCTAGAATCTAGGAATGTCTTTGCAAGGCTGGCAAAGGGCAGTCAGGAACCTCGACCCTGCCTCTGGAATATCTATCTTCTGAGCAGATCTGGAGGTCTCCTTCTGGAGAAGCTAACCCATTCCTTGCAAATATAGGCTTCCAAACACAGGCTAGTTGGCTGCCTCTTCTTGCCCGAAGGAGGCTTGCTTTTCCTGCCTCCTATGATCCCTGGTTCCCAGCATGGGGGAAAAGCAGATCTTGGAGATCTTTGCTCAGGGGTTGTTTCCACGGAGCTGAGGTTATGCCCAGAGACCCACACATACAGAGGAAAGCAAAACTACATGAACAAGTCTTTGCTCTCTAAGAGAGCTCTAGTGAACCTCAGTCTTTGACGAACGTTCTTGGTTCCTACAGGGACAACTTATGGGGTCAGAGAGCCTGATTCCCTCTGTGAAGGTTTAACGCTGTCATTCAGAAAACAGCTTGAGAATCCATACAATTCTCTCCCTTATCTCTGAGAGAGTTCTCATTGCTGTAGCCCTTGGCAGTTTTTTAGAAATCCGCACCCAAACCCTTCTCCTAGTAGGCCTGGGTCCTAGTTCAGAGGAACATGCAATGGCGGAGCTGAGGCCAGTAAGGCACCAGTCAGGTCTCACACACTCTTGCAGCCTGCTCCTCCAGGGGCAGTAAGGCCTCTTTTTCTCTGCAGGAGGCTCGCTTGCCTTGCCTTCTGTGAACTGCGTTTCCCAGTCTGGACGAAAAGCAGTTCCTGGAGGTGTTTTCTCAGGGGTTTCTTCCTCGGAGCTGGGGCGAACATCGGGAACCCAACTCACAGGGGAAGGCAAAACCATATGGACAGGTCTATGCTCTGTAGCAGAGCTCTAGTGAACCTCATCTCCCAGGAACATTCTGGGCTCCTATAGAAACACCTCTGTGTTTGAAGCTACACACCCAACATAGGGGCAAATGCAGCCTGATTCTCTCCGTGGGGTACAGATGCTTTGTGGCAAAGCACCTGTTTGAGAATCCATCCGCTTCCACTTCCCTCTCTTTGACAGAGGTCTCTTTGCTGTAGCCTTTGGCAGTTTGGAAAGAAGCAGACCCTTACCCTTCACCAAGTAGGCCCTTGTCCTAGTTTGAACGGAAAGGCGATAGCTGAGCTGAGGCCAGTAAGGCGCCAGTCAAGTCTGACATATTCCTGAAGCCTGCTCCTTCATGGAACATAACGCTAGAATCTAGAAATGTCTTTGCAAGGCTGGTAAAGGACAGTCAGGAACCTCGACCCTGCCTCTGGAATTTCCATCTTCTGAGCAGATCTGGAGGTCTTCTTTTGGAGAAGCTAACCATTCCTTCCAAATAGAGGCTTCCAACCACAGGCTAGTTGGCTGCATCTACTTGCCCGAAGGAGGCTTGCTTGTTCCGCTTCCTGTGAACTCCGCTTCCCGCCTGGGGGAAAAGTGGTTCTTGGAGATCTTTTTTCAGGGGCTATTTCAACGGAGTTGGAGCCGAGCCCGGAGACCCACACGCACAGAGGAAGGCAAAACCACATGGACAAGTCTTTGCTCTGTAGGAGAACTCTAGTTAACCTCAGTATGTGAGGAAAGTCTTGGATTCCACGGGGATACCTCTGTGTGTGGAGCTGCGTACCCAACAAGGGGGCACACAGGGCCTGATTCTCTCTTTGCAGCTTTGAAGCTGTCACTCAAACAACAGCTTAAGAATCCATACAATGCTCTCCCTTACCTCTGAGAGACTTCTCATTGCTGTAACCCTTGGCAGTTTTTACAAATCCGCACCCAAACCCTTCTCCAAGTAGGCCTGGGTCCTGGTTTGGATGGCCATGCAGTGGCGGAGCTGAGGTCAGTAAGGCACCAGTCAGGTGTCACACACTCTGGCAGCGTGCTCCTCCAGGGACAGTAAGGCCTATTTTTCCCTGTGGGAGGCTCGCTTGCCTGGCCTCCTGTGAACTGCGTTTCCCAGCCTGGGCAAACAGCGGTTCCTGGAGATCTTTTCTCAGGGGCTCTATCCCCAGAGCTGGGGTGGACCTCGGGGACCCATCTCACAGGGGAAGGAAAAACCACATGGACAGGTCTATGCCCTGTAGGAGACGTTAGTGTGTCTCATCTCTTAGGAACATTCTTGGCTCGTACAGAGACACCTCTGTGTGTAAAGCTACACACCGAACATAGGGGCACAGGGAGCCTGATTCTCTCCATGGGGTGCTGATGCTTTGTGGCAAAGCACCTGTTTGAGAATCCATCCGCTTACGCTTCCCTCGCCTTGACAGAGGTCTCATTGCTGTGTCTCTTGGCAGTTTGGAAAGAAGCAGACCCTTACCCTTCACCAAGTAGGCCCTGATCCTAGTTTGAAAGGAAAGGCAATAGCTGAGCTGAGGCCAGTGAGGCACCCGTCAACTGTGACATATTCCCGATGCCTGCTCCTTCATGGAAAATATTGCTAGAATCTAGGAATGTCTTTGCAAGGCTGGCAAAGGGCAGTCAGGAACCTCGACCCTGCCTCTGGAATTTCTATCTTCTGAGCAGATCTGGAGGTCTCCTTCTGGAGAAGCTAACCCATTCCTTGCAAATATAGGCTTCCAAACACAGGCCGGTTGGCTGCCTCTTCTTGCCTGAAGGAGGCTTGCTTTTCCTGCCTCCTATGATCCCTGGTTCCCAGCATGGGGGAAAAGCAGATTCTTGGAGATCTTTGCTCAGGGGTTTTTTCCACGGAGCTGGGGTTGTGCCCAGAGACCCACACATACAGGGGAAGGCAAAACCACATGAACAAGTCTTTGCTTTCTAAGAGAGCTCTAGTGAACCTCAGTCTTTGACGAACGTTCTTGGCTCCTATGTGGACACCTCTGTGTGTGAAACTGCGTACCCAACATGGCGGCAGAGAGCCTGATTCTCTCTGTGCAGGTTTAATGCTGTCGTTCAGAAAACAGCTTGAGAATCCATACAATTCTCGCCCTTACCTCTGAGAGAGTTCTCATTGCAGTAGCCCTTGGAAGTTTGTAGAAATCTGCACCTAAACCCTTCTCAAAGTAGGCCTGAGTCCCAGTTCGGAGGAACAAGCAATGGCGGAGCTAAGACCATTATGGCACCAGTCAGTTTTCACACACTCTGGCAGCCTGCTCCTCCAGGGACAGTAAGGCTTCTTTTTCTCTGCAGGAGGCTCACTTGCCTTACTTCCTGTGAACAGCTTTTCCCAGCCTGGGCGAAAAGCGGTTCCTGGAGATATTTTCTCAGAGGCTGTTTTCTCGGAGCTGGGGCGGACCTCGGCGACCCAACTCACAGGGGAAGGCGAAACCACATGTACAGGTGAGCACTCTGTAGGAGAGCTCTTGTGAGCCTCATCTCTCAGGAACATTCTTGGCTCCTGTAGAGACACCACTGTGTGTGAATCTACACACCCCACATAGGGGCAAAGGGAGCCTGATTCTCTCCGTGGGGTGCTGATGCTTGGTGGCAAAGAACCTTCCTGATAATCCATCAGCTTATGCTTCCCTCGCATTTACGGAGGTCTCATTGCTGTAGCCCTCTGCAGTTTGGAAAGAAGAAGACCCTTACCCTTCATAAAGTAGGGCCTTGTCCTACTTTGAATGGAAAGGCAATAGCTGAGCTGAGGCCAATAAGGCGCCAGTCAAGTCTGACATATTCCCAAAGCCTGCTTCTTCAGGAAGATAACTGTAGAATCTAGGAATGTCTTTGCAAGGCTGGAAAAGGGCAGTCAGGACCCTGCACACTGCCTCTGGAATTACCGACTTCTGAACAGATCTGGAGGTCTCCCTTAGGGGAAGCTAACCCATTCTTCCAAATAGAGGCTTCCAAACGCAGGCCGCTTGGCTGCCTCTTGCTCTCTGAAGGAGGCCTGCTTTTCCCGCCTCCTATGAACCCCACATCCCAGCCTCTGGGAAAAGCGGATCTTGAAGATCTTTTCTCAGGGGTTGTTTCCACGGAGCTGGGGCCGAGCCTGGAGCCCCAAACGCAGAGGGGAAGAAAAACCACATGGACAAGTCTTTGCTCTCTAGGAGAGCTCTAGTGAACCTCACTCTGTCAGGAACGTTCTTGTTTCCTATGGAGACACCCCTGTCTGTGAAGCTGTGTACCGAACATGGAGACACAGAGTCTGATTCTCTCTGTGCAGCTTTGAAGCTGTCGTTCAAACAACAGCTTGAAAATCCATACAATGCTCTTCCTTACCCGTGACACAGTTCTCATTGCTATACCCCTTGGCAGTATTTAGAAATCCATACCCAAACCTTTCTCCTAGTAGGCCTGGGTCCTAGTTTGGAGGAACATGCAATGGCGGAGCTGAGGCCAGTAAGGCACCAGTCATGTCTCACACACTCTGGCAGCCTGATCGTCCAGGGACACTAAGGCCTGTTGTGCCTTGCAGGAGGCTCGCTTGCGTTTCCTCCTGTGAACTGCGTTTGCCAGCCTGCGGGAATAGCGGTCCCTGGAGATCTTTTCTCAGGGGCTCCTTCCCCTGAGCTGGGGCGGACCTCGGGGACCCAACTCACAGGGCAAGGCAAAACCATATGGACAGGTCTATACTCTGTAGCAGACTTCTAGTGAACCTCATCTCTCAGGAACATTCTTGGCTCCTATAGAGACACTTCTGTGTGTGAAGCTGCGTACCTAACATAGGGGCACAGAGAGCCTGATTCTCTCAGTTCATTTTGACCCTGTCGTTCAGAAAACAGCTTGAGAATCCATAAAATGCTCTCCCTTACCGCTGAGAGAATTCTCACTGCTGTAGCCCTTGGCACTTTGTAGAAATCTGCAGCCAAAAGCTTCTCCAAATAGGCCTGGGTCCTAGTTCGGAGGAACAGGCAATGGTGGAACTGAGGCCAGCAAGGCAACAGTCAGGTTTCACACACTCTGGCAGCCTGCTCCTCCAGGGACAGTAAGGCCTCTTTTTCTCTGCAGGAGATTCGCTTGCCTTACTTCCTGTGAACAGCGTTTCCCAGCCTCAGCGAAGCGGTTCCTGGAGATCTTTTCTCAGGGACAGTTTCCCCGGAGGTGTGGCGGACTTCGGGGACCCAACTCACAGGGGAAGGAAAAACCACATGGACAGGTCTATGCTCTGTCGGAGAGGTTTACTGAACCTAATCTCTCAGGAACATTCTTGGCTCCTATAGAGACAACTCTGTGTGTGAAGCTACACTCCCAACATTGGGGAACAGGGATCTTGGTTCTCTCCGTGGGGTGCTGATGCTTTTTAGTAAAGCACCTGCTTGAGAATCCGTCCTCTTAGGCTTCCCTCGCCTTGACAGAGGTCTCATTGCTGTAGCCCTTGGCAGTTTCAAAGAAGAAGACCCTTCCCCTTCATAAAGTAGGCCCTTGTCCTAGTTTGGATGGAAAGGCAATAGCTGAGCTGAGGCCAATAAGGAGCCAGTGCCCTCTGACACATTCCCGAAGCCTGCTCCTTCATGGAATATAACTCTAGAATCTTGGAATGTCTTTGCAAGGCTGGCAAAGGGCAGTCAGGAACCAGCACCCTGCCTCTGGAATTACCGACTTCTGAGCAGATCTGGAGGTCTCCTTTAGGAGAAGCTAACCCATTCCTTCCAAATAGAGGCTTCAAAACACAGGCAGGTTGGCTGCCTTTCGTGCCCGAAGGAGGCTTGCTTTTCTCTCCTCCTATGAACCCCAGTTCCCAGCCTCTGGGAAAAGCGTATCTTGAAGATATTTTCTCAGGGGTTGTTTCCACGGAGCTGGGGCCGAGCCCGGGGCCCAAAGGCACAGGGGAAGGCAAGACCACATGGACAGGTCTATGCTCTGTAGCAGACCTCTAGTGAACCTCATCTCTCAGGAGCATTCTTGGCTCCTATAGAGACACCTCTGTGTGTGAAGCTGCGTACCTAACATAGGGGCACAGAGAGCCTGATTCTCTCTGTTCATTTTGATGCTGTCGTTCAGAAAACAGCTTGAGAATCCATAAAATGCTCTCCCTTAGCACTGAGAGAATTCTCACTGCTGTAGCCCTTGGCACTTTGTAGAAATCTGCACCCAAATGCTTTTCCAAGTAGGCCTGGGTGCTAGCTCGGATGAACAGGCAATGGTGGAACTGAGGCCAGTAAGGCAACAGTCAGGTTTCACACACTCTGGCAGCCTGCTCCTCCAGGGACTGTAAGGCCTCTTTTACTCTGCAGGAGATTAGCTTGCCTTACTTCCTGTGAACAGCATTTCCCAGCCTCGGTGAAGAGGTTCCTGGAGATCTTTTCTCAGGGACAGTTTCCCTGGATGTGTGGCGGACCTCGAGGACCCAACTCACAGGGGAAGGCAAAACCACATGGACAGGTCTATGCTCTGTAGGAGAGGTTTAGTGAACCTAATCTCTCAGGAACATTCTTGGCTCCTATAGAGACAACTCTGTGTGTGAAGCTACACTCCCGACATTGGTGCTCAGGGAGCTTGATTCTCTCCGTGGGGTGCTGATGGTTTGTGGCAAAGCACCTGCTTGAGAATCCATCCTCTTAGGTTTCCCTCACCTTGACAGAGATCTCATTGCTGTAGCCCTTGGCAGTTTGCAAAGAAGAAGACCCTTACCCTTCATAAAGTAGGGCCTTGCCCTAGTTTGAATGGAAAGGCAATAGCTGAGCTGAGGTCAATAAGGAGCCAGTCCCGTCTGACACATTCCCGAAGCCTGCTCCTTCATGGAAAATAACTCTAGAATCTAGGAATATCTTTGCAAGGCTAGCAAAGGACAGTCAGGAACCAGTACCCTGCCTCTGGAATTACCGACTTCTGAGCAGATCTGGAGGCCTCCTTTAGGAGAAGCTAACCCATTCCTTCCAAATAGAGGCTTCAAAACACAGGCAGGTTGGCTGCCTTTTCGTTCCTGATGGAGGCGTGCTTTTCTCTCCTCCTACGAACCCCGGTTCCCAGACACTGGGAAAAGCGTATCTTGAAGATATTTTCTCAGGGGTTGTTTCCATGGAGCTGGGGCCGAGCCTGGAGACCCAAAGGCACAGGGGAAGGCAAGACCACATGGACAAGACTTTGCTCTTTAGTATAGCTCTAATGAACCTCACTCTGTCAGGATCTTTCTTGATTCCTACGGAGACACACCTGTGTGTGAAGCTGCGGCCACAGAGAGCCTGATTACCCCTGTGCAGCGCTGAGTCTGGGCGGCTAAACAACAGCTTGGGAATGCAGCCTGGGGCGCTTCCCTTCCCTCTGACAGAGCTCTCCTTCGGGCCCTAAGCCCTCTGCAAGGAGGCATGGATCATAGGTGCAAAGGGAAGGGAAGAGCGGAGCTGAGGCCAGTAAGGCGCCCGCCAGTCACGTCTCCCCCACCTCCGCAGTCTGTTCCTTCCCCTGCGCGAAAGCTAGAAGCTGGGAAGGGCTTGGCGAGGCTCGCCCAGGCAGAGCAGCCTCTAGGCCGGGGCTCTGCGATATCGTGCCTGGGTGCAGATCTGGAGCTCCGCCGGAGTGGAAGCTCATTCGGTCCTTCCCAATACAGGCTTGCAAGCACCCGACGGTGGCCTGACTCTATTCTCCCGCGTGCTGGGAGTGGGCTTCCAATCCAGGGCACAGAGCACTGCCTGGAGCTCTCTGCTCAGGGGCTGGTTCCCCTGCGCTGGGACTGTGCTAGGGAGCCCAAAGGCACAGGGGAAGGCCCCAAACCACATGCACACGACTCTGCTCTGGAGCTGAGCTCCGGGGAAGCCCAGTCTGTAAGGCGGTTTCTGAACACAAACGGAGGAACACTCTGGCTGTGGAGCTCCCTCCCCATGACAGGGGCACTGGGACCCTGATTCCCTCCGTTCAGCGCTGAGTCTGGGCTACCAAGCAACAGCTTGGGAATGCAACCTGGGGCATTTCCCTTCCCTCAGACAGAGGTCTCCTTGCGGGAGGCTTTCGCAGTTTGCACACCCCCGTGCCCTAAGCCGTCTGCAAGGAGGCCTGGCTCCTAGGTCCAAAGGGAGGCAAGAGCGGAGCTGAGGCCAGTCAGGAGCCAGTCATGTCGCCCACACTCCCGCAGCCTGCTCCTTTGCAGGCACAAACGCTAGAAGCTGGGAAGGGCTTGGCGAGGCTCGCCCAGGCAGAGCAGCCTCTCGACAGGGGCTCTGTCCTATCGCACCTGGGCGCAGGTCTGCAGCTCCGCCGGTGTGGAAGCTCACTCGGTCCTTTCCAATACAGGCTTGCAAGGACCCGCCGGCAGCCTAACTCATCTCTCCCGCGTGCTGGGACTGGGCATCCAGGCCTGGGCACAAAGCACTGCCTGGAGCTCTTTGCTCAGGGGCTGGTTCCCCTACGCTGGGGCTGTGCTAGGGAGCCCAAACGCACATGTCAAGGCCCCAAAACACATCCACATGTCTCTGCTCTGCAACAGAGCTCCGGGGAAGCCCAGTCTGGCAGGCGCTTTCTGGGCACAAAGGGAGGAACACTCTGGCTGTGGAGCTTCCTCCCCAAGACAGGGGCACTAGGACCCTGATTCCCTCCGTTTACCGCTGAGTCTGCATTGCCAAGCAACAGCTTGGGAACGCAGCCTGGGGCGCTTCCCTTCCCTCGGACAGAGCTCTCCTTGCGGTAGGCCTTGGTAGTTTGCATACAATGGGGCCCTAAGCCCTCTGCAAGTTGGCCTGGCTCCTAGGTCCAAAGGGCAGGCCAGAGCGGAGCTGAGGCTGTCAGGCTCCAGACACATCTCCCATACTCCTACATCCTGCTCCTACCCGGGCGTGAACGCTAGAAGCTGGGAAGGTACCTGGACCGTGCAGGGGCGGGGCGAACGCGGGCGGCGTGGGGCGGGGTTCGGCTTCTGGCGGGGGTGGGGGCGGGCTTCCCAGTTGTGCTCTCGGAGGTGGACACTGAGGCTGAAAACGCGCCGGGAGCGCACCCGGGACTGGGTAAACCCGGGCTGCGCGGGTCGAGATTCCGATGGCTTTAGGTGGGGGTCGGTCCCAATTGCGCTCTCGGGGGTTGCAACTGCGGCTGGGAACGCCCATTTCGTCCGCTCCTGGGTCCCCAAGGATCGCCATCCCGTGGGTGCAGCGGAGGGCTGCGGACCACAGGTAAGGGAACTGGGACTGCGTGGAGCAGGGAACCACGTATTCCGCCCTCTGTTGGCACATTCTCGGAGCTCCCCAACCTGGAGGTTGCAGAAAGGCCTCGCCCTTGGTGTCAAGGCCTTTACCGCTCCACCCCTTTGCTGAAGATTCTCAGTCTGCACGGTTTTCCCAAGCAGCCTAGTGTCCCCTGGAAGTCCAAGGGACAGAACCCTGAACTCTGGCCGGCTGGCCCAGCCCTGCTTCTGGCACTTTGTAGGCCAGCAGGCCCTGGAGCACCTGCTAGGATGAGAAAGGGAAGGGTCCGCGAATTGCACCCTAGAAAGTTAGTAGGGTGCATGGATTTCAAACCCTGGTGGCCGCCCAGGCAGCAAAGAAGGGGGGAGGGCACCTTGCTGCCCTTTCATGGCAGAATCTGTGGCTGTCCTGATGCGTGGGCCTTTTCATGGGGACCTTGTGCAATAAAAGTTTGGTGTTTTGGTACTGAATAATTAGAAATTGTAAAAAGTTTAAATTATGTGGTGGTGTAATTAAAAAACAAAACAAAACAAAACCAAGCCCCAAGTGTTTGGCACAGGGAGGTTTAAGTATTGAAGGCCTGTTTTCCTTGCACTGTGGCATTCTATCAAGAAGTGTGCAGGATTTTTTTTTTTTTTAAGAAAAGTTTTCGAAGTGAGGGAAACAGGAAACCCAGAGGTGCCCCTGTATTTTGGGGAAGGCCTTAGGAGGTCACTTGGAAATGCTGCTGGCTGTGGGGGAGGGGGGCAGATGGGCTGTGCAGGCTTGTCCTTTGCATTCATGTTCTTGTGTGTAGAAACCCAGCTCGGAGCCATCTCCTGATGTGTAAGAATTTCGCAGACAAACCTTGAGCTAAGCAATGCATTTGTTCCTGAGGAAATGTTTGTCTTAAGCGATGTAAATATCCTATGTATATCCGCTGGACTCTGGCTTCAGGTCGGTTCCCCCAGTAGGCTCAGAAGCGACTTGAACAAAACAGTATATTTTCCTCGTACCTTGTTCTCCTAATCTATGTTAAGGAAATGATATATTTGCCTGGAATACTGCCTTTCTTCAAGATTCATGTCAATCAGTTTTTGGCCCAGGATGACTCACCTGCTGCCAATGTGACCTCAAGGCATGTCGTGGGGGAGGGGCCTGGTGCCATTCCGTGAGACAGTGCCTTTCTTTCCTTAGCTGACTGCTAGTGCCTGTAGAATATCTGGCTAGAGACCAGCAGGGTGCACACCCCGCCTCAAGTCTAAGTCAGCAGCTTTCTCTATCTCATTTATACTTTAATAACAATTGATGACACAAAAGCTCTGAGCGATCAAATCATTTCAAATCTTCATTTCAGATTGAAGATGCATTCCATGGTATTGCCATCTTAAGTCTTTCCATTGTTATGGAATATCTGTCCATGTATTCAGGATAGTTTTCAGCCAGGGTGTATAATTTCCAGTGTGCCAGTCTTGTCATCCTCGTTACATCCATGGCAAAGTGTTGTATTCATGTTGACATTATTGAAAGGGAATTTTTTTTAATTCCTTTTCAGATTATTATCTGCTAATATATACAGAAAAAACTGTGTAATCTTTCGTTTTTATCAGTTTGGACAGCTTGATAATTGTCTTTAATTTCTTTCCTTTCTCATACTTTAAGATTTTCCGGGCACCGTACATGTACTGCCTCACCCCTAATCTCAGTCATGTGTTCAAAGAAATTCTGTCCTTTGTTTGTTTACTTATTTTTTGCAACATTGAATTCGTTTTGACTATGCTGGGTCTCTGCTGCAAGATGGAAGTTGCTAGGACCTCTGGACTGCAGTCTTCCATCTTTTATTGACCTCTTGTTGACCTCTGCAGAATCCTGGTTGGCGGGAGCTTGTTAGTTCCTTGTTCCTTACCAGGACCTCCTGTGGTAAGTGTTTTTCTCTTCTCTGTTGCCTGGTAAGGGTGGATGGTCATTGGCATCCCAAAGCTAGCGAGAAGGCAATGGCACCGCACTCCAGTACTCTTGCGTGGAAAATCCCATGGATGGAGGAGCCTGGTAGGCTGCAGTCCATGGGGTCGCTAAGACTCGGACACCACTGAGCGACTTCACGTTCACTTTTCACTTTCATGCATGGGAGGAGGAAATGGCAACCCACTCCAGTGTTCTTGCCTAGAGAACCCCAGGGACTGCGGGGCCTGGTGGGCTGCCTTCTATGGGGTCGCACAGAGTCGGACACGACTGAAACGACTTAGCAGCAGCAGCGGCGGCAGCAGCAGCAGAAGCAGTGCATCGATATCAAAAGGGCTGCAAACAGTCAGGAAGGATCACATATGTCACCGTGAAACACTACTTCTCCACTTAGCCAAAGCTAACCAAAGATTTCTGTTCTAGGTCAACCTAGAAGAGATCACTTAAGAGGTAAAGAAACTTAAACTCCATTAGCAAAGGCAGTTCGACATCTCAAGAAAACTTGTGCTAGGCACAGAACTCTTTTCTGGGGGTCCACTTTCCCTACAACCTCCTTATCCCATTCTGTACCCATTCCCTTGCTTCTCCCATCCTGAAACTGCCACCTGTAAGACAGAACTACTTCGTTTTCCTTCCTCAAGTGCCATTGCATTCCACATACTTTCTTGTAATAACAAGTCATACATTTCCCTTCAGCAACCAAGAACTGACTTTTATATTGGCATTCGCTATAGCCCGCCCCCCTCCCCCCACCCCCAAGAACAGAACAAAACAAAACAAAACAATTGCTTTCTTACATTTAACATGTCAGGATGGTGCCAGACACTATTCATGGAGAGTCAAAAATCTCTTTTGTTTCCGTGTAAAAGGGAGGTCCTTTCAAGTCGTGAATGTTTCAGAACTTTCATTTATTTGGAAATGACCTAGCTATTCAATACACTGTCGTCACAAGGATAGAAACTCGGGTAACCAAAACACCTGGAGAAACGTTTGTTAGTTCAGTTCAGTTCAGTTGCTCAGTCGTGTCTGACTCTTTGGGACTCCGTGGCCTGAAGGACGCCAGGCTTCCGTGTCCGTCACCAGCTCCAGGGGCTTGCTCAAACTCATGTCCATCGAGTCAGTGATGCCATCCAACCATCTTATCCTCTGTCATCCCCTTCCCCTCTGCCTTCAATCAAGACTATGAGAGGCAGATATTTTAGAGTATAATTATTGTAAAGAGTTTGTCTAAAAGCTCATATCACATTTACATTTTTTACTTTTGTTTTTGTCGTTTCCAGGTAGTTTCTTGCTGACAATCTTGTGACAGATATAACAATAGAGCAATTTTTACCTCAAAAGAAACCTAGGCACTATGAACATGCTGTGCTTAATGTTGTTGACTCTTAGACATGTCTATAATGGAGGAGCAAAACCAAAAATACTAGATATTTAATATTGACTAGTTCCCAGTTCACGGGACTCTGACATTCATTTAGGTCAATGTTTTCTTGTATTTCCAGCAGTTTGATTTGGAAGGGCTGCCTTGTCTTGAGACCACTAAAATCAGAACACAGAACTTGAGCAATATTATCAAAAAACACAAGGCTCACACTGACACATACCTTAATCCAAACAGACAGACAAGACATCTTCCAGGTTTCCGCCTGAGATTTAAAATATTTCTTTGAGCCAGTCTTCTGGGGAGTGGGGGGATGGGGGTGGCAGTGAGGCAGGCTTGGGTAACAAGCTAATTATTGGTCATTGCATATGCAAAGAACCAGCTTTCCGGGTTCCAAGGAAAAAAGTTTCCTTGGTAACCAACTTTGTCTGGTTCTATAGAATATCATGGCCCTCCTAGGTCAGGTCATCTTGCCTTTCTGTAGTCCTCGTTTTATCCCTAAATCATAGACAGCTTGGATTGTCTCTTTGGGGTGTATGTATTGTCCTCATGTTTGACCTGGCGGCAGCAGCGAGGTCCGAGAGCCTCTCCTGGAAGCGGGCGTGGGGACGGGGCTCACCGGGAGCCACTGGTGAAGGTGGGCAGCGCCCCTGGAGCGCGGCAGGGGCGGGGCGAACCCGGGCGGCGCAGGGTGGGTGTCGGCTCCTGGCGGGGGTGGGGGAGAGCTTCCCAGTTGTGCTCTCGGAGATGGCCACTGCGGCTGGAAACGCGCCGGGAGCGCACCCAGGGCGGGGTAAACCTGGGCTGCACAGGTCGAGATTCCGCTCGCTGTGGGTGGGTGGTTGGTCCCTGTTGTGTTCCCGGGGGTCGCCAATGTGGCTGGAACCCGCCGGGAGCCCGGCAGGGCCGGGGCGAAACCTGGCGGCGCGGGGCGGGGTGGGGGTCCGTTCGCAGCGGGGGTCGGCTCCTGGCGGGGGTGGGGGAGGGCATTCCAGATCTGCTGTTGGGGGTCGCCATTGCGGCTGGGAATGCCCATTTCGTGAACTCCTGGATCCCCAAGGATCGGCATCCATTGGCCACAGCGGAGGGGTGCGGAACACAGGTAAGGGAACGGGGACTGCGTGGAGCAGGGAACCATGTATTCCGCCCTGTGTTGGCACAGTCTCAGAGCTCCCCAACCTGGCGGTCGCAGAAAGGCCTCGTCTTTGGGGTCAAGGCCTTTACCGCTCCACCCCTCTGCTGAAAAACCTCAGAGTCTGCGCGGTTTTCCCAAGCAGCCTAGTGTCCGCTGGAAGTCCAAGGGACAGAACCCTGAATTCTGGCCGGCTGGCCCAGCCCTGCTTCTGGCACTTTGTAGGCCAGCGGGCCCTGGAGCACCTGCTAGGATGGGAAAGGGAAGGGTACGCGAATTGCACCCTGGTGGCCGCCCAGGCAGCAAAGAAGTGGGGAGGGCACCTTACTGCCCTTTAATGGCAGACAGAATCTGTGGATGTCCTGCTGCGTGGGCCTTTTCATGTGGACCTTGTGCAATAAAAGTTTACCGGTGACCTTAGGGAACTTCCCAGTGTGCTTCTGACAGATGAGGGATGCCGAGGAGTTGGCAGGGCCTCTCAGGACTCCGCTGGGTTTGGCGCAATGGAAGAGGGCCTCATCTCCAGGGAAGGCAGGAACCTCAGGCTTCCTCTCCGTTTCGGACTCCGACAGCAGGGTCCATGCAGAGTTGGGACAGGAGAGTCAGGAATCGTCTTGTCTGAGGAAGGGAACTCCGCTTACCTCTCGAGGTGCTCAGGGGGTCTCAGGCCCCTTGTTGAGCTGTGTGTGGAACCTGCGGGTGTTTCCGGACGATGCACGACAGTGACAGTGCCCCTTCGTGTTGTGCCTTCACCCACTGGCTTGCCTTCGAAGAGGTGTCCGGGCCTCCGGTTCTTTTCAAGAGCGGACAGGGAAATCGGGGTCTTTCGGCATGTGGGACCACCCACGGGGCTAGTCTCAAATTTCCTAGTGAGGCCGGCTTCATCCTGAGGTGTGCCGGGAAGGCCGAGGACCCTTCCTGACAACTCAGGGGGATCGACTCTCCTGTCGCCATCAGGAGGGGAGAAGGGGCTCAGAGGAAGTGGGGCCGGAACCCTCGGTGTTACCCTCGAGGGAAACCAGCGTGTGAGGGACTTTTGGGGGATGCATGAAAGGAGTCAGGTACCATTTCGCAGTTCAGGACAGAACCTAGGACTTCCCTTGAGACGCCGTAGCGGGCAAGGGCCTCATCTTGCGAAGACGTTGGAACCATGTGGATTTTCTCGAGTTGCGGCGGGATTCTAGAGTTACGACGGGGATTTCAGGCTTCCTCTTGTATTGGCCTGGGAAGCCTAATCTTCCATTCGAGTTGCGAGGGAAAGCTGGGGGTTGCACTCGAGTCACTGCAGGGCCAAAGAGACCTCATCTAGGTCTGTGTCTGGGACTTAAGGTTCCTCTCAAGGGAAGACAGGGATCTCGGGGTGGCGTTCCAGACTCCCCCGGGGAGTCAGGCCTCGTCTCGAGGGCAAGCAAAGGATGCCGCTCTCCTCTCAAGTCGCGACGCAGATCTCTTGGAGCCCACTGAGTGGCCTCAAGGGAGTCAGGCCTCCTCTTCAGTTTGGAGAGAGGACTCGAGATTGCCCTCTGGGTAAGGAAGGAAAAGAAGGCTCTCACCTCGCGAGGACGGGGGCTTCTCAGGGGTTTCCTTGAGCTGCGGCGCCCGTGGGGGTTTTCTCACGAGGCAAGACGAAGATCTCAGGGAGCCTCTCGTGCGGTGCCAGGGAAGTCAGGTCTCCGTGCCCGTGGCGAGGGGGAGCGCATCATGGCTCTCGAGTCATGGGAGAGGACTAGGGCCTCCAGAGGCATTGAAGAAGGACACTCGAGGTCTTTCTGGGGTTGGGGCGGGAAAGCCTCGTTTCCCTCGACTTCTGCCGGGGACCTTAGGGAACTTCCCATGGTGCCTCTGATAGGTGAGTGATCCTGTGGAGTTGGCGGGGCCTTTCGGGACTCCGCTGGGCTTGTCGCAAAGGAAGAGGGCCTCACCTCGAGGGGAGGCAGGAAACTTAGGCTTCCTCTCCTTTTCGAACTCCGACCACAGGGTCCCTGCAGAGTTGGGACAGGAGAGTCAGGCCTCGTCTTGTCTGAGGAAGGGAACTCCGCTTGCCTCTCGAATTGCTCAGGGTGTCTCAGGCACCTCGAAGAGCTGTGTGTGGAAACCGCGGGGTATCCCGGACGATGCACGGGGGTGTCAGTGCCCCTTCGAGTGGTACCTTCACCCACAGGGTTGCCTTCGAAGAGGGGTCCGGGCCTCGGGTCCTTCTCAAGGGCGGACCGGGGAACCGGGGGCGTTCGGCATGTGGCACCACCAACGTGGCTCGTCTCGAATTTCCTTGTGAGACCGGCCTCATCCTGAGGTGCACCGGGAAGGCCGGGAACCCCTTCCAGACCACGCAGGGGAATCGCCTCTCCTGTCGCGATCAGGAGGGGAGAAGGGGCTCAGAGGAAGCGGTGCCGGGACCCTCGGTGTTCCCCTCGGGGGAACCCGGCGTGTCGGGGGACTTTTGGGGGTCGCAGGAAGGCTGTCAGGGACCGTTTCGCCCTTCAGGGCGGAACAGGGCACTTCCCTTTAAACGCCGTGGCGGGCAAGGGCCTCATCTTGCCAAGAGGTGGGAACCACGTGGTTTTTCTCGAGTTGCGGCGGGATTCTCGAGTTACGACGGGGATATGAGCCTTCCCCTTGGGTTGGCCCTGGGAAGCCCAATCTTCCCCTCGGGTTGCGAGGGAAAGCTAGGGGTTGCGCTCGAGTCACTGCAGGGCCGAAGAGACCTCACCTAGGCGTGTGTCCGGGACCTAATATTCCTCTCCAGGGAAGGCAGGGATCTCGGGGTTGCATTCCAGGCTCCCCCGGGGAGTCAGGCCTCGTCTCGAGGGGAAGCCAAGGACTCCGCTCTCCTCTCGAGTCGCGACGCGGGTCTCTTGGAGCCCCCTGAGCGGCCTCAAGGGAGTCCAGCCTCCTCTTCCGTTTGGAGAGAGGACCCGGGATTGCTCTCCAGGCCATGCAGGAAAAGAAGGCCCTCAGCTCGCGAGGACGGGGGCGTCTCCGGGGTTTCCTCGAGCTGCGGCGCCCGTGGGGGTTTTCTCCCGAGGCACGACGAGGATCTCAGGGAGCCTCTCGTGCGGCGCCAGGGAAGTCAGGTCTCCATGTGCCTGGCGAGGGGGAGCGCGTCCTGGCTCTCGAGTCACGGGAGGGGACAAGGGCCTCGAGACGCGTTGAAGAAGGACTCTCGACGTCTTTGTCGGGGGGCGGCATGAAACCCTCGTGTCCCTCGCCTTCTGCCGGGGACCTTAGGGAACTTCCCAGGGTGCCTCTGAGAGGCGAGGGATCCTGTGGAGGTGGCGGGGCCCCTCGGGACTCCGCTGGGTCTGGCGCAACGGAAGAGGGCTTCACCTCGAGGGGAGGCAGGAACCTCAGGCTTCCTCTCCGTTTCGGACTCCGACCGCAGGGTCCCTGCAGAGTTGGGACAGGAGAGTCAGGCCTCGTCTTGTCTGAGGAAGGGAACCCCGCTGGCCTCTCGAGTTGCTCAGGGGGTCTCACGCACCTCGTCGAGCTGTGTGTGGAACCCGCAGGTCTTTGCGGACGATGCACGGGGGTGGCAGTGCCCCTTGGTGTTGTGCCTTCACCCACAGGGTTTCCTTCGAAGAGGGGTCCGGGCCTCGGGTCTTTCTCAAGAGCGGACCGGGGAATCGGGGGCGTTCGGCATGTGGCCCCACCCACGTGGCTCGCCTCGAATTTCCTCGTGAGACCGGCCTCATCCTGAGGTGCGCCGGGAAGGCCGGGAACCCCTTCCAGACCACGCAGGGGAATCACCTCTCCTGTCGCGATCAGGAGGGGAGAAGGGGCTCAGAGGAAGCGGTGCCGGGACCCTCGGTGTTCCCCTCGGTGGACCCCGGCGTGTCGGGGGACTTTTGGGGGTCGCTGGAAGGCTCTCAGGGACCGTTTCGCCCTTCAGGGCGGAACAGGGGAGTTCCCTTGAGACGCCGTCGCGGGCAAGGGCCTCATCTTGCCAAGAGGTGGGAACCACGTGATTTTCTCGAGTTGCGGCGGGATTCTCCAGTTACGACGGGGATCTCAGCCTTCCCCTTGGGTTGGCCCTGGGAAGCCCAAACTTCCCCTCGGGTTGCGAGGGAGAGCTGGGGGTTGCGCTCGAGTCACGGCAGGGCCGAAGAGACCTCACCTAGGCGTGTGTCCGGGACCTAATATTCCTCTCCAGGGAAGGCAGGGATCTCGGGGTTGCATTCCAGGCTCCCCCTGGGAGTCAGGCCTCGTCTAGAGGGGAAGCCAAGAACTCCGCTCTCCTCTCGAGTCGCGACGCGGGTCTCTTGGAGCCCCCTGAGCGGCCTCAAGGGAGTCCAGCCTCCTCTTCAGTTTGGAGAGAGGACCCGGGATTGCTCTCCAGGCCATGCAGGAAAAGAAGGCCCTCAGCTCGCGAGGACGGGGGCGTCTCAGGGGTTTCCTCGAGCTGCGGCGCCCGTGGGGGTTTTCTCCCGAGGCACGACGAGGATCTCAGAGAGCCTCTCGTGCGGCGCCAGGGAAGTCAGGTCTCCATGCGCGTGGCGAGGGGGAGAGCGTCCTGGCTCTCGAGTCACGGGAGGGGACTAGGGCCTCGAGACGCGTTGAAGAAGGCCTCTCGAGGTCTTTCTCGGGGGGCGGCGGGAAACCCTCGTTTCCCTCGCCTTCTGCCGGGGACCTTAGGGAACTTCCCAGGATGCCTCTGAGAGGCGAGGGATCCTATGGAGGTGGCGGGGCCCCTCGGGACTCCGCTGGGTCTGGCACAACTGAAGAGGGCCTCACCTCGAGGGGAGGCAGGAACCTCAGGCTTCCTCTCCGTTTCGGACTCCGACCGCAGGGTCCCTGCAGAGTTGGGACAGGAGAGTCAGGCCTCGTCTTGTCTGAGGAAGGGAACCCCGCTGGCCTCTCGAGTTGCTCAGGGGGTCTCAGGCCCCTCGTCGAGCTGTGTGTGGAACCCGCGGGTCTTTGCGGACGATGCACGGGGGTGGCAGTGCCCCTTCGTGTTGTGCCTTCCCCCACAGGGTTGCCTTCGAAGAGGGGTCCGGGCCTCGGGTCCTTCTCAAGAGCGGACCGGGGAATCGGGGGCGTTCGGCATGTGGCCCCACCCACGTGGCTCGCCTCGAATGTCCTCGTGAGACCGGCCTCATCCTGAGGTGCGCCGGGAAGGCCGGGAACCCCTTCCAGACCACGCAGGGGAATCGCCTCTCCTGTCGCGATCAGGAGGGGAGAAGGGGCTCAGAGGAAGCGGTGCCGGGACCCTCGGTGTTCCCCTCGGGGGACCCCGGCGTGTCGGGGGACTTTTCGGGGTCGCAGGAAGGCTGTCAGGGACCGTTTCGCCCTTCAGGGCGGAACAGGGGACTTCCCTTGAGACGCCGTCGCGGGCAAGGGCCTCATCTTGCCAAGAGGTGGGAACCACGTGGTTTTCTCGAGTCGCGGAGGGATTCTCGAGTTACGATGGGGATCTCAGCCTTCCCCTTGGGTTGGCCCTGGGAAGCCCAATCTTCCCCTCGGGTTGCGAGGGAAAGCTGGGGGTTGCGCTCGAGTCACTGGAGGGCCAAAGAGACCTCACCTAGGCGTGTGTCCGTGACCTAATATTCCTCTCCAGGGAAGGCAGGGATCTCGGGGTTGCATTCCAGGCTCCCCCGGGGAGTCAGGCCTCGTCTCGAGGGGAAGCCAAGGACTCCGCTTCCTCTCGAGTCGCGACGCGGGTCTCTTGGAGCCCCCTGAGCGGCCTCAAGGGAGTCCAGCCTCCTCTTCCGTTTGGAGAGAGGACCCGGGATTTCTCTCCAGGCCATGCAGGAAAAGAAGGCCCTCAGCTCGCGAGGACGGGGGCGTCTCAGGGGTTTCCTCGAGCTGCGGCGCCCGTGGTGGTTTTCTACCGAGGCACGACGAGGATCTCAGGGAGCCTCTCATGCGGTGCCAGGGAAGTCAGGTCTCCATGCGCGTGGCGAGGGGGAGCGCGTCCTGGCTCTCGAGTCACGGGAGGGGACTAGGGCCTCGAGACGCGTTGAAGAAGGACTCTCGAGGTCTTTCTCGGGGGGCGGCGGGAAACCCTCGTTTCCCTCGCCTTCTGCCGGGGACCTTAGGGAACTTCCCAGGATGCCTCTGAGAGGCGAGGGATCATGTGGAGGTGGCGGGGCCCCTCGGGACTCCGCTGGGTCTGGCGCAACGGAAGAGGGCCTCACCTCGAGAGGAGGCAGGAACCTCAGGCTTCCTCTCCGTTTCGGACTCCGACAGCAGGGTCCCTGCAGAGTTGGCACAGGAGAGTCAGGCCTCGTCTTGTCTGAGGAAGGGAACCCCGCTGGCCTCTCGAGTTGCTCAGGGGGTCTCAGGCCCCTCGTCGAGCTGTGTGTGGAACCCACGGGTCTTTGCGGACAATGCACGGGGTTGGCAGTGCACCTTCGTGTTGTTCCTTTACCCTCAGGGTGCCTTCGAAGAGGGGTCCGGTCCTCGAGTCCTTCTCAAGAGCGGACCGGGGAATCGGGGGCGTTCGGCATGTGGCCCCACCCACGTGGCTCGCCTCGAATTTCCTCGTGAGAACGGCCTCATCCTGAGGTGCGCCGGGAAGGCCGGGAACCCCTTCCAGACCACGCAGGGGAATCGCCTCTCCTGTCGCAATCAGGAGGGGAGTAGGGGCTCAGAGGAAGCAGTGCCGGGACCCTCGGTGTTCCCCTTGGGGGACCCCGGCGTGGCGGGGGACTTTTGGGGGTCGCTGGAAGGCTGTCAGGGACCGTTTCGCCCTTCAGGGCGGAACAGGGGACTTCCCTTGAGACGCCGTCGCGGTCAAGGGCCTCATCTTGACAAGAGGTGGGAACCACGTGGATTTTCTCGAGTTGCGGTGGCATTCTCGAGCTGCGACGGGGACTCAGCCTTCCCCATGGGTTGGCCCTGGGAAGCCCAGTCTTCCCCTCGGGTTGGGAGGGAAAGCTGGGGGTTGCGCTCGAGTCACTGCAGGGCCGAAGAGACCTCACTTAGTCGTGTGTCCGGGACCTAATATTCCTCTCCAGGGAAGGCAGGGATCTCGGGGTTGCATTCCAGTCTCCCCCGGGGAGTCAGGCCTCGTCTCGAGGGGAAGCCAACGACTCCGCTCTCCTCTCGAGTCGCGACGCGGGTCTCTTGGAGCCACCTGAGCGGCCTCAAGGGAGTCCAGCCTCCTCTTCCGTTTGGAGAGAGGACCCGGGATTGCTCTCCAGGCCATGCAGGAAAAGAAGGCCCTCAGCTCGCGAGGACGGGGGCGTCTCAGGGGTTTCCTCGAGCTGCGGCGCCCGTGGGGGTTTTCTCCCGAGGCACGACGAGGATCTCAGGGAGCCTCTCGTGCGGCGCCAGGGAAGTCAGGTCTCCATGCGCGTGGCGAGGGGGAGCGCGTCCTGGCTCTCGAGTCACGGGAGGGGACTAGGGCCTCGAGACGCGTTGAAGAAGGACTCTCGAGGTCTTTCTCGGGGGGCGGCGGGAAACCCTCGTTTCCCTCGCCTTCTGCCGGGGACCTTAGGGAACTTCCCAGGATGCCTCTGAGAGGCGAGGGATCATGTGGAGGTGGCGGGGCCCCTCGGGACTCCGCTGGGTCTGGCGCAACGGAAGAGGGCCTCACCTCGAGTGGAGGCAGGAACCTCAGGCTTCCTCTCCGTTTCGGACTCCGACTGCAGGGTCCCTGCAGAGTTGGGACAGGAGAGTCAGGCCTCGTCTTGTCTGAGGAAGGGAACCCCGCTGGCCTCTCGAGTTGCTCAGGGGGTCTCAGGCCCCTCGTCGAGCTGTGTGTGGAACCCGCGGGTCTTTGCGGACGATGCACGGGGGTGGCAGTGCCCCTTGGTGTTGTGCCTTCACCCACAGGGTTGCCTTCGAAGAGGGGTCCGGGCCTCGGGTCCTTCTCAAGAGCGGACCGGGGAATCGGGGGCGTTCGGCATGTGGCCCCACCCACGTGGCTCGCCTCGAATTTCCTCGTGAGACCGGCCTCATCCTGAGGTGCGCCGGGAAGGCCGGGTACCCCTTCCAGACCACGCAGGGGAATCGCCTCTCCTGTCGCGATCAGGAGGGGAGAAGGGGCTCAGAGGAAGAGGTGCCGGGACCCTCGGTGTTCCCCTCGGGGGACCCCGGCGTGTCGGGGGACTTTTGGGGGTCGAAGGAAGGCTGTCAGGGACCGTTTCGCCCTTCAGGGCGGAACAGGGGACTTCCCTTGAGACGCCGACGCGGGCAAGGGCCTCATCTTGCCAAGAGGTGGGAACCACGTGATTTTTCTCGAGTTGCGGCGGCATTCTCGAGTTACGACGGGGATCTCAGCCTTCCCCTTGGGTTGGCCCTGGAAAGCCCAATCTTCCCCTCGGGTTTCGAGGGAAAGCTGGGGGTTGCGCTCGAGTCACTGCAGGGCCGAAGAGACCTCACCTAGGCGTGTGTCCAGGACCTAATATTCCTCTCCAGGGAAGGCAGGGATCTCGGGGTTGCATTCCAGGCTCCCCCGGGGAGTCAGACCTCGTCTCGAGGGGAAGCCAACGACTCCGCTCTCCTCTCGAGTCGCGACGCGGGTCTCTTGGAGCCCCCTGAGCGGCCTCAAGGGAGTCCAGCCTCCTCTTCCGTTTGGAGAGAGGACCCGGGATTGCTCTCCAGGCCATGCAGGAAAAGAAGGCCCTCAGCTCTCGAGGACAGGGGCGTCTCAGGTGTTTCTCGAGCTGCGGCGCCCGTGGGGGTTTTCTCCCGAGGCACGACGAGGATCTCAGGGAGCCTCTCGTGCGACGCCAGGGAAGTCAGGTCTCCATGCACGTGGCGAGGGGGAGCGCGTCCTGGCTCTCGAGTCACGGGAGGGGACTAGGGCCTCGAGACGCGTTGAAGAAGGACTCTCGACGTCTTTGTCAGGGGGCGGCGGGAAACCCTCGTTTCCCTCGCCTTCTGCCGGGGACCTTAGGGAACTTCCCAGGGTGCCTCTGAGAGGCGAGGGATCCTGTGGAGGTGGCGGGGCCCCTCGGGACTCCGCTGGGTCTGGCGCAACGGAAGAGGGCCTCACCTCGAGGGGAGGCAGGAACCTCAGGCTTCCTCTCCGTTTCGGACTCCGACCGCAGGGTCCCTGCAGAGTTGGGAAAGGAGAGTCAGGCCTCGTCTTGTCTGAGGAAGGGAAGCCCGCTGGCCTCTCGAGTTGCTCAGGGGGTCTCAGGCCCCCCGTCGAGCTGTGTGTGGAACCCGCGGGTCTTTGCGGACGATGCACGGGGGTGGCAGTGCCCCTTCGTGTTGTGCCTTCACCCACAGGGTTGCCTTCGAAGAGGGGTCCGGGCCTCGGGTCCTTCTCAAGAGCGGACCGGGGAATCGGGGGCATTCGGCATGTGGCCCCACCCACGTGGCTCATCTCGAATGTCCTTGTGAGACCGGCCTCATCCTGAGGTGCGCCGGGAAGGCCGGGAACCCCTTCCAGACCACGCAGGGGAATCGCCTCTCCTGTCGCGATCAGGAGGGGAGAAGGGGCTCAGAGGAAGCGGTGCCGGGACCCTCGGTGTTCCCCTCGGGGGAACCCGGCGTGTCGGGGGACTTTTGGGGGTTGCAGGAAGGCTGTCAGGGACCGTTTCGCCCTTCAGGGCGGAACAGGGGACTTCCCCTGAGACGCCGTGGCGGGCAAGGGCCTCATCTTGCCAAGAGGTGGGAACCACGTGGTTTTTCTCGAGTTGCGGCGGTATTCTCGAGTTACGACGGGGATCTCAGCCTTCCCCTTGGGTTGGCCCTGGGAAGCCCAATCTTCCCCTCGGGTTGCGAGGGAAAGCTGGGGGTTGCGCTCGAGTCACTGCAGGGCCGAAGAGACCTCACCTAGGCGTGTGTCCGGGACCTAATATTCCTCTCCAGGGAAGGCAGGGAACTCGGGGTTGCATTCCAGGCTCCCCTGGGGAGTCAGGCCTCGTCTTGCGGGGAAGCCAAGGACTCCGCTCTCCTCTCGAGTCGCGACGCGAGTCGCTTGGAGCCCCCTGAGCGGCCTCAAAGGAGTCCAGCCTCCTCTTCCGTTTGGAGAGAGGACCCGGGATTGCTCTCCAGGCCATGCAGGAAAAGAAGGCCCTCAGCTCGCGAGGACGGCGGCGTCTCAGGGGTTTCCTCGAGCTGCCGCGGCAGTGTGGGTTTCCTCACGAGGTACGATGAGGATCTCAGGGAGCCTCTCGTGCAGTGCCAGGTTAGTCAGGTCTCCATGCGCGTGAAGAGGGGGCGCGTGTCATGGCTCTCGAGTCATGGTAGGGGAATCGCGACTCAACACATTTTGAAGCACTCTCGAGGTCTTTCTCGAGTCATGGCAGAAAACCCAGTGTTCCCTCGACTTGTGCCTGTGCCCTCAGGGAGCTTCTCATTGTGCCTTTGAGAACTCAGGGATACTGTGGAGTTGGTAGGGGCCTCTCGGGACTCCACTGGGTGTGGTGCAATGGAAGAGGGCCTCATCTCGAGTGGACGCCGGAACCTCAGGCTTCCTCTCCGTTTCTGACTCGGATCCCATGGTCCCTGCAGAGTAGGGACAAGAGAGTCACACCTTGTCTTCTGTTGAGGAATGGACCTTCGTTTGCCTTTCGAGTTGTTTACAGCGTGACAGGCCACTTGTCGAAATGTCTGTGGGACCTGCGGGTTTTTCTGGACGATGCATGCGGGTGTCAGTGCCCCTTCGTGTTGTGCCTTCATCCACAGGTTTTCCTTCAAAGAGGTGTGCTGGCATCGGGTTCTTTTCAAGAGTGGACCGTGAAATTGGGGTCTTTCGGCATGTGGCACCACCCACGAGGCTACGTCTCGAACTTCCTCATGAGACCGGCCTCATCCTGAGGTGCGCCCGGAAGGTCGGGAACACCTTGCAGACAGAGAAGGGGATTCGACCCTCCTGTCGCAATCAGGAGAGGAGAAGGGGTCAGATGAAGTGGTGCCGGGAACCTCGGTGTTCCCCTTGAGTGAGTCTGGTATGTCGCGGAACTTTTGGGGTCGCATCAAGGGTGCCAAGTACCGTTTCGCACTTCAGGATGGAACGTGGGACTTCTCTTGAGATGCTGTAGCGGACAAAGGGCCTCATCTTGCGATGACGAGGGAAGCACGTGGATTTTCTCGATTTTGGTGGGATTCTCGAGTTACGATGGGGAATTCAGGCTTCCTCTTGTGTTGGCCCAGGAAGTCTAATCTTCCATTCGAGTTGCCAGGGAGAGCTGTGGATTGGGCTCCATTCACTGAAGGGCAAACTAGACCTCATCTAGGCTTGTATCCAGGACTTAATGTTCCTCTCCATAGGCGACAGGGATTTGGGGTTGCATTCCATACTCACCCGGGGAGTCAGGCCTCATCTCGAGGGGAAGCAAAGGACTCCACTCTCTTCTCGAGCCGCGACAGGTATCTCTTGGAGCCCACTGAGTGGTCTTTGCTCTGTAGGAGAGCTCTAGTGTACATAAGCCTGTACATAAGTGAACACAGACATTCTGTGTGCATGTTGCTGCATACCCAAAGTAGGGCCACAAGGAGCCTCATGCTCTCCATGCAGCGCGGAAGCTGTGCAGCCACGCAGCAGCTGAAGAATCCAACCAATTGCTCTTTTCTTACCTCTGACAGAGCTCGCATTGCTGTAGCCTTGGCAGTTTGGAAACACTGAACCCTAACCCCTCTCAAAGTAGGCCTAGGTTCTAGTTCAAATAGAAAGTCAATAGCGGAGCTGAGGACAGGAATGCGGCAGTCATTTATCACACGCTCCTGCAGCCTGCTACTACAGGGACACTAACGCTAGAAGCTAGGAATGTCTTTGCAAGGTGCGCAAAGGACAAGGGAGAACCTCGACCCTGACTCTAGTATTTCAGTCCCCTGAGCAGATCTGAGGTTCTCCCGCTGTAGAAGCTAACCCATTCCTTTCAAATACAGGCTTCCTAACACAGGGCCAGTTGGCTGCTTGCTCTTCCACGAAGCAGGCTTCCTTAACTTGCAAACTGCGAATTCCGCTTAACAGCCTGGAGGAAAAATCGCTTCTTGGAAGATTTTTTTCAGAGGCTGTATCCCCGGAGCTGGGGCCATGCTAGGGGACACATACTGGCAAGGGAAGGCAAAACCACATCCAATGTCTTTGCTCTGGAGGACAGCTTTGGTGAGCCTAAGTCTTTCAGGAATATTTCTGGCTCCAACAGAGTCAAATTCTGTGTGTGAAGCTGCACAGCCAAAATAGGGGAACAGAGAGCCTGATTCTCTCTGTGTAGCTTTGAAGCTGTCATTCAAACAACAGCTTGAGAATCCATACAATGCTCTCCCTTACTGCTAAGAGAATTCTCATTGCTGTCGTCCTTGACAGTTTGTAGAAATCCGCACCCTAACCCTTCTCCAAGTAGGCCTGGGTCCTAGCTCGGAACAACAGGCAACGGCGGAGCTGAGGCCAGTAAGGCACAAGTGAGGTCTCACCCACTCTTGCAGCCTGATCGTCCAGGAGCAGTAAGGCCTCTTTTTCCCTGCAGGAGGCTCGCTTGCCTTGCCTCCTGTGAACTGCATTTCCCAGCCTGGGCGCAAAGCTGTTCCTGGAGATTTTTTCTCAGGGGCTGTTTCCCTGGAGCTGGGTCGGACCTCGGGGGCCCAACTCACAGGGGAAGACAAAACCACATGGACAGGTCTATGCTCTGTAGGAGAGCTCTAGTGAACCTCATCTCTCAGGAACATTCTTGGCTTCTACAGAGACACCTCTGTGCATGAAGCTACACACCCAACATAGTGGCAAAGGGAGTCTGATTCTCTCCGTGGGTGCTGATGCTTTGTGGCAAAGCACCTGCTAAGAATCCATCCGCATAGGCTTCCCTCACCTTGACAGAGGTCTCATTGCTGTAGTCCTTGGCAGTTTGGAAAGAAGCAGACCCTTACCCTTCACCAAGTAGGCCCTTGTCCTTGTTTGAATGGAAAGGCAGTAGCTGAGCTGAGGCCAGTAAGGCGCCAGTCAAGTCTGAAATATTCCCGATGCCTGCTCCTTCATGGAAAATAACGTTAGAATCTGGGAATGTCTTTGCAAGGCTGGCAAAGGGCAGTCAGGAACCTCGACCCTGCCTCTGGAATTTCTATCTTCTCAGCACATCCGGAGGTCTCGGTCAGGAGAAACTAACCCATTCCTTGCAAATATAGGCTTCCAAACACAGGCCGGTTGGCTGTCTCTTCTTGCCGAAGGAAGCTTGCTTATCCCACCTCCTGCGAACTCCGCTTCTCAGCCTGGGGGATAAGAGGTTCTTGGAGATCTTTTCTCAGAGGCTGTTTCCACGGAGCAGGGGCCGATCCCGGAGACCCACACGCACAGGGGAAGGGAAAACCGCATGGATAAGTCTTTGCTCTCTAGGAGTGCTCTAGTGAACCTCAGTCTATGCGGAATGTTCTTGGCTCCAACGGGGACATCTCTGTGTGGGAAGCTGCATAGCCAACATAGAGACACAGAGACATGATTCTCTCTGTGCAGCTTTGACGCTGTCGTTTAAACAACAAATTGAGATTCCACACAATGCTCTCCCTTACCACTGAGAGAGTTATCATTGCTGTAGCCCTTCGCAGTTTCTGGAAATCGGCACACAAACACTTCTCCAAGTAGGCCTGGGTTCAAGTTCAGATGAACATGCAATAGCGGAGCTGAGGCCAGTAAGGCACCAGTCAGGTGTCACACACTCTGGCAGCCTGCTCCTCCAGGGACAGTAAGGCCTCTATTTCCCTTCAGGAGGCTCGCTTGCCTTACTTCCTGTGAACAGCGTTTCCCAGCCTGGGCGGAAAGCAGTTCCTGGAGATCTTTTCTCAGGGGCTGTTTCCCCGGAGTTGGGGCGGACCTCGGGGACCCAACTCACAGGGGAAGGCAAAACCAAATGGACAGGTCTATGCTCTGTAGGAGATCTCTAGTGAACTGCCGGGGTCCAGCCCCAGCTGATCCAGGGTATTCGAAGCAGAGACGGCGTAGGCGAGGGTCAGGGAACAACTGCTTAATTAAACGTTAATTAAGGATATAAAGAGTAATAAAATGAGGATAGCTCAGTAGGAAAATTCAGTGGAGAAAAGAGGCTGAGTAGCTTGGTTTACGCGGGGGACCAATAAAACTTCAAGACAAGAAGCTTGCACCACTTACGTAGGCCGCAGGCGTCCTTCCGTTCTCCCGAAGGAGAGGAGACACTGAGGCCTCCCCGGTCGGATCTTAGAAGCCCAGGCAAAATTAGTAAGCTTGGTGGGTTCCGCGCTCCAGATGGAGACTCAACCAGAGTGAGAGAGAGAGAGAGAGACATGGGGAGACCAGTATTTCGAGAAACTGATCCCAATTCTTTATTTTCCATGGTCTACTTTTATACACTGAGATGTTATGCAAAAGTCACGTGCGGTCAGCAGTCCTGACTTTTATCAAAGTCAGGTGCTTCATACAAAAGTATACAGAGGTCTTAGGGGCGTTACATCATCTTCTGGCCGGGGGGCCTGCTGACAATTTACGACCCTCTCCTTGTGACAGCGGTCAGTCAACCAGGACACTTATTTCTCCAGGGGTGATTATTCTTAAAACAGACGCCACCCAAATAAAGTTACATTCCTATAGGGTGAGGGTGTAGTGGGTTTTAGTTAAGGCAAGAATTTACTTAGCCTAAGGTCTAACGTGATTTATATCAAAGGTTAATACTTATTTCTTCTATATATTCATTAATGTGTATAAGGGCAGGGGATGTGGAGACTTAGCAGTAAACATCAGCTCAACAAATGAAAAACCCTTCACCAATATGATTTCTAATCAGCCCATTATACTTATACTAATAATTTTCTAACTTTTCTAAGGAACCTGTTTTTAGAAGGTTTAAAGCATCTCGTGCCTCTCATGGTTGGGAGGCTGTGAGCAATCACATGTGGCCGGACAAGCCTGCAGGCAGGCTAGAGAACCTTCAGAGGAGTTTGTAGGTTAAAACACTCTTGTCACACCCAGGGGTTTTTATCAACTGGAGCTCTAGGTTAACTCCTTCTCCGAAAGAGGTGGTGGGGGACAGCCCCCCGTAAAGTTAGAGGTGTAGGTGAGAGCACAAAATAGTAAGGTAGGCAGGCTCTGGTTATGGGGGTAGATGCTCGAGGATTTCCAGGGGGACTCCTGAGGCTCGATCCCGCCTTTGCGTATGTCGAGCCTCCTTCCTCATGACCTTTGCCATGGGCGGAGTGCCTCACTCTGGCCCCCAACAGTGAACCTCCTCTCTCAGGAACATTCTTGGCTCCTATCGAGACACCTCTGTGTGTAGCTACACACGCAACGTAGGGGCAAAGGGAGCCAGATTCTTTCCGTGGGGTGCTGATGCTTTGTGGCAAAGCACCTGCTTGAGAATCCATCAGCTTACGCTTCCCTCGCCTTGACAGAGGTCTCATTGCTGTAGCCCTTGGCAGTTTGGAAAGAAGAGGACCCTTACCTTTCATAAAGTGGGCCCTTGTCCTAGTTTGAAAGGAAAGGCAAGAGCTGAGCTGAGGCCAATAAGGCGCCAGTCAAGTCTGACATATTCCCGAAGCCTGCTCCTTCATGGAAAATAACGCTGGAATCTAGGAATGTCTCTGCAAGGCTGGCAAAGGGCAGTCAGGAACCAGTACCCTGCCTCTGGAATTACCGATTTCTGAGCAGATCTGGAGGTCTCCTTTAGGAGAATCTAACTCATTCCTTCCATATTGAGACTTCCAAAAACAGGCCGGTTGGCTGCCTCTTCGTGCCCGAAGGAGGCTTGCTTTTCCTGCCTCCTATGAACCCAGCTTCCCAGGCTCTGGGAAAAGCGGATCTTGAAGATCTTTTCTCAGGGGTTGTTTCCACGGAGCTGGGGCTAAGCCTGGAGACCCAAACTAACAGGGGAAGAAAAACCACATGTACAAGTCTTTGCTCTCTAGGAGAGCTCTAGTGAACTTCACTCTGTCACGAACATTCTTGATTCATATGGAGACACCCCTGTGTGCGAAGCTGCGTACCCAACATGGGGGCACAGAGAGCCTGATTCTCTCTGTGTAGCTTTAAAGATGTCGTTCAAAAAACACCTTGAAAATCCATACAATGCTCTTCCTTACCCGTGACAGAGTTCTCATTGCTGAAGCCCTTGGCAGTTTTTAGAAATCCGCACCCAAACCCTTCTCCAAGTAGTCCTGGGTCGTAGTTCGGAGGAACATGCAATGGCGGAGCTGAGGCCAGTAAGGCACCAGTCAGGTCTCACACACTCTGCAGCCTGATCGTCCAGGGACAGTAAGCCCTCTTTTTCCCTGCAGGAGGCTCACTTGACTTCCCTCCTGTGAGCTACATTTCCCAGCCTGGGGGAAAAGAGGTCCCTGGAGATCTTTTCTCAGGGGCTCCTTCCCAGGAGCTGGGGAGGACCTCGAGGACCCAACTCACAGGGGAAGGCAAAAGCACATGGACAGGTCTATGCTCTGTAGGAGAGCTCTAGTGAACCTCATCTCTCAGGAACATTCTGGCCTCCTATAGAGACACCTCTGTATGTGAAGCTACACACCCAACATAGGGGCAAATGGAGCCTGATTCTCCCCGTGGGGTGCTGATGCTTTGTGGCAAAGCACCTGCTTGATGATCCATCCACTTAGGCTTCCCTCGCCTTGACAGAGGTCCCATTGCTGTAGCCCTTGGCAGTTTGGAAAGAAGAAGACCCTTACCCTTCATAAAGTAGGCCTTTGTCCTAGTTTGAATGGAAAGGTAATAGCTGAGCTGAGGCCAATAAGGTGCCTGCCAAGTCTGACATACTCCCGTAGCCTTCACCTTCATGGAAAATAACTCTAGAATCTGGGAATGTCTTTGCAAGGCTGGCAAAGGGCAGTCAGGAACCAGCACCCTGCCTCTGGAATTACCGACTTCTGAGCAGATCTGGAGGTCTCCTTTAGGAGAAGCTAACCCATTCTTTCCAAATAGAGGCTTCCAAACAGGCCAGTTGGCTGCCTTTTCGCGCCCGAAGGAGGCCTGCTTTTCTCGCATCCTATGAAGCCCTGTTCCCAGCCTCTGGGAAAAGCGGATCTTGAAGATATTTTCTCAGGGGTTGTTTCCATGGAGCTGGGGCCGAGACCAGAGACCCAATCGCACAGGGGAAGGAAAACCACATGGACAAGTCTTTGCTCTCCAGGAGACCTCTAAGTGAAACTTACTGTGTAAGGAACGTTCTTGACTCCTATGGAGACACCCCTGTGTGTGAAGCTGTGTACCCAACAAGGGGGCACACAGGGCCTGATTCTCTCTTTGCAGCTTTGAAGCTGTCGTTCAAACAACAGCTTGAGAATCCATACAATGCTCTCCCTTACCTCTGAGAGACTTCTCATTGCTGTAGCCTTTGGCAGTTTTTACAAATCCGCACCCAAACCCTTCTCCAAGTAGGCCTGGGTCCTGGTTTGGATGGCCATGCAATGGCGGAGCTGAGGTCAGTAAGGCACCAGTCAGGTGTCACACACTCTGGCAGCCTGCACCTCCAGGGACAGTAAGGCCTATTTTTCCCTGCAGGAGGCTCGCTTGCCTTGCCTCCTGTGAACTGCGTTTCCCAGCCTGGGCAAAAAGCGGTTCCTGGAGATCTTTTCTCAGGGGCTCTATCCCCAGAGCTGGGGTGGACCTCGGGGACCCATCTCACAGGGGAAGGAAAAACCACATGGACAGGTCTATGCTCTGTAGGAGACGTTAGTGTGTCTCATCTCTTAGGAACATTCTTGGCTCGTACAGAGACACCTCTGTGTGTAAAGCTACACACCGAACATAGGGGCACAGGGAGCCTGATTCTCTCCGTGGGGTGCTGATGCTTTGTGTCAAAGCACCTGTTTGAGAATCCATCCGCTTACGCTTCCCTCGCCTTGACAGAGGTCTCATTGCTGTGTCTCTTGGCAGTTGGGAAAGAAGTAGACCCTTACCCTTCACCAAGTAGGCCCTGATCCTAGTTTGAAAGGAAAGGCAATAGCTGAGCTGAGGCCAGTAAGGCACCCGTCAACTCTGACATATTCCCGATGCCTGCTCCTTCATGGAAAATATTGCTAGAATCTAGGAATGTCTTTGCAAGGCTGGCAAAGGGCAGTCAGGAACCTCGACCCTGCCTCTGGAATTTCTATCTTCTGAGCAGATCTGGAGGTCTCCTTCTGGAGAAGCTAACCCATTCCTTGCAAATAGAGGCTTCCAAACACAGGCTAGTTGGCTGCCTCTTCTTGCCTGAAGGAGGCTTGCTTTTCCTGCCTCCTATGATCCCTGGTTCCCAGCATGGGGGAAAAGCAGATCTTGGAGATCTTTGCTCAGGGGTTGTTTCCACGGAGCTGGGGTTGTGCCCAGAGACCCACACATACAGGGGAAGGCAAAACCACATGAACAAGTCTTTGCTCTCTAAGAGAGCTCTAGTGAACCTCAGTCTTTGACGAACGTTCTTGGCTCCTATGCGGACACCTCTGTGTGTGAAACTGCGTACCCAACATGGTGGCAAAGAGCCTGATTCTCTCTGTGCAGGTTTAATGCTGTCGTTCAGAAAACAGCTTGAGAATCCATACAATTCTCGCCCTTACCTCTGAGAGAGTTCTCATTGCAGTAGCCCTTGGCAGTTTGTAGAAATTTGCACCTAAACCCTTCTCCAAGTAGGCCTGAGTCCCAGTTCGGAGGAACAAGCAATGGCGGAGCTAAGACCAGTATGGCACCAGTCAGTTTTCACACACTCTGGCAGCCTGCTCCTCCAGGGACAGTAAGGCTTCTTTTTCTCTGCAGGAGGCTCACTTGCCTTACTTCCTGTGAACAGCTTTTCCCAGCCTGGGCGAAAAGCGGTTCCTGGAGATCTTTTCTCAGAGGCTGTTTTCTCGGAGCTGGGGTGGACCTCGGGCACCCAACTCACAGGGGAAGGTGAAACCACATGTACAGGTGAGCACTCTGTAGGAGAGCTCTTGTGAGCCTCATCTCTCAGGAACATTCTTGGCTCCTGTAGAGACACCACTGTGTGTGAATCTACACACCCCACATAGGGGCAAAGGGAGCCTGATTCTCTCCGTGGGGTGCTGATGCTTGGTGGCAAAGAACCTTTCTGATAATCCATCCGCTTATGCTTCCCTCGCATTTACGGAGGTCTCATTGCTGTAGCCCTCGGCAGTTTGGAAAGAAGAAGACCCTTACCCTTCATAAAGTAGGGCCTTGTCCTACTTTGAATGGAAAGGCAATAGCTGAGCTGAGGCCAATAAGGCGCCAGTCAAGTCTGACATATTCCCAAAGCCTGCTTCTTCAGGAAGATAACTGTAGAATCTAGGAATGTCTTTGCAAGGCTGGCAAAGGGCAGTCAGGACCCTGCACACTGCCTCTGGAATTACCGACTTCTGAACAGATCTGGAGGTCTCCCTTAGGGGAAGCTAACCCATTCTTCCAAATAGAGGCTTCCAAACGCAGGCCGCTTGGCTGCCTCTTGCTCTCTGAAGGAGGCCTGCTTTTCCCGCCTCCTATGAACCCCACATCCCAGCCTCTGGGAAAAGCGGATCTTGAAGATCTTTTCTCAGGGGTTGTTTCCACGGAGCTGGGGCCGAGCCTGGAGCCCCAAACGCAGAGGGGAAGAAAAACCACATGGACAAGTCTTTGCTCTCTAGGAGAGCTCTAGTGAACCTCACTCTGTCAGGAACGTTCTTGTTTCCTATGGAGACACCCCTGTCTGTGAAGCTGTGTACCGAACATGGAGACACAGAGTCTGATTCTCTCTGTGCAGCTTTGAAGCTGTCGTTCAAACAACAGCTTGAAAATCCATACAATGCTCTTCCTTACCCGTGACACAGTTCTCATTGCTATACCCCTTGGCAGTATTTAGAAATCCATACCCAAACCCTTCTCCTAGTAGGCCTGGGTCCTAGTTCGGAGGAACATGCAATGGCGGAGCTGAGGCCAGTAAGGCACCAGTCAGGTCTCACACACTCTTGCAGCCTGATCGTCCAGGGACACTAAGGCCTGTTGTGCCTTGCAGGAGGCTCGCTTGTGTTACCTCCTGTGAACTGCGTTTGCCAGCCTGGGGGAATAGCGGTCCCTGGAGATCTTTTCTCAGGGGCTCCTTCCCCTGAGCTGGGGCGGACCTCAGGGACCCAACTCACAGGGCAAGGCAAAACCATATGGACAGGTCTATGCTCTGTAGCAGACTTCTAGTGAACCTCATCTCTCAGGAACATTCTTGGCTCCTATAGAGACACTTCTGTGTGTGAAGCTGCGTACCTAACATAGGGGCACAGAGAGCCTGATTTTCTCAGTTCATTTTGACCCTGTCGTTCAGAAAACAGCTTGAGAATCCATAAAATGCTCTCCCTGACCGCTGAGAGAATTCTCACTGCTGTAGCCCTTGGCACTTTGTAGAAATCCGCACCCAAACGCTTCTCCAAATAGGCCTGGGTCCTAGTTCGGAGGAACAGGCAATGGTGGAACTGAGGCCAGCAAGGCAACAGTCAGGTTTCACACACTCTGGCAGCCTGCTCCTCCAGGGACAGTAAGGCCTCTTTTTCTCTGCAGGAGATTCGCTTGCCTTACTTCCTGTGAACAGCGTTTCCCAGCCTCAGCGAAGCCGTTCCTGGAGATCTTTTCTCAGGGACAGTTTCCGCGGAGGTGTGGCGGACTTCGGGGACCCAACTCACAGGGGAAGGAAAAACCACATGGACAGGTCTATGCTCTGTCGGAGAGGTTTAGTGAACCTAATCTCTCAGGAACATTCTTGGCTCCTATAGAGACAACTCTGTGTGTGAAGCTACACTCCCAACATTGGGGAACAGGGATCTTGGTTCTCTCCGTGGGGTGCTGATGCTTTGTAGCAAAGCACCTGCTTGAGAATCCGTCCTCTTAGGCTTCCCTCGCCTTGACAGAAGTCTCATTGCTGTAGCCCTTGGCAGTTTCAAAGAAGAAGACCCTTACACTTCATAAACTAGGCCCTTGTCCTAGTTTGAATGGAAAGGCAATAGCTGAGCTGAGGCCAATAAGGAGCCAGTCCCCTCTGACACATTCCCGAAGCCTGCTCCTTCATGGAATATAACTCTAGAATCTTGGAATGTCCTTGCAAGGCTAGCAAAGGGCAGTCAGGAACCAGTACCCTGCCTCTGGAATTACCAACTTCTGAGCAGATCTGGAGGTCTCCTTTAGGAGAAGCTAACCCATTCCTTCCAAATAGAGGCTTCAAAACACAGGCAGGTGGGCTGCATTTTTGTTCCCGATGGAGGCTTGCTTTTCTCTCCTCCTACGAACCCCGGTTCCCAGACACTGGGAAAAGTGGATCTTGAAGATATTTTCTCAGGGGTTGTTTCCACGGAGCTGGGGCCGAGCCTGGAGACCCAAAGGCACAGGGGAAGGCAAGACCACATGGACAAGCCTTTGCTCTTTAGTATAGCTCTAATGAACCTCACCCTGTCAGGATCTTTCTTGATTCCTACGGAGACACACCTGTGTGTGAAGCTGCGGCTACAGAGAGCCTGATTCCCTCCGTTTACCGCTGAGTCTGCATTGCCAAGCAACAGCTTGGGAACGCAGCCTGGGGCACTTCCCTTCCCTCGGACAGAGCTCTCCTTGCGGTAGGCCTTGGTAGTTTGCATACAATGGGGCCCTAAGCCCTCTGCAAGTTGGCCTGGCTCCTAGGTCCAAAGGGCAGGCCAGAGCGGAGCTGAGGCTGTCAGGCTCCAGACACATCTCCCATACTCCTACATCCTGCTCCTACCCGGGCGTGAACGCTAGAAGCTGGGAAGGTACCTGGACCGTGCAGGGGCGGGGCGAACGCGGGCGGCGTGGGGCGGGGGTCGGCTTCTGGCGGGGGTGGGGGCGGGCTTCCCAGTTGTGCTCTCAGAGGTGGACACTGAGGCTGAAAACTTGCCGGGAGCGCACCCGGGACTGGGTAAACCCGGGCTGCGGGGGTCGAGATTCAGATGGCTTTGGGTGGGGGTCGGTCCCAGTTGTGCTCCCGGGGTCCCCACTGCGGCTGGGAACGCGCAGGGAGCGCGGCAGGGGCGGGGCTAACCCTGGCGGAGCGCGGCGGGGTCGGATCACGGGGGGATGGGGAGGGGTTCCCAGTTGCGCTCTCGGGGGTTGCAACTGCGGCTGGGAACGCCCATTTCGTCTGCTCCTGGGTCCCCAAGGATCGCCATCCCGTGGGTGCAGCGGAGGGCTGCGGACCACAGGTAAGGGAACTGGGACTGCGTGGAGCAGGGAACCAAGTATTCCGCCGTCTGTTGGCACATTCTTGGAGCTCCCCAACCTGGCGGTCGCAGAAAGGCCTTGCCTTTGGGGTCAAGGCCTTTACCGCTCCACCCCTCTGCTGAAAAATCTCAGAGTCTGCGCGGTTTTTCCAAGCAGCCTAGTGTCCGCTGGAAGTCCAAGGGACAGAACACTGAACTCTGGCCGGCTGGCCCAGCCCTCTTCTGGCACTTTGTAAGCCAGCGGGCCCTTGAGCACCTGCTGGGATGGGAAAGGGAAGGGTCCATGGATTGCACCCTAGAAACTTAGTAGGGTGCATGGATTTCAAACCCTGGTGGCCACCCAGGCAGCAAAGAAGTGGGGAGGGCACCTTGCTGCCCTTTCATGGCAGAATCTGTGGTTGTCCAGCTGCGTGGGCCTTTTCATGAGGACCCTGTGCAATAAAAGTTTGGTGTTTTGGAACTGAATAATTAGAACGTGTAAAAGTTTTAAATTATGTGGTGGTGTAATTAAAAAACAAAACAAAACAAAACCAAGCTCCAAGTGTTTTCAAATGGAGGTTTAAATATTGAAGGACTGTATTCCTTGCACTGTGGCATTCTATCAAGAAGTGTGCAGGATTTTTTTTTTTAAGAAAAGTGTTCGAAGTGAGGGAAACAGGAAACCCAGAGGTGCCCCTGTATTTTGGGGAAGGCCTTAGGAGGTCACTTGGAAATGCTGCTGGCTGTAGGGGAGAGGGGCAGATGGGCTGTGCAGGCTTGTCCTTTGCATGGATGTTCTTGTGTGTGGAAACCCAGCTCGGAGCCATCTCCTGATGTGTAAGAATTTCGCAGACAAACCTTGAGCTAAGCAATGCATTTTTTCCTAAGAAAATGTTTGTCTTAAGCGATGTAAATATCCTATGTATTTCCGCTAGACTCTGGCTTCAGGTCGGTTCCCCCAAAAGGCTCAGAAGCGATTTGAACAAAACAGCATGTTTTCCTCCTAGCTTGTTCTCCTTATCTATGTTAAGGAAATGATATATTTGCCTGCAATACTGCCTTTCTTCAAGATTCATGTCAATCAAGTTTTGGCCCGGGATGACTCACCTGCTGCCAATATTATCTCAATGCATGTCGTGGGGGAGGGGCCTGGTGCCATTCCCTGAGACAGTGCCTTTCTTTGCTAGTGCCTGTAGAATATCTGGCTAAAGACCAGCAGGGGGTACTCTTACTACCCCCCCACCCCGCCTCGAGTCTAAGTCAGCAGCTTTCTCTATCTCTTTAATACTTTAATAACACTTGATGACACAAAAGCTCTGAGCGATCAAATCATATCAAATCTTCATTTCAGATTGAAGATGCATTCCATGGTATTGCCATCTTAAGTCTTTCCATCGTTATGGAATATCTGTCCATGTATTCAGGATAGTTTTCAGCCAGGGTGTATAATTTCCAGTGTGCCAGTCTTGTCATCCTCGTTACATCCATGGCAAAGTGTTTTATTCATGTTGATATTATTGAAAGGGAATTTTTTAAAATTCCTTTTCAGATTATTATCTGCTAATGTATACAGATAAAACTGTGTAATCATTCATTTTTATCAGTTTGGACAGCTTGATAGTTGTCTTTAATTTCTTTACTTTCTGACACTTTAAGATTATCCTGGGACACATATGTAATGCCTCACCCCTAAATTCAGACATGTGTTCAAAGAACTTCTGTCCTTTTATTTATTTATTTATTTATTTATTTATTTATTTATTCTTTAACATTGAAATCGTTTTGACTATGCTGGGTGTTTGTTGCTAGATGGAAGTAGCTAGGACCTCTGGACTGCAGTCTCTCATCTCTTGCTGACCTCTTGTTGACCTCTGCAGAATCCTGGTAGGTGGGAGCTTGTTAGTTCCTTGTTCCTTACCAGGACCTCCTGTGGTAAGTGTTTTTCTCTTCTCTGTTGTCTGGTAAGGGTGGATGGTCATTGGCATCCCAAAGCTAGCTAGAAGTCAATTATTTAGGCAGGCTTGTGCATAGATATGGGAGAAGGCAATGGCACCCCACTCCAGTACTCTTGCGTGGAAAATCCCATGGATGGAGGAGCCTGGTAGGCTGCAGTCCATGGGGTGGTTAAGACTCGGACACCACTGAGCGACTTCACGTTCACTTTTCACTTTCATGCATGGGAGGAGGAAATGGCAACCCACTCCAGTGTTCTTGCCTAGAGAACCCCAGGGACTGCGGGGCCTGGTGGGCTGCCGTCTATGGGGTCGCACAGAGTCGGACACGACTGAAACGACTTAGCAGCAGCGGCGGCGGCAGCAGCAGCAGAAGCAAGGCATCGATATCAAAAGGGCTGCAAGCAGTCAGGAAGGATCACATATGTCACCGTGAAACACTACTTCTCCACTTAGCCAAAGCTAACCAAAGATTTCTGTTCTAGGTCAACCTAGAAGAGATCACTTAAGAGGTAAAGAAACTTAAACTCCATTAGCAAAGGCAGTTCGACATCTCAAGAAAACTTGTGCTAGGCACAGAACTCTTTTCTGGGGGTCCACTTTCCCTACAACCTCCTTATCCCATTCTGTACCCATTCCTTTGCTTCTCCCATCCTGAAACTGCCACCTGTAAGACAGAACTACTTCGTTTTCCTTCCTCAAGTGCCATTGCATTCCACATACTTTCTTGATATAACAAGTCATACATTTCCCTTCAGCAACCAAGAACTGACTTTTATATTGTCATTGGCTATAGCCCGCCCCCCTCCCCCCACCCCCAAGAACAGAACAAAACAAAACAAAACAATTGCTTTCTTACATTTAACATGTCAGTATGGTGCCAGACACTATTCATGGAGAGTCAAAAATCTCTTTTGTTTCTGTGTAAAAGGGAGGTCCTTTCAAGTCGTGAATGTTTCAGAACTTTCATTTATTTGGAAATGACCTAGCTATTCAATACACTGTCGTCACAAGGATAGAAACTCGGGTAACCAAAACACCTAGAGAAACGTTTGTTAGTTCAGTTCAGTTCAGTTGCTCAGTCGTGTCTGACTCTTTGGGACCCCGTGGCCTGAAGGACGCCAGGCTTCCGTGTCTGTCACCAGCTCCAGGGGCTTGCTCAAACTCATGTCCATCGAGGCAGTGATGCTATCCAACCATCGTACCCTTGTCATCCCCTTCTCCTCTGCCTTCAATCAAGACTATGAGAGGCAGATATTTTAGAGTATAATTATTGTAAAGAGTTTGTCTAAAAGCTCATATCACATTTACATTTTTTACTTTTGTTGTTGTCGGTTCCAGGTAGTTTTTTGCTGACAAGCTTGTGACAGATATAACAATAGAGCAATTTTTACCTCAAAAAAAACCTAGGCACTATGAACATGTTGTGCTTAATGTTGTTGACTCTTAGACATGTCTATAATGGAGGAGCAAAACCAAAAATACTAGATATTTAATATTGACTAGTTCCCAGTTCACGGGACTCTGACATTCATTTAGGTCAATGTTTTCTTGTATTTCCAGCAGTTTGATTTGGAAGGGCTGCCTTGTCTTGAGACCATTGAAATCAGAACTCAGAACTTGAGCAATATTATCAAAAAACACAAGGCTCACACTGACACATACCTTAATCCAAACAGACAGACAAGACATCTTCCAGGTTTCCGCCTGAGATTTAAAATATTTCTTTGAGCCAGTCTTCTGGGGAGTGGGGGGATGGAGGTGGCAGTAAGGCAGGCTTGGGTAACAAGCTAATTGTTGGTCATTGCATATGCAAAGAACCAGCTTTCCGGGTTCCAAGGAAAAAAGTTTCCTTGGTAACCAACTTTGTCTGGTTCTATAGAATATCATGGCCCTCCTAGGTCAGGTCATCTTGCCTTTCTGTAGTCCTCGTTTTATCCCTAAATCATAGACAGCTTGGATTGTCTCTGTGGGGTGTATGTATTGTCCTCATGTTTGACCTGGCGGCAGCAGCGAGGTCCGAGAGCCTCTCCTGGAACCGGGCGTGGGGACGGGGCTCACCGAGAGCCGCTGGTGAAGGTGGGCAGCGCCCCTGGAGCGCGGCAGGGGTGGGGCGCCCCTGGGCGGCGCAGGGCGGGTGTCGGCTCCTGGCGGGGGTAGGGGAGGGCTTCCCAGTTGTGCTCTCGGAGATGGCCACTGCGGCTGGAAACGCGCCGGGAGCGCAGCCAGGGTGGGGTAAACCTGGGCTGCACAGGTCGAGATTCCGCTCGCTGTGGGTGGGGTGTCGGTCCCTGTTGTGCTCCCGGGGGTCGCCAATGTGGCTGGGAACCCGCCGGGAGCCCGGCAGGGCCGGGACGAAACCTGGCGGCGCGGGGCGGGGTGGGGGTCCGTTCGCAGCGGGGGTCGGCTCCTGGCAGGGGTGGGGGAGGGCTTTCCAGATGTGCTGTTGGGGGTCGCCATTGCGGCTGGGAATGCCCATTTCGTGAACTCCTGGATCCCCAAGGATCGGCATCCATTGGCCACAGCGGAGGGGTGCGCAACACAGGTAAGGGAACGGGGACTGCGTGGAGCAGGGAACCATGTATTCCGCCCTGTGTTGGCACAGTCTCAGAGCTCCCCAACCTGGCGGTCGCAGGAAGGCCTCGTCTTTGGGGTCAAGGCCTTTACCACTCCACCCCTCTGCTGAAAATCCTCAGAGTCTGCGCGGTTTTCCCAAGCAGCCTAGTGTCCTCTGGAAGTCCAAGGGACAGAACCCTGAATTCTGGCCGGCTGGCCCAGCCCTGCTTCTGGCACTTTGTAGGCCAGCGGGCCCTGGAGCACCTGCTAGGATGGGAAAGGGAAGGGTATGCGAATTGCACCCTGGTGGCCGCCGAGGCAGCAAAGAAGAGGGGAGGGCACCTTACTGCCCTTTAATGGCAGACAGAATCTGTGGCTGTCCTGCTGCGTGGGCCTTTTCATGGGCCCTTGTGCAATAAAAGTTTACCGGTGAACTTAGGGAACTTCCCAGTGTGCTTCTGACAGATGAGGGATGCTGTGGAGTTGGCGGGGCCTCTCAGGACTCTGCTGGGTTTGGCGCAATGGAAGAGGGCCTCATCTCCAGGGAAGGCAGGAACCTCAGGCTTCCTCTCCGTTTCGGACTCCGACCGCAGGGTCCCTGCAGAGTTGGGACAGGAGAGTCAGGAATCGTCTTGTCTGAGGAAGGGAACTCCGCTTGCCTCTCGAGGTGCTCAGGGGGTCTCAGGCCCCTTGTTGAGCTGTGTGTGGAACCTGCGGGTATTTCCGGAAATGCACGACGGTGACAGTGCCCCTTCGTGTTGTGCCTTCACCCACTGGGTTGCCTTCGAAGAGGTGTCTGGGCCTCGGGTTCTTTTTAAGAGCGGACCGGGAAATCGGGGTCTTTCGGCATGTGGGACCACCCACGGGGCTAGTCTCAAATTTCCTAGTGAGGCCGGCTTCATCCTGACGTGTGCCGGGAAGGCCGGGGACCCTTCCAGACAACGCAGGGGGATCGACTCTCCTGTCACCATCAGGAGGGGAGAAGGGGCTCAGATGAAGTGGGTCCGGAACCCTCGGTGTTACCCTCGAGGGAAACCGGCGTGTGGGGGACTTTTGGGGGTTGCATGAAAGGAGTCAGGTACCATTTCGCACTTCAGGACAGAACCTGGGACTTCCCTTGAGACGCCGTAGCGGGCAAGGGCCTCATCTTGCGAAGACGTTGGAACCATGTGGATTTTCTCGAGTTGCGGCGGGATTCTAGAGTTACGACGGGGATTTCAGGCTTCCTCTTGTGTTGGCCCCGGGAAGCCTAATCTTCCATTCGAGTTGTGAGGGAAAGCTTGGGGTTGCACTCGAGTCACTGCAGGGCCAAAGAGACCTCATCTAGGCCTGTGTCCGGGACTTAACGTTCCTCTCAAGGGAAGACAGGGATCTCAGGGTGGCGTTCCAGACTCCCCCGGGGAGTCAGGCCTAGCCTCGAGGGCAAGCAAAGGATGCCGCTCTCCTCTCAAGTCGCGACGCAGATCTCTTGGAGCCCACTGAGTGGCCTCAAGGGAGTCAGGCCTTCTCTTCAGTTTGGAGAGAGGACTCAGGATTGCGGTCTGGGTCAGGCAGGAAAAGAAGGCCCTCACCTCGCGAGGATTGGGGCTTCTCAGGGGTTTCCTCGAGCTGCGGCGCCCGTGGGGGTTTTTCACGAGGCAAGACGAGGATCTCAGGGAGCCTCTCGTGTGGTGCCAGGGAAGTCAGGTCTCTGTGCGCGTGGCGAGGGGGAGCGCGTCATGGCTCTCGAGTCATGGGAGAGGACTAATGCCTCCAGACGCATTGAAGAAGGACACTCGAGGTCTTTCTGGGGTTGCGGCGGGAAAGCCTCATTTCCCTCGACTTCTGCCAGGGACCTGAGGGAACTTCCCATGGTGCCTCTGATAGGTGAGGGATGCTGTGGAGTTGGCGGGGCCTCTCGGGATTCCGCTGGGCTTGGCGCAATGGAAGAGGGCCTCATCTCGAGGGGAGACAGGAAACTTAGGCTTCCTCTCCTTTTCGGACTCCAACCACAGGGTCCCTGCAGAGTTGGGACAGGAGAGTCAGGCCTCGTCTTGTCTGAGGAAGGGAACTCCGCTTGCCTCTCGAATTGCTCAGGGTGTCTCACGCACCTCGTCGAGCTGTGTGTGGAAACCGCGGGTTTTTCCGGACGACTCACGGCGGTGTCAGTGCCCCTTCGAGTGGTACCTTCACCCACAGGGTTGCCTTCGAAGAGGGGTCCGGGCCTCGGGTCCTTCTCAAGAGCGGACCGGGGAATCGGGGGCGTTCGGCATGTGGCACCACCCACGTGGCTCGTCTCGAATTTCCCCGTGAGACCGGCCTCATCCTGAGGTGCGCCGGGAAGGCCGGGAACCCCTTCTGGACCACGCAGGGGAATCGCCTCTCCTGTCGCGATCAGGAGGGGAGAAGGGGCTCAGATGAAGCTGTGCCGGGACTCTCGGTGTTCCCCTCGAGGGAACCCGGCGTGTCGGGGAACTTTTGGGTGTCGTACGAAGGGTGTCAGGTACCGTTTCGCACTTCAGGGCGGATCATGGGACTTCCCTTGAGACGCCGTAGTGGGCAAGGGCCTCATCTTGCGAAGACGTTGGAACCACGTGTTTTTTCTCGATTTGCGGTGGGATTCTCGAGTGACGACGGGGATTACAGGCTTCCTCCTCTGTTGGCCCTGGGAAGCCCCGTCTTCCATTCGAGTGGCGAGGGAAAGCTGGGGGCTGCCTTGAGTCACTGCAGGGCCAAAGAGACCTCATCTAGGCGTGTGTCCAGGACCTAATGTTCCTATCCAGGGAAGGCAGGGATCTCGGGGTTGCATTCCAGGATCCCCCGGGGTGCCAGGCCTCGTCTCGAGGGGAAGCCAAGAACTCCGCTGTCCTCCCGAGTCGCGACGCGGATCTCTTGTAGCCCCCTAGTGGCCTCAGTGGAGTCAAGCCTCCTCTTCATTTTGGAGAGAGGGCTCGGGATTGTTCTCCAGGCCATGTAGGAAAAGAAGGCCCTTCACCTCGTGAGGACGGGGGCGTCTCAGGGGTTTCCTCGAGCTGCGGCGCCCTTGGGGGTTTTCTCGCGAGGCACGACGAGGATCTCAGGGAGCCTCTCGCGCGGCGCCAGGGAAGTCAGGTCTCCATGCGCGTGGCGAGGGGGAGCGCGTCATGGCTCTCGAGTCACGGGAGGGGACTAGGGCCTCGAGACGCGTTGAAGAGGGACTATCGAGGTCTTTCTTGGGTTGTGTCGGGAAAAGTCATTTCCCTCGACTTCTGCCGGGGACCTTAGGGAACTTCCCAGGGTGTCTCTGAGAGTTGATGGATACTGTGGAGTTGGCGGGGCCTCTCGGGACTCCGCTGGGTTTGTCGCAATGGAAGAGGGCCTCATCTCGAGGGGAGGCAGGAACCTCAGACTTCCTCTCTGTTTCGGACTCAGACCGCAGGGTCCCTGCAGACTTGGGACAGGAGAGTCAGGCTACGTCTTTTCTGAGGAATGGAACTCCGCTTGCCTCTCGAGTTGTTCATCGGGTTTCAGGCCCCTTGTCAAACTGTGTGTGGAATCTGCAGGTTTTTCCAGACGATGCATGGGGGTGTCAGTGACCCTTCGTTTTGTGTCTTCATCCACAGGGTTGCCTTCGAAGAGGTGTCCGGGCATCGGGTTCTTATGAAGAGCGGACTGGGAAATCGGGGTCGTTCAGCATTTGGCAGCACCCACGTGGGTTGTCTCGAATTTCCTCATGAAACCGGCCTCATCCTGAGGTTTGCCGCGAAGGTCATGAAACTCTTCCAGACAAAGCAGAGGAATCGACCCTCCTGTGGCGATCAGGAGGGGAGAAGTGGCTCAGATGAAGTGCTGCTGGGAACCTCGGTGTTTCCCTCAAGTGAGACAGGTATGTCGGGTAACTTTTGGTGTTGCATAAAGCGTTCCAAGTACCATTTCACTCTTCAAAATGGAACGTTGGACTTCTCTTGGGGTGCTCCAGCGGGCAAGGGCCTCATCTTGGAATGACTGCGGAATCACTTGGTTTTTCTCGAGTTGCGGTGGGATATTTGAGTTACCACAGGGAATTCATGCTTCCTCTTGTGTTGTCCCACAAAAGTCTTATCTTCCATTCGAGATTCGAGGAAGAGCTGGAGGTGCGCTCTAGTCACTGAAGGCAAAAGAGACCCCACCAAGGCTTGTGTGCAGGACCTAATGTTCATCTCAAGACTCGACAGAAATCTCGGGGTTGCATTCCAGACTCACCTTGGAGTCAGGCCTCGTCTCGAGGGGAAGCAAAGGACTCTGCTCTCCTCTCGAGTCGGACGGGTATGTCTTGGAGCCCACTGAGTGGCTTAAAGGGAGTCAAACCTCCTCTGGTGTTTGGAGGGAGGACACGGGATTGCTCTCCAGGCAATGCATGAAATGAAGGCCCTCATCTCCCGATGACTGGGGCGTCTCGTAGGTTTTCTCGAGCTGTGGCGCTAGTGTGGGGTTTCTCACGAAGTAAGACTGGGAGCTCAGTGAGCCTCTCACATGGTGCCAGGGCAGTCAGGTCTCTATGCACGTGGTGAGAGGGAGCCCGTCATTGTTCTCGAGTCATGGTAGGGGAATTGGGCCTGAAGACGTGTTAAAGAAGGACTCTCAAGGTCTTTCTTGGGTTGCAGCAGGAAACCCTGGGTTCCATCGACTTGTGCCAGTGACCTCAGGAAGCTTCTCAGCATGCCTCTGAGAAGTCAGGGTCACTGTGGAGTTGGGAGGGGCCTCTCGGAACTCCACTGGGTTTGGTGCAATGGAAGAGGGCCTCATGACAAGTTGAGGCAGGAACCTCACGGTTCCTCTCCTGGCTTCGAATGCGCCAGATCTGACTCGGATCCCAGAGTCCCTGCAGAGTTGGGACAGGAGAGTCAGGCCTCGTCTTGTGTGGAGGAATGGAACTCCGCTTGACTCTCGCGTTGTTCATGGGGTGACAGGCCACTTGTCGATATGTATGTGGAACTTGCGGGTTTTTCTGGACGATGCACCGGGGTGTCACTGCCCCTTCGTGTTGTGCCTTGATCCACAGGATTGCCTTCGAGTTGGGTTCTGCCATCGGGTTCTTATCAAGAGCGGACCAGGGAATCGGGGTCTTTTGGCATGTCGCACCACCCACGAGGCTATGTCTCGAATTTCCTCGTGAGACTGGCCTCATCTTGATGTGCGCCAGGAAGGTCGGGAACGCCTTCCAGACAAAGCAGGGGAATCGAACCTCCTGTCGCGATCAAGAGGGGAGAAGAGTCTCAGATGAAGTGGTGCCGGGAACCTCGGTGTTCTCCTCAAGTGAGACTGGTATGTCGGGGAACTTTTGGGGTCGCATCAAGGGTTCCAAGTAACTTTTCGCTCTTCAATACGGAACGTGGGACTTCTCTTGAGACGCTGTAGCGGGCAAGGGCCTCATCTTTCGATGACGGGGGAACCACGTGGTTTTTCTTGAGTTGGGGCGGGATTCTCGAGTTACAACCGGGAATTCAGGCTTCCTGTTCAACTGGCCCAGGGAAGTCCAGTTTTCATTCGAATTGCGATTTAGAACTGGGGATTGCTCTCGAGACACTGCAGGGCCAAATAGACCTCATCTAGGCTTGTGTCCAGGACCTAATGTTCCTCTGCTGGGGCGACAGCGATCTCGGCATTGCATTCTCGACTCACCCTGGGAATCAGGCCTCGTCTCGAGGGGAAGCCAAGGACACCGCTCTCCTCTCGAGTCGCGACGGGTATATCTTGGAGCTCACTGTGTGGCCTAAAATGAGTCAAGCCTCCTGTGGAGTTTGGAGAGAGGACTCAGGATTGCTCTCCAGGCCATACAGGAAAAGAAGGCCCTCATCTCGTGAGGACTGGGGCGTCTCGTGTGTATTCTCGAGCTGCGGCTCCAGTGTGGTGTTGCTCACGAGGTATAATGGGGAGCTCAGGGAGCCTCTCCTGTGGCGCCAGGGAAGTCAGGTTTCTATGCGCGTGGCTAGGGGGAGCGCGTCATTGCTCTCGAGTCATGGTAGGGGAATCGCACCTCAAGACGCGTTGAAGAAGGACTCTCGAGGTCTTTTACGGGTTGGGGCAGGAAACCCTTGGTTCCCTCGACTTGTGCCGGTGATCTCAGGAAGGTCTAAGGGTGCCTCTGAGAAGTCAGGGATACTGTGCAGTTGGGAGGGGCCTCTCGGGACTCCACTGGGTTCGGTGCAATGGAAGAGGGCCTCATCTCGAGTGGAGGCAATAAACTCATGTTTCCTCTCCTGACCTCCCCTGGGCCAGATCTGACTCGGATCGCAGTTTCGCTGCAGAGTTCGAACAGGAGAGTCAGGCCTCGTCTTGTGTGGAGGAATGGAACTCTGCTTGCCTCTCCAGTTGTTCACGGGGTGACAGGTCACTTCTCGAGCTGTGTGTGGTACCTGCGGGTTTCTCTGGATGATACCTGGGGGTGTCAGTGCCCCTTCGTGTTGTGCCTTCATCAAAAGGGTTATCTTCAAAGAGGTGTCCGGGCATTGGGATCTTATCAAGAGTGAACCGGGAAATCGGGGTCTTTCAGCATGTGTCACCATCCACGAGGCTATGTCTCGAACATCCTCGTGAGACCGGCCTCATCCTGAGATGCACCGGGAAAGGCAGGAAACCCTTCAAGACAAAACAGGGGAATCAACCCTCCTGTCACGATCAGGAGGGGAGAAGGGGCCCAGATGTAGTGGTGCCGGGAACCTCGGTGTTCTCCTCGAGTCAGACCGGTGTGTCGAGGAACTTTTGAGGTCGCATCAAGGGTGCCAATACCGTTTTGCACTTCAAGACGGAACGTGGGACTTCTCTTGAGACGCTGTAGGGGGCAAGGGCCTCATCTTGCGATGACGGGGGAACCACGTGGCGTTTCTCGAGTTGTGGCGGGATTCTCGAGTTTTGACGGGGAATACAGTCGTCATCATGTGTTGGCCCAGGAAAGTCCTATCTTCCATTCGAGTTTCAAGGGAGAGCTGGGGATTGTCCACGAGTCACTGCAGGGCAAAATAGACCTCATCTAGGCTTGTGTCCAGGACTTAATGTTCGTCCCTAGGGGCGACAGGGATCTGGGGGTTGCATACCAGACTCACCCGGGGAATCAGGCCTCGTCTCGAGGGGAAGCAAAGAACTCCGCTGTCCTTTTGAGTCGCGATGGGTATCTCTTGGAGCCCACTGTGTGCCCTAAAGGGAGTCAAGCCTCCTGTGCTGTTTGGATAGAGGACTCGGGATTCCTCTCCAGGCCATGCAGGAAAAGAAGGCCCTCATCTCGCGATGACGGCAGCGTCTCGTGGGTTTTCTAGACTGCTGCGCTAGTGCCGGGTTTCTGACGAGGTACGAGAGGGAGCTCAGGGAGCCTCTCGTGTGGCTCCAGGGAAGTCAGGTCCCCATGAGATGGCTAGGGGGAGTTCGTCATTGCTCTCGAGTCATGGTAGGGTAATCGGGCCTCAAGACGGGTTGAAGAAGGACTCTCGAGGTCTTTCTCGGGTCACTGCATAAAACCCAGGGTTCCCTTAACTTGTGCCTGCGACCTCAGGGAGCTTCTCAGAGTGCCTCTGAGAAGTCAGGGATACTGTGCAGTTTGGAGGGTCCTCTCGAGACTCCTCTGCATTTGGTGGAATGTAAGAGGGACTCATCTCGAGTTGAAGCAGGAACCTCAGTGTTCCTCTCCATTTCTGACTCAGATCGCAAGGTCCCTGCATGTTGGTACAGGAGAGTCAGGCCTCGTCTTTTCTGGAGGATGGGACTCCTCTTGCCTCTCGAGTTGTTCTCGAGGTGACAGGCCACTTGTCGAGCTGTGTATGTAACCTTTCCGTTTTTCCGGATGATGCAGAGGTGTGTTAGTGCCCCTTCGTGTTGTACCTTCATACTCAAGGCTGCCTTCCAAGAGGTGTCCGAGCATCGGATTCTTATCAAGAGCGGACCGGGAAATTGGAGTCTTTCGGCAAGTGGCACCACCCACAAAGCTACGTATCGAATTTACCCATGAGACCGGCCTCATCCTGAGTTGTGCAGGGAAGGTCGGGCCCCCTTGCAGACAAAGCAGGGGAATCGACCCACCGGTCACGATCAGGAGGGGAGAAGGGGCTTAAATGAAGTGGTGCCGGGAACCTCGGTGTTCCCCTTGAGTGAGACCGGCGTGTTGGGGGACTTTTGGGGTCGCATCAAGGATGCCAAGTACCGTTTCGCATTTCAAGACGGAACCTGGGACATCTTTTGAAACGCTGTAGCGGGCAAGGGCCTCATCTTGCGATGACGGGAGAACCACGTGGTTTTGCTCGAGTTGCGGTGGGATTCTCGAGTTATGACAGGGAATTTAGGCTTCCTTTTGTTGGCCTTGAAATCCAATCTTCCATTCGGGTTGCGAGGGGGAGCTGGGGATTGCGCTAGAGTCACTGCAGGGCAAAAGAGACCTAATCTAGGCTTGTGTCCAGGATTTAACGTTGCTCTCCAGGGGCGACAGGGATCTCGGGTTTGCATTCCAGACTCATCCGGGGAGTCAGTTCTCACCTCGAGGGTAAGCAAAGAATTCCGCTCTCGTCTCGAGTCGGGATGGGTATCTCTTGGAGCCCACTGTGTGTACTAAAGGGAGTCAAGCCTCCTGTGGAGTTTGGAGAGAGGACTCGGGATTGGAATCCAGGCCATGCAGGAAAAGGAGGCCCTCATCTCGAGATGACGGTGGCGTCTCGTGGGTTTTCTCGAGCTGCGGTGCCAGTGTGGGGTGTCTCATGAAGTACCACGGGGATCTCAGGGAGCCTCTTGTGTGGCGCCAGGAAAATCAAGTATTCCTTTCGAGTTGCGAGTTAGAACTGGGGATTGCTCTCCAGTCACTGCAGGGCAAAATAGACATCATCTATGCTTGTGTCCAGGACCTAGTGTTCCACTACTGGGCCGACAGGGATCTCAGGGTTGCATTCTCGACTCACCCGGAGAGTCAGGCCTCGTCTTGAGGGGAAAAAAAGGACTCCACTCTCCTGTCGATTCGCGACGGGTATCTCTTGGAGCCCACTGCGTGGCGTAAAGGGAGTGAGCCTCCTATGGAGTTTGGAGAGATGACTCGGGATTGTTTTCCTGGCCATGCAGGAAAAAAGGCCCTCATCTCGCGATGACGGGGGCGTCTCGTGGGTTTTCTCCAGCTGCGGCGCCAGTATCAGATTTCTCACGAGGTACGACGGGGAACTCAGAGAGCCTCTCGTGTGGTGCTAGGGACGTCAGGTCTCCGTGCATGTTGTGAAGGGGAGTGCGTGATTGCTCTCGAGTCATAGTAGGCGAATCTGGCCTCAAGACGCATTGAAGAAGGACTCTCGAGGTCTTTCTCGGGTTGCGGCAGGGAACCCTGGGTTCCCTCGACTTGTGTCGGTGACCTCAGGCAACTTCTCAGGGTGCCTCTGAGAAGTCAGGGACACTGTGGATTTGGGAGGGGCCTTTCGTTACTCAACTGGGTTTGGTGCAATCGAAGAGGGCCTCATCTCGAATGGAGGCAAGAACCTCAGGGGTCCTCTCCATTTCTGACTCGGGTTGCAGAGTACCTGCCGAGTATGGACAAGAGAGTCACGCCTCGTCTTCTGTGGAGGAATGGATCTCCGCTTGCCTTTCGAGTTGTTCACGGAGTGACAGGCCACTTGTTGAGCTGTGTGTGGAACCTGCGGGTTTTTCCAGACGATGCACAGGGGTGTCAGTGCCCCTTCGTGTTGTGCCTTCATCCAAAGGGTTGCCTTCAAAGAGGTGTCCGGGCATCGGGTTCTTTTCAAGAGCGTACCGGAAAATTGGGGTCTTTCAGCATGTGGTACCACCCACGAGGCTACGTCTCGAATTTCCTCGGGAGACCGGCCTCATCCTGAGGTTCGCCGGGAAGGTAGGGAACCCCTTGCAGACAAAGCAGGGGAATCGATCCACCGGTCACGATCAGAAGGGGAGAAGGGGCTCAGATGAAGTGGTGCCGGGAACCTCGGTGGTCCCCTCGAGTGAGACTGGTATGTCACGGCACTTTTGAGGTCGCATCAAGGGTGCCAAGTACAGTTTCGCACTTCAAGACGGAACGTGGGAATTCTCTGGAGATGCTCTAGCGGGCAAGGGCCTCATATTGCGATGACGAGGGAAACACGTGGTTTTTCTCGAGATGCGGCGGGATTCTCGAGTTACGACGGGGAATTCAGGCTTCCTCTTGTGTTGGCCCAGGAAGTCCAATCTTCCATTCAACTTGTCACAGAGAGCTGTGGGTTGCTCTCGAGTCACTTCAGGGCAAAGAGTCCTCATCTAGGCTTGGGTCCAGGATGTAGTGTTCCTCTCCAGGGGCAACAGGGATATCGGGGTCGCATTCCAGTCTCACCTGGTGGGTCACGCCTCGTCTCGAGTGGAAGCAAAGGACTCCACTATCCTCTCGAGTCACGACGTGTAACTCTTGGAGCCCAATGAGTGGCCTAAAGGGAGTCAAGCGTCCTGTGTAGCTTGGACAGAAGGTTCACGCTTGATCTGCATACCATTCAGTTAAAGATGGCCCTCCTCTCTTGATGACGGGAGCATCTCATGGGTTTTCTCGAGCTGCGGCGTCAGTGTGGGGTTTCTCACGAGATATGATGGGGAGCTCAGGGAGCCTCTCTGTGGCGCCAGAGAAGTCAGGCCTCCATGCGTGTGGCCAGGCAGATCGCGTCATTGCTCTGGAGTCATGGGAGGGACTAGGGCCTCAAGACGCATTTAAGAAGGACTCTCGAGGTCTTTCTTGGGTAGGGGCGGGAAACACTTATTTCCCTCGACCTCTACCGGGGACCTTAGGGAACTTCCCAGGTGCCTCTGAGAGATGAGGGATACTGAGGAGTTAGAGGGGCCTCTCGGGACTCCACTAGGTTTGACGAAATGAAAGAGGGCCTCATCTCGATTGGAGGCAGGAACCTCAGGCTTCCTCTCCATTTCTGACTCCGACCCCAGGGTCCCTGCAGGGTTGGGACAGGAGAGTCAGGCCTCATCTTGTCTGAGTAATGGAACTCTGCTTGCCTCTTGAGTCGTTCAGTGGGTCTCAGGCCCCTTGTCGAGCTGTGTGTGGAACCTGCGGGTGTTTCCAGAAGATGCACAGGGGTGTCATTGCCCCTTCGTTTGGTGCCTTCCCCCACAGGGTTTCCTTCAAAGATGTGTCCGGGCATTGGGTTCATTTCAAGAGCGGACCAGGAAATCGGGGTCGTTCGGCATGTGGCAGCACCCACGTGGCTCATCTCGAATTTCCTCGTGAGACCAGCATCATCCTGAGGTGCGCCGGGAAGGCCGGGAACACCTTCCACACAAAGAAGGGGAATCGACTCTCCTGTGGTGATCAGGTGGGGAGATGGGGCTCAGATGAAGTGGGGCCGGGACTCTATGTGTTCCACTCGAGGGAACCCGGCATTTCAGGGAACTTTAGGGGTTGCATCAAGGGAGCCAAGTACCGTTTCCCACTTCAGGACGGAACATGGGACTTCCCTGGAGACGCTGTAGCGGGCAAGGGCCTCATCCTGTGAAGACGTTGGAACCACGTCGTTTTTCTCGAGTTGAGTCTGGATTCTCGAAAACGAAGGGGATTTCAGGCTTCCTCTTGGGTTGGCCCTGGGAAGCCCAATCTTCCCCTGGTGTTGCGAGGGAAAGCTGGGGGTTCTGCTCGAGTCACTACAGGGCCAAAGAGACCTCATCGAGGCGTGTGTCCAGGACCTAATATTCCTCTCAAGGGAAGACAGGGATCTCGGGTTTCCATTCCAGACTCCCCCAGGGAGTCAGGCCTCGCCTCGAGGGGAAGCAGAGGACTCCGCTTTCCTCTCAAGTCGCGACACGGATCTCTTGGAGCCCAATGAGTGGACTCAAGGGTGTCGAGCCTCCTCTTCAGTTTGGAGAGAGGACTCGGGATTGCTCTCCAGGCCAGGCAGGAAAAGAAGGCCCTCATCTAGCGATGACGGGGGCGTCTCATGGGTTTCCTCAGGCTGCGGCGCCCATGGGTGTTTTCTCACGAGGCATGAAGAGGACCTCAGGGAGCCTCTCGTGCGGTGCCAGGGAACTCATGTCTCCATGCGCATGGCGAGGGGGAGCTGGTCATCACTCTCGAGTCATGGGAAGTGACTAGGGCCTCAAGACGCGTTGAAGAAGGACTCTCGAGGTCTTTCTCGGGTGGCGGCGGGAAACCCTCGTTTCCCTCGACTTCTGTAGGGGACTATAGGGAACTTCCCATGGTGACTCTGAGAGGTGAGGGATGCTGTGGAGTTGGCAGGGCCTCTCGGGACTCTGCTGGGTTCGGCGCAATGAAAGAGGGCCTCATCTCGAGGGGAGGCAGGAACCTCAGGCTTCCTCTCCGATTCTGACTCCGACTGCACGGTCCCTGCAGTGTTGGGACAGGAGAGTCATGCCTCGTCTTGTCTGAGAAATGGAATTCTGGTTGCCTCTCGAGTTGTTCCGGGAGTCTCAGGCCCCTTGTCGAGCTGTGTGTAGACCCTGCGGGTTTTTCCGGATGATGCACGGGGGTGTCAGTGCCCCTTCGTGTTGTGCCTTCACTCACAGGGTTGCCTTCGAAGAGGTGTCCGGGCATCGGGTTCTTATCAAGAGCGGACCGGAAAATCGGGGTCGTTCGGCACGTGGCACCTCACACATGGCTAGTCTCGAATTTCCTCCTGAGACTGGCCTCATCCTGAGGTGCACCAGGAAGGCCGGGAACCCCTTCCAGAGAAAGCAGGGGAATCGACTCTCCTGTCGCCATCAGGAGGGGAGAAGGGGCTCAGATGAAGTGGTGCCGGGACCCTCGGTGTTCCCCTCGAGGCACCCAGCGTGTCGGCGAACTTTTGCGGTCTCATCAAGGGTGTCAAGTACCGTTTCACACTTAAGGACGGAACATGGGACTTCCCTGGAGACGCCGGGAATTTCGGTCTTCCCCTGGAGTGAGACCGGTATGTTGGGGAACTTTGGGGTCTCATCAAGGGTGCCAAGTAGCATTTCGAACTTTAAGATGGAACGTGGGACTTCTCTTGAGACTCTAGCTGGCAAGGGCCTCATATTGCAATGAAGGGGGAACCACATGTTTTTTAAGACTTGAGGCTGAATTCTCGAATTACGATGGGAAATTCAGACTTCCTCTTGTGTTGACGGTGGGAAGACCAATCTTCCATTCAAATTGTGAGGGAGAGATGGAGGTTGCTCTTCAGTCACTGTAGGGCAAAATAGACCTCATCTAGGCTTGTGTCTAGGACATAATGTTCCACTCCAGGGGCGACAGGGATCTCGGGGTTGCATTCCAAACTCACCCGGGGAGTCAGGCCTCGTCTCGAGGGAAGCAAAAGACTCTGCTCTCCTCTCGAGTCACACCGGGTATTTCTTGGACCCAACTGAGTGGCCTAAAGGGAGTCAATCCTCCTGTGAAGTTTGGAGAGAGGACCAGGGATTGCTCTCCAGGTCAGGCAGGAAAAGAAGGTCCCCATCTCTCCTTGACGGGGGCATCTTGTGGTTTTTCTCGAACTGCGGCGCCACTGTGTGTTTTCTCACGAGGTACGATGGGGTACTCAGGGAGCCTCTTGTGTGGTACTAGGGAAGTCAGTTTTCCTGCTTGTGGCAAGGGGAGCGCGTCCTTGCTCTGGAGTCATGGTAGGGGAATCGGGCATCAAGAGACGTTGAAAAAGGACTCTCCAAGTCTTTCTCGGGTTACTTCAGGAAACTCTGGGTTCCCTCGACTTGTGCCAGTGACCTCAGGTAGCTTCTCAGGGAGCCTCTGAGAATTCAGGGATACTGTGGTGTTGGGAGGGGCCTCTCGGGACACCACTGAGTTTGGTTCAATGGAAGAGGGCCTCTTCTCTTGTTGAGGCAGGAACCTCAGGGTTCCTCTCCATTTCTGACTCCGATCGCAGGGTCCCTGAAGAGTTAGGCCAGGAGGGTAAGGCCTCGTCTTGTGTGAAGGAATGCAACTTCACTTGCCTCTCGAGTTGTTCACGGGGTGACAGTCCACATTTGGAGCTGTGAGTGGAATCGGCGGGTTTTTCCAGACGATGCATGGGGATGTCAGTGTCCCTTCGTGTTGTGCCTTCATCCACAGGGTTGCCTTCGAAGAGATGTCCGGGTGTCAGGTTCTTATCTAGAGTGGACCGGGAATTCGGGGTCTTTCAGCATGTGGCACCAACCATGAGGCTACTTTTCGAATTTCCTCATAAGACCGGACTCATCCAGAGGTTCGCGGGGAACGTCGGGAACCCCTTGCAGACAAAGCATGGGAGTCGACCCTCCTGTTGCGATCAGGAGGGGTGAAGGGGCTCACAGGAAGTGGTGCCGTGAACTTTGGTGTTTCCCTCGAGTGAGACCGGTATGTCAGGGAACTTTGGGGGTCGCATCAAGGGTGCCAAGTACCGTTTTGTACTTCAGGATGGAACGTGGGACTTCTCTTGATACGCTGTAGCGGCCAAGGGCCTCATCTTGCGATGATGGGGGAGCCACGTGGTTTTTCTCGAGTTGCGGCGGGATTCTCGAGTTACGACGGGGATTTCAGGCTTCCTCTTGTGTTGGGCCAGGGAAGTCCAATCATCCATTCGAGTTGCGAGCGAGAGCTGGGGGTTGCGCTCGAGTCACTGCAGGGCAAAGGAGACCTCATCTAGGCTTGTGTCCAGGACCTAATGTTCCTCTCCAAGGGCCACAGGGATCTCAGGTTTGCATTCCAGACTCACCCAGGGAGTCAGGCCTCGTGTCGAAGGGAAGCAAAGGACTCCGCTCTCCTTTCGAGTCGCGACGGGCACCTCTTGGAGCCCTCTTTGTGGCCTAAAGGGAGTCAAGCCTCCTGTGAAGTTTGGAGAGAGGACTTGGGACTGCTCTCCAGGCCATGCAGGAAAAGATGGCCCTCATCTCGCGATGACGGAGGGGTCTTGTGGGTTTTCTCGAGCTGCGGCGCCAGTGTGGGGTTTCACACGAGGTACGTCAGGGAGCTCAGGGAGCCTCTCGTGTGGCGCCAGGGAAGTCAGGTCTCCATGTGCGTGGCGAGGGGGAGCGCGTTATTGCTCTCGAGCCATGGTAGGGGAATCTGACC